>NC_141106.1:28182215-28692215 GCF_041138505.1 Cibotium barometz
ATGCACACACGAGAGAAAAACGAACAAGAGGCAATAAACCAAGCCGAGGCAAGCGATACCTGTTTAGCCACCAATGCTCTAGAGACTAAATCCAATCTCTTGGAGATCCAATGAAGAAGTTTCTTTCAAATATTGATAAGTACCGGAGCAAACTATGGGGGAGCTCGCCCCGCTTCTTCTGAGTCTTCAGAAGAAGCTTTTATATTGGAGCTCGATGAGGCTCTCCCTAGTAGGCAAGGTGGTGGTGGCAAACCAAGTACTTCTTGCCACCATGTGGTAAATCACTTCATGCTGGGCCTTTTCTTAGCTACCGATACCTCGGGTATTGGTCCTCCATCTACTATCCACAAGTAAGTGAATTTCAAATTTAAGTAAAGTATTTTGTGATAAATCTGATAAGGGATTCTCTCCACGGCAACACCCGTTCGGTGCCGGGTAGTCCAAGCTGTATTGGAGAACCTCGGTCCAAAGGTGCTGAGATCGGGAGAGCCAGGCGTTAGTACGGGAGCGCATGTTTGTGCGTGGTCCTGGAACACCAGTTGGGCGCTCTCCGCAGAGTCCAGTGAAAGCACAAGACAGTAGAGATTGAACCACGCTAGTGGTCGTTCTGCTTCGAGCATCTACTTCGAGCCTATTTGTTTGGTACTGTATTCATATGTACATGGACATCATCTGGTTCTTGGAACCCATGGAGCATTGTATTTGTTAAATACTCCCAATAAATACATCATATATTGAGGGGGGGGTCGGCCCGTTCCGGCCCCAGTGCTGGTGTCCATCTATCCATTTCATTTCATTTCAATTTCAAGTTGTTATTAAGTTGTCCATTTCAAATTGTGGTATTAAGTTGTGCTATTACGCGTGTGGGTGTCCAACGGAGTCTTTCCTACTTGGCGGGATCGGTTTCATGGGTATCAGAGCACGGTTGTTTTCCTCTTCCTAGTGGGCAAACGAACCTGTGTACTGGACACCCCGCTTCTAGCACACTTTACACAATGGACAGCCAAGGCAACCCTTTGGAAGTGCCTAATTCCAGGGGTCCATCTAGTGCCTCTCGTGGTTCTGATGCTCTGCGAGGAAGGCACAAGCCCCTTGAAAGGGTAAATGATAGTGAATCAAAGGAACAACTATCTCGAGGAAAGACAGTCATGCTTGAACAAGAGCCTAATGCAATGAGGGCTGAAATGGAACATATGAGAAAACTTTTGCAGGCACAAGAGCAAGAGTTAAAATTTTTGCATGAAGATCCCCATGTGCAAAGTGCCATTGAAGCTAGGAAAGCTGATGCAATGGTAGATGTAACTTTTGAGTCTATGGCATGGGAAGTGGGCAAGAAGGAGTTGACACTTGCCTACCTCCTCCGCAAGGGTGATATCAAAGAGGGGAACGACGGAGAGTTGAAATTCAGAAATCCACCCCGCTTGAAGCATGGAGATCCCGCATCTCAAAGGCTGAAGTCTTATATGCAAAAGGAAGAGGTGACAGTCACCTCTCGACATGCGTCTTCCCCACAAGGCACAAAGCCTGACAGATATATGTATGCCAGTGCTCATGGAGGGCATGAAAGTCACATGCATTCAAGACATGTATCTCATGGTAAGGGTGACAGGTATGCTTCAAGAAGAATTTTCCCTTCTGAGTTGTCTCATGGAGAGACAATGCCTTATGCAGGAAAGTCACATGCATCCGAGTTTCAAGTTCGTGGAGCACATGCCACCGTGCCTCATGAAACTTCTATGACGGCCCATGGAGCCCATGCAGATAGGGCTGCCCCGTTGGATAAGGGGAAAAGAAAAAGAGAAGACCATGAGCCTCATGCCAGAAAGCTCAAGGAATTTAAAGCAGGTGACAAATCTGTTAAGTTTGATGTCTTTCATGAGAACATGATGCTTCTAAAGTGTTAGCATTTGTGGCACAGTTCCATTGCTTTTAGCGATGAGGACTTTACTGAAAAGTCTAAAGTACGCCATGCTAGCATGTTTTTGAAAGGGACTGCTGCTCATTGGTGGATCACTGAAAAGATCACCAAGGATCCCATTTGCACCTGGAAGGAATTTAAAGACAGATTCTATGCTCAGTTTTTGCCACCAAAATGCGGAGCAAACTGTCACTCAAAAGTGGGACAGGCTGGAGCAAAGAGATAATGAAAGCGTGCAACAGTATGTTAACAAGTTCTGGAAAGTGTTGCTGGAAGTAACTCCCTTTATGCAAATCACTGAGGATGAAAGAAAGAGGAAGTTTCGCTCCGGACTGCAACCAGCATATCGTTCGGACATTGAATTGCACCCGAAATATACTTTGCAACAGCTCACAGCTTCTGCTCTTGCTATGGAGCAATTGGTGCTCAAGATTAAACAGGATCAAGGAGGTTCAAAGGGGAAAGACAAGGCTGTCCCAAATCTGCAAAAGGGTGGACAGCCACCTAAAAAGAACTTCCGGGAGACCCACAAGGGTGGTAAAGCTGAAAATAACACATCTAAAGATCAGGGCCCAAGGAAGAACAAATTCGGCTTAACCCCGGAGCAAAGAGAGCAATATGCCAAGGATGAAAAATGCTTTTCTTGTGGTAGCAAAGACCACATGTTTCGACAGTGCCCAGATCGCAAACCTAAGCATGAGGACAAGCAGACCAAGGCTAATGTACATGCAGTTCCTGATGTGCAAGGAAATACAAGTCATGATGCAAAAGAGCGAATGGTTTGCAAGGCTTGGGAACAAATCAAGGATCAACCCGCACTATTCATGTTTGATGACTGTGCAACCGATAACTTCATCTCTATGCAAACGGCAGCTGCATTGGGTATTGAGGTTGAGAACATGGGACCTCATATTGAAGCCGAAGCTGCATTTATTGGTAAAGAGGTGCAAGTTACCCCATTGATAGGGAAGTTGCGCATCCATATACAGGCTACCTTGATAATGAACATTTCCTAGTTGCTCCACTAAATGGATGTGATGTATTGTTGGGCAAGCCGTGGCATTCATAGGCTTGAGCCCCGCAAAGACTACAAGTCTAATATAATTTCTTTTATGCATAAAGGCCGCATGCATTTTATTGATGCTGGCAAAGAAGGGGATTCCATCCCACTTGTATCACACATCCAAATTAATAAAGCAATGAAAAAGAGTCTTTCTGCGTACTTGGTTTTTGTTCGTGATAGCCTTGTGCCAAATCATCAAAATATGGATGCTATGTCTAATGCTAGGCTGAATTCTCTTCATGCATTCAATGACTGTTATGCTAATACTTTGCCAGGAGAATTACCTCCCCAAAGGCCCGAAGATCATCGTATAGATCTTGTGCCAAGTAGTTCTCCACCCAACAAACCCGCATACCGAGTGAGTGCTGCACAACAAGAAGAAATCATGAAGCAGGTAAACGAGCTTTTAGAGAAAGGTTTGGTTCAGCCCAGTTCCTCACCTTACTGCTCCCCTGTGCTTCTTGTTCAAAAGAAGGACAGTTCATTCCGCATGTGCGTGGACTATAGAGCTTTGAACAAGCTTACCATCAAGAACAGATTCCCAATTCCGCGAATTGATGATATTTTGGATAAGCTTGATGGTTCGGCTTGTTTCAGCCAACTTGATTTGAAGAGTGGTTATCACCAGATACGAGTGGTGCCACAAGATGTCCATAAAACTGCATTCAGGACAGCCTTCGGATTATATGAATTTTTAGTAATGCCTTTTGGTCTCACCAATGCTCCTGCTACTTTTAATCGTATGATGGATAGGATATTCCGACCCCATCGCAAATTCACAGGAGTATTCTTTGATGATATCTTGGTTTTCTCCAAGAATGAGCAAGAACACAGAACTCATTTGGTCACAGTGTTCGAAGAGTTACGGAAGCATAAACTTTTCATTAATGCCAAGAAAAGTGAGTTCTTCCTTTCAGAGATTCATTATCTGGGTCATATTGTATCCAAAGATGGAGTTACAATGGATCCTGCAAAGATAGAGACCATTCGGAATTGGCCCGAATTGCAAAACGTACATCAAGTACGTAGTTTTCTGGGATTATGTTCGTATTATAGGCGTTTCATAAGGCATTTTGCTATGATAGCCACTCCTCTACATGATCTCACAAAGAAGAAAATCACTTTCAAATGGACTTCAAAAGAACAGCATGCTTTCTTGCAGCTCAAGCAAGCTATTATATGTGGTCCAGTATTGATTGTTCCTGACTTGCACAAGTCATTCGTAGTTGAATGTGATGCTTGTGGTGATTGCATAGGAGCTGTCCTAAATCAAGAAGGGCATGCAGTTGCATACGAAAGCCGTCGTTTGCATGATGCCGAGCTTCATATAGATATCTATGAGAAAGAGCTCTTCGCTGTAATTCACGCCTTCAAGATATGGAAACATTATCTTCTTGGGGCTAAATTTGTAGTCAAGACAGATCATCAAAGCTTGAGATACTTTCTATCTCAAACAAAGCTTTCGGAGAAGCAGATGAGAATGGCAAACTTTCTTTCTATGTTTCATTTTCAGATTGTGCATACTCCAGGAAAGAAAAATGTGGTGGCCGATGCATTATCCAGGAGGCCTTATGTAGCTGCAGTATCAGTGGTCTCTCATGGAGACTTATCTGCTATGCGAGAATTGTATCATTTGGATGCTGATTTTTGCCATATATGGACTGATTTGATGGCTGGTCATTCACATGCCTCTTATGTTATCAACGAGGGTTATCTTATGAAGGATAATTGCCTATGTGTGGTGAAGGATTTGCGTCCAAAGGTTATGGACGAATGTCACGCTCCACCATATGCTGGTCATAGAGGTATTATGCCTACTACTCGCATGATTCAGAGGTATTTCTTTTGGCCGAGCATGCGTAAAGACATTGAGGCTTTTGTACGTGCATGTATTACTTGCCAAAAGGTGAAATTTGATAGGCAAAAGCCTCCAGGTTTGCTTCAGCCATTGCCTATTCCCTCGCAACCTTGGGAAAGTATCACGATGGATTTTATTATGGATTTGCCTAGATCCCAACATGGGAATGATGCTATTTGGACCATTGTGGACAGGTTTAGCAAGCAAGCTCATTTCTTGCCCGTCAAGAAAACCATTAAAGCTGATCATATGGTAAAGCTTTTTCTTGCTAATATTTTCAAGCATCATGGTATGCCTAAATCCATTGTTGGGGATAGAGATCCCAAGACTACAAGCCTCTTTTGGAGGACTTTATTTGATAATATGGGTACTAAACTTGAGTTTTCATCAACTTATCATCCCCAAACCGATGGCCAAAGTGAAGCTGCAAATTCAGCCGTATTGGATTTATTGAAGTGTTATGTGGCAAATCAAAAGACTGCATGGGAGAAGTATCTTCCACTTGTTGAGTTTGCCTACAACAATACGATCCATGCCTCCATAGGAAAGGCTCCGTTTGAGATTATTTATGGCAGAGTGGTTTTGCCACCCATCCTTCATACAAAGGATGAGATTTTTGCAGCTGATGAATATGTTCGTGACTTGGATGTAGCTTTTGGTCAGGTGCGGACAGCCATTACAAGATCTCAAGATAAGCATAAAATGGCTGCTGAGACAAGCATAGAAGGGACATGCAAGTCAAAGAAGGCGATTGGGTTTTGCTGAAATTTGAGAAGGCTAGGCTTCGGAAGAGGCCAGGACGAGAAGGATCATATCCTAAGCTTTCTCCTTGCTATTATGGACCCTTCAAGGTGATTCAAAAGATCAATGAAGTGTCCTACAGGCTTGCTTTACCTAGTCATTGGAAGATTCACAATGCTTTTCATGTGAGTCTATTTCGGAAATATGTGGTGCCAGATCCTGATGAGCCTGTTCACAGAAGATCCGCGAGAGATTGAAGAGCTTGAGGAGATCCTCCAGCCAGAACAGATTGTTTTTCACAAGGAGCGAAAGCTACCTGCATGAAAGCTTTCCAAGAGATACCTTGTGAAGTTTAAGAATTATTTGCCTATTGATGCAAAGTGGGTAAATGAGGATTATTTTGTTGATTACCCACAGTTGTTGCAGGCATATCTTGAGGCTTTTCAGTTGAGGACAACTCTTTAGAAGCCCAAGGGGATGTCACCAATTGGCCGACCATTTGGTCCATCTCCAGTTTTTGTGTCTCGTTCACTTGAGGCCAGGCCAGTGTCTCATGTGAAGAGGCCAGTATTTTGCTGACACGGACGGGAGCCAGACTGGTGCCACCCGTGTGTTAGCAAGATGGTGTCGTATGGACGGGTGCCAGGTAGTCCAAGCTCTATTGGAGAACCTCGGTCCAAAGGTGCTGAGATCGGGAGAGCCAGGCGTTAGTACGGAAGCGCCTGTTTGTGCGTGGTCCTGGAACACCAGTTGGGCGCTCTCTGCGGAGTCCAGTGAAAGCACAGGACCGTAGAGACTGAACCACGCTAGTGGTCGTTCTGCTTCGAGCATCTACTTCGAGCCTATTTGTTTGGTACTGTATTCATATGTACATGGACATCATCTGGTTCTTGAAACCTAGGAGCATTGTATTTGTTAAATATAAATATATCATATATTGAGGGGGGGGTTGGCCCGTTCCGGCCCCAGTGCTGGTGTCCATCTATCCATTTCATTTCATTTCAATTTCAAGTTGTTATTAAGTTGTCCATTTCAAATTGTGGTATTAAGTTGTGCTATTACGGAGTCTTTCCCACTTGACGGGATCGGTTTCAGTAGTGCACAGTTACAGCCACACAAGCCCTCTTAACAATGGAGTATATGCCCAAATAAATACTGCAGTGAATGTAGTGCACAGTTACAGCCACACAAGCCCTCTTAAGAATGGAGAAATATGGGTAGCTTTGGTAAAACCAAGCTTAAAAATTTGATACCACTAGCAGTTTCACCTTGCTAGCTGCTACTCACAAAGCTTTAACCCATTAGCTTCATGGCAATGGTATGATCTTCCTGTATCTACCTGATGTAGAATCCATACTCATATCGTCGGTGCCCCCAAAAAAAGCCAACTTGTTCCCTGACTAATCTTTGCCGAGGACATGCTAGCAATCTTTTTTTAAGTAACACAATGTAACTCCTTTTCTTATCAAGTTTAAAGGCACTTGAAGCTTTATTTGGGAAAAGAAAAGCAACTATTAACAAGACTGGAAAACACTGACCAAAAGTATGATGTAAAGCCATACATATGCCCATAATGACCAAACCAGCTCCACCGCCCAGACCCCAAGATCTAGAACCTTTTTTATTGATCCTCTCTTTGGTATAATGATACACATCGCATGTATCAGATAAAGATCACATGCTGCAGAGCCAACAAGAGTGCCTGGACCCACACCTACAAAAAGTGTGTTGATAAAATGAGAATATAAATTGGGTAAAGCATCCTTTCTGAAGGAAAAAAGAAAAAGAGGAAGGCATTATTTTCTGTAAAGTGGTCAAAATGTATATGAATAGTTTTTCAGTTCTGTCTTTTGAACAAAAATAGCTAAAACCACTTCAAAGCTCAAGCGATCTCTCCACACACACACACAAACACGGCAATCAAGAAGCCAAGTCTTAGATCTTTCCTTCATAAAGAATAAAGAACTGAATTCACCAAGCATGGCAGCATCTATAAGCTCAGAGACAATGGATTTTTTTCTTCATCCTTTGTTGCCAGACGAGTCTGTTTAGGCTACAAATATATCCTAAAATCACCCCCCCTCCCTCCAAATGACACTCTGATCACCTAGGTTCACTACTATATCCCTTATTGAGTATCATGAGGACTTCTTCGAGATTTTTCTCTCGAGTCAAAAATTTGAGCAAACGTGTTAAGGGTCTTCACAGATAGAACTCCCACTCGTTGATCCGGTGGGGATTAAACGGCCTTCACAAACAAAACTCCTACCATCAAAGGGTGGGGCCTGGATGGGGGAAATCCTCCTCTGAACAAATGAGATCTCCCATTTTCGTTGGCGGTTGTGTCTATAAAACTACGAGTGCAATGAAAGTGTGAACAGATAAAGATGCACAGCGGAAGACTCGCAATACACAAAATCATTCACAAGTATCCTATGCTAAATGCAAATATTGTGTACCGCTGAATGTTTCTGCAGTTTCAATGCTGCAGATCTCAGACCAAATTACAGATAAACCCTGATGGTCAGATGCAAACACTGGCTGCAGATGCTCTTCTAATGCCTGTGGCTGCTCACTAAAGAGGTAAAGGTGCAGAACTCAATGATGATTATGGGAAGAGGGGGGAATGCGGGGCGGCCAGCGGGGCGCCGCGGGGGGGGGGGGGGGGGGTGGAGGAGGGAGAGAGAGAGAGAGGAGAGAAAATCTGCTAGTCTGATTAATGTCAACAAGTGTTACAACCTGTAAGTTCTGCTAAAGTCATCCTGTCAGTGATGTCTTCTCTTAATTCAATACGAAATAGGTTTCATAAAGGGATTCTAAGTTCTTTCTTGCTT
Source organism: Cibotium barometz (assembly GCF_041138505.1). Lineage (NCBI taxonomy): Eukaryota > Viridiplantae > Streptophyta > Polypodiopsida > Cyatheales > Cibotiaceae > Cibotium > Cibotium barometz. Next base: position 28,190,630 of record NC_141106.1, read on the forward strand.
GCCTTTCAGCCACAACCTGCTCTAGGTGCTAGCATGAAACATAAGTTAGAAATCAAGTCTCTAACTCTTAGTTATATTCTGCCCGGGTCCCAGCTGGCTCATGTTTGGCTAAGTAGCCCGACGGCCTGATAGCCCGGTTTGAACACCAAATGGTGGCCTATAGGCTATGATCCTGCAGTTAAGTGGCGCCCAAACATGATTCTAGATGATCCAGAAGACACATAAAAACCAAAGGTCTACTATGACTATCTTATTAGTTGGTGGCCATGGACAGGCCACGGCCTTCCAACACCCTCCCTCAGCAGCCAAGGCATAGGGTACCCAAGAGGCTCTAATGATACGGGGCTCAGATGCTACTCGCACTATCAATGATGTCGCGGTTAGTACCCTTAGGATTTACCCACAAAGCCTTCTTTTTGGCCCGTGATTACACCCGGTGTGTCAACAAGCTTGTCCATCCATTCATACACGCATTCCGCCTTCGTTCAGCTCCGTTGAGAGGAATTGGCAAGTCGACCAACTCCGCTAACAACATCCCAACATGCCATCCCTAGCTCTGATACCATGTTGGAAATTGGGGGCCACTTCCAAGGAGGTCACCCATCCCAATAATGTTCACGCATTGTGTGTTTAACCTCCACCACTCTAATCCCTTCCAAGCCACAAAAATTGGTGGAGCGATGAGAATGGCCCTAGTCTTCTATTACTTATAGATGATCCCATTGCTTGGAACTCTATGCATGTGGGATGTAGGCGGCCAGGCCACGACCTTCCAACAATTATAGACTTCCTTAATCTTGATTAAGCACATGGTATTTGAGATGTAGCATGAAGCCATAAGCTTAAGCTATAGCAGAATGTGGTGTATGAATTTATACATGTAGGTAGACACATGTCAAAAATGCACAAGAGCATACTTAACATAATTATCCTGGATCATGACTTTTAGAGCTCGTGTGGTTCTATATATTACAAAGCCATCTGCCCACACAACAAAATGATCCTCTCTCTAGCTCCTAATAAGAGCTCGTGTAGTTCTCTACATCATATCCTAATCCTATAACTCCATTAACCAAAACTTGTACATCCTAATAAGAGATCATGTCATTCTCTTACTGTATGCAGCATACTTGTACATCATGTCCCAATCCTATAACTCCATTAATCAAAACTTATTAGGACAACAAATACCCCTAGATTTATAAAAACAATTACGCTGATTAATTATTCATTTTTCCCATAAAACAAAAGAATATGAGTGTGTGTGTGTGTGTGTGTGTGTGTAACACACATAAATCTTTAACTTTTTCCCCTAAATTGATTCTTGAACATTTTTCCCAAGAAAACCACCCAAATAAAACGAAACTTTCACTAAGTATGATCGATACTTTTAAATTATTTCCAAAAAAAAAAACTTACCCCTGCCCCCCCCCCAAAAAAAAAAAAAAAAAAAACTTACCCCTGCCCCCCCCCCCAAAAAAAAAAACATTCTATAAAGCATGATTAATTCTTAAACTTTTACCCCAGAAAACAAAAATGCCTAATGTCATTCCTTATCAAGATAAAACGACTTATTTTAGATGATTTTACAAGATTAAACAAAGACTAACTGAAATATAACAAAGAAATTTAACAGGATTGAATAAAATATAATGAAAAAAAAAGGGGGGGGCAAACCTCCAGCGTAAAGGTTGCCAAGGTTCAAGCAGGCATCAATGGTGGCCAGGGAGATTTGAGGGAAGCTAGTTCCGAAGGCGAGGAGGGTAATATCTGCAACTGTGTAGTTCCATACCCTTTGCCGTTTCACCGCTCTTCTTCCAGAGACAGGATCATGAAAGGAAACCTCGCGGCTTTGCTGCACTATGTTCTCCATGCCGAGGAAGAAGCGTGCCGTGATGGCAGAGAGCCCCAGAAAACAGTATGCCAGGCCGAAGCTGTACAGAACCCCTCGCAATATGTCGCTCAACCTCGTTTCGATTCTGAAGAGAAGATACGATGAGCATGCGCTCGCCATATCTGTGCACAGCGTTTTTTGCTCAGATTAGGGTTTCAGTTATGGTTTCGAGATCGGGATCCATGGATGAATACATTGATGGATTTCAGTTATGGTTTCGTGGATGCATCATCAGCATGCCAAGCCGTGCAGAAACCCTTCGTCCTCGAGCTCGTTTTCGAGCACAAGATAAGATCCTGGCCATGTCTGCATAGAACTGTGCTTAGATTAGGTCTGCACAGAGCTTTGCTCAGATCAGGGTTTCACTATCAGATGCAGGAGAATAGAATGACCGAATGATCGATCTCTGTGCTCAGATTAGGGTTTTGCGATCCGATGCAGTGCTTAAGAACGCTCGCAATTTGCCACCCACATGCACATGTGATGAGATTGTAGACTGTTTATATAGTTTTCAATGATTTAACTATCTAGTTAAACGCAAGAAATAAGTGACGCATATAAATTAAAATTTGCAGTTTAAGAGTTACTTTTGTATCGCTAGAGTTTGGTACTGCAAGTATTTACTTTTCTATATATATATATATATATATATATATGATATGGTTTAAATTATACTTGAATTAATTGATCACACATTTTTTATAGCAGTTTTCATTGCAAGTAAGTTTACCACATTTTTTATAACAATTAACTACATTTCAAGTTTTAGAGTTCAAGCATTGTTCACTTGCAACTAGAGTACAAAAAGCTAGGAACTTTACACACATCTTCCCTTTTTTAGATAGGGAGATCTCTTGTTTTCCCCCCACGAGGTACTACTATGGGTAAAGCTACTTAGTAGACAAATCCACATTGGGTTTACACTTTCCCATAAGAGTACAACACACAAATTTGCAAATGGGTCCACACAAGGTTTACACTTTCACATGCCTTAAGGGCATGGAAAAGATGGACACTAGAATAACTATGGACAAACAACATCATTGTGCCCATCAATTTTGGCTCTCAAGCACATAGTCCCCTACCCTCATTATTACATCTATAGGTAGATATCTACCATGCTTTGCATGGAACACCAGTGCGTAAACCCACTTAAAGTAAGTCGATAAAAAAAATATTTCACTCCTCTTGCATTTATTTACATGTGGCTCCTCCCATGTTATAGAGGGCCCTCCATCTTAGCACATGATGTTATAACTCACCCTCACTAATACTCTTAAAACATCAAGGGTCCCACTAGCTTGATAGCACATAGACCTGAAAGTTTTAGTTCCAAGCTTTTTCCAACTTGTACAAAACAAAGTTATTTTCACCCATACATTTTGCCTGAATAGACTTATGCATGTCGTGTGTCCTATCCACTCCGCACATGAAAAACATGAACACATAGAGAAAGGCATGGCTAAACGTTTGGCCTCCAATTGAACATATTAACATTATCACATTTTGATTCAATGTGCATCTTTTGTAGAGTTCTTGGAAACATTTTTATATATTGACTGGGAGAAGATAAAATACATTGCTATAATAAAAACACTAGCTTGCATTGAAATCCACAAGTAGCTTGAGACATAAAATTTGGATTTACATTTTAAATCTTTTTTATTTTCATGTGAAATTTGGATTTGACCTTTTAAACCTATTCTTAACTCCTATTACCCATATGCCTTATTGTACTCTTTGAGTGAGTCATTGCATGTCAAATATATAAAGCATGCTAGAAAATAAATGTGCACTCAAGCAATAAGAGGATTAGACTAATGTAACATTACTACAATCAATGTACCAAGTTGTGTCATTCAAGAACAATATTGAGCCCCCCATTGGTTTAAGCATGGCCTATCCATTTTGAGGCTTACTAAAATTTCAAGCACCTTAATATTACCTAAAAGCATAGAATACTTAATTACTATGGTTAAACCCATCCACAAACATAAATCTTATGGAGTGAGATCATTTTACAAGTAGAACATCAATAAGAGTTGATTCAAGCCATTGCATAACTTAATGTTGCAAACTTGAGTTCACTAAGCAATCTTATGAGTGATGAACCGATTCTTTTTTTCTAGAAGAATAAAAACTAGCAAATCAAGTTATCCTTAGAACAAGTTGAAGGCCCTCCATAGTGCCTAACGAGTTATGACACTTATACATTAGAAATTCTTTTAAACAAGTCTAGAATGTTTGCTCTTGTTTTCTTTGTCTTTCTTCTTCCTCCTTTCTTTTAACGAGTTATGATGACATTAGAAACTCTTTTATAACAAGACTGAAATATTCACTCTTGTTTCCTCTTTTAATTTTTAAAACAACTATGACAATGTAATAATTTTTCAATTGTGTTTTCTTCCTTGCTTTCTTCTTCCCTCCAATGATTTCCCTATCTCCTCACATATGCAACTCTATCATTTTCCTCTCTCCTTTCATATGTAGCTCCCTCTTTCATGGTTTCCCCCACCCTTTGTAGATCTACATTCCTCTATAGCTATGCTCATAAGATGGCTCTCCATAGTTTGATATGATTACCATGTTTATATTTCATTGGTAAAAGGTGCTTCTATTACCATAATTCTATGTAAGATTTTCTTCTACACATAATTCAAATATATCATCTCCCTCCTTTTTTAATTTGATTTGTTGATGTATTCTATCTTCTTAGTCATATGAAATGGCTTTTGTCTCTCTACCTTTCTCTTGAACAAGATTTTGAATTTTATTAACAAGTCATTTTGACACTTGCAAAGGAACCAATACATTGTTACACGTGTTGTGTAAACCTCGTGGTTGTTATGGTGTGAACAAGCTCTTACACACACACACACACACTTTTTACCTTCTTGCTAGGAAAGGTTTATTTTTTCCTCGTGTGACCACCCTCTTAGGTGGTGGACCCTAGAGCATATTGTACTTCTCACATCTCTTATCTCTAAACTAGAAGAATTGTTATAGCTCTCTTACTCTCTTGTGTCTCAAGATGTGTATGTGTGCGTGTGAGCTTGGTCCCCCTCAACCCAACACTGGTATTAAAGTAGGTGAATGTCTCCATTGGAGCTTGGAGTTTTTCTATGTGTGTGGTCTTCTATAGTTTTGCAAAGCTCTCACTCCATTTAAGGTCCCATTAAAGCTTACTTGTAAAAGCTTTAAGCTTCATAAGACTGAAACTAATCTACAAGGAGGCATCTTCAGCATCAACACAATTTGTAGCACACAAGTTCATGCACAGTCCGTAGCTTCTGTAGTTAACTTCGCACATTCGAGCAATAAGTCAGCAGCCTCAACAGGCATTCTAGTAGCATGCGATTCTGCTCAACAAGCGATTCAGCTCAACATCAAGGGTTTATGTCCATCAATTGACACTGCATAAGTCCATTGGTCGTTTCCATCCAGATTTGACAATCGATCCCACTAGCTTAGTTCTGTGTGTGTGTGTACATACGCGCGCACATGTGAGCTTGGTCCCCCTTAACCCAAAACACATGTCTAGGTGTTATGTAATAGAACACTTTTGATGCCACTAAATGTGGGATGTGGCACAAGTCCTTCAAGGCTAGCATACTAAGCGCCAAATCCTTTTTGTTAATGCAAAAGGGCTATACAATCGTCATCTATTGTTACAGCACCCTAATGATTGTTGCAAGTTATTGTGTGATTGTTATGATCCATGTTATTTGAATAATAATCATGGTCATTTAAATTTGTATATATTTTTTATGATGCCTATTTCTCATCTCATGAACACGTTAGGATTGATTGATGTGATGTCAATTGATTGTTACTACTGACGTGGTTTATGTTTATGAGTTTAGGTGATGAGGTGTGCAAGGGTACCGATTTAGGTGTTGCACAGTGCGAGGGTACCGATTTAGGTGTCGCACGGATGGTGGATTGAGTCATGGCGTGTGGATAGATCTCACAATATTTTGTGGCTATACTATGGCGTTTGATATTATTTTGACATCAGTGTGATGTGTGTGTGTGCACGCATCAATTTATTGTACAGTGTGCGTACGAGCATTAGTTGATTTATTTTATAAAGTGCATATGTGCACAAGTTAGATTATTGTATTAGAAAAATAGTGCAAACCTTAGAAGGTTTGAGGACAAAGGTTAATTGAGGACAAAGGCTAATTAAATGGCAAAGTCCAAATATGGATGTATACTTTATTTTTGGCTTAAAGCCTGCTTTTTGGAATATATAAAAATACCCACGCGAGAAGAAGCCACTCACGTTGGGGGGGAAGATTGCACCCAGTCTTGTGTTGCCTTATGTTGATGGTGATGTATTTCTTTCTCTTGTCTTATGTTTTGTTATATGCTTTAATTTTTTTTAATTTAATTCAAGTAGTTGTTTTAATATTTGATGTATTTTTATGAGTCTTTTGATTATTCTCTTCAAGAAAATTAAAGGTCCGGTTGCAGTGGTATCAGAGCTTTGGTGAAATTTAATTTTCTTGAAGGGGTGAAAGAGACAAAAACAGAGGTGATTTTGGTAATTTTCTTGAATTTAAATTGAAGAAGAGCACGTTTAGGAATTTTTGATTATGTATGGATGAAATAAAGGTTGTTTTTGACCATTGGATAATCAATCTCCATCAACCTATTGCCCAAAGGATAAAATAAAGGTGGTAAACCATTCTGAGAAACCATGAAACCTCTCTCAAAATTGAAAAGCGGTTTTTCTAAATTCTTGACCTCTTTGTGATCTGTCTGTATGGATGGGTTTCAAAATTGATAGTCAATCTTGCTTAGCTTTCAAATTGCTAAACCATTGAGGGAGGAAGCAATCTATAATGGACGGTGTATAATTCACCAAAAGCTAATTTATAGAGAAATAAGCTCTCTGTTCTTTCACCAAAATCACGGCCAAGAAATTTTTAAAAGCTTGGGATTTTATTTTTATTTTTCCTTTTTCTTTTCTCTCCCAACGGCCTGCGCATCAATCGTGAAGGGCAGCGCATTAATCTCCTCCTCCCTCCATCCGACGATCGACGGCCTGCGCAACCTGAAGGCCAGGCCGATTGTGCGAAATGCATGAGGCATTGATTTTTTTTATAATTATTATTCTCATTTTTTTTAAATCTTGCGCGCTGCGTTGCAAGTGGGAGAGGTTTGATAGCTTAAATTTATAAAGCATAATATATATATTTTTAACTGTAATTTTTTTCTCTCCCTCCTTCATCACGGGCGGTGCCTAGATGAATAAATCATTAGGAAAGTTTTATAGAGATAAAGCTTTATAAGTTACAATGTTTATTTTTAATTTATTTATTTTTATATTAGATGCTGAATTTTCTTTAGTGGGCTGCTTTCTAATGATTGGCGTTGGGCATTGGCAAGCTTTAATAGTAAAGCTTTCATAAATTTTTTTTAATAAGCTTAATTAAAGGTTTATTAACCAGCATAAAAATAAAAGCTTTATATATATATATATATATATATATATATATATATATATATATATATATATAAGTTGTAAATATTGAAATCGTTGTGCACTAATTATAATTTTCTCCAAAGCTTTTTTTTAAAAAACAAATCTGCCCTGAACTTCATGAATTCCAAGATGATTGAATTCACCTAATCATTTCGTTTAAGCTTTTATTAAGCTTGGATTTAACTGTGTGTTGGATTTAAATTAGTTAAAAAAAATCATGTTAAGCAAAGCTTTTATTAGTAAGCTTAATTAAGAAACTCTTGGAGCTTTAATTAATAGAGCTTTAATTTTAAAAGTACATGGATTATTTCTTGAAAAATTATGCATTTGTGTATTGAGCTAACTTGGCAGGACTCACATCTAGTTCGATGTTCCATATGAGATAAGAAATCCTATCTTTTCACTTGTTTTTAATTTTTCCTATTCCTTTTAATTGTCAAGAAATGGGTGAATATGCGCACCATCGTACTATTCATCGTACTATTCAGGAACAGCTTGACACCGAAGAGGTTAACGCACTCGACACACTAACCAAAGGTGGAGGTATGTGTTAAAAATTATTTATTGTACACAATTTATTGTTTACTTTTGTATTTGTCTTCTGAATATTCTTTTCTTCTAAACCTAGTTAGAAAACTTTAGCTCCTGAAAAGAATTTTAGATACAGTGACCTAAATAGAAAGATCGAGACAAGATTAGTAAAAGTTATCTTCAAGATCTAGTTGCCCCAATTCAAGTAAAAATGATTGGTAGACATTTCATAGAAGATTAAGACCAATTTGAAGATTCAAGATCCAAGCAAGTTTCTCCAGTCTTTGATTCAAGTTATCAATTGCTTTACCATCGAATTTAGTGATGATCAGAAAAGTAAAGAAATAGCTTTCAAGTGACTAGAAACCAAGCTTAATTTGTATGCCAATCACAATTACAAAGTTTATACCAATTCAAGTACAAGATTTTGTCTAAATTTTCAACTGTTCTAGTTTAAGATCTATCCAAGTATAAGATTTTGTCTAAATTTTCAAGTGTTCTAGTTTAAGATTTATCCAAGTACAAGATTCTTTCTAGACCAAGAATTGCTCTAAGTCAAAGATATATTCAACCACAAGATTTAAACTCCTTAAGAACAAGATTTATTCAAGAATTACAATTATGATTAATTAAAGACTGATCTCTCAATTTTCATGCATTCAAGTATTTTTAATCTAAGCCAAGATTCATTACTAGTATATCAAGTTCTTGCTATCAACTAGGATGGAAGATGTCTATTTTTTCTTCAAGTTCTGATTTCAAGTTTAAGATTATGCTTAAGATTACAAAAGTAAGATTCACAAATCCCAAGAATTTTGTTAAATAATTTCAAGATTAATATTAAGATCAAAAACAAATCTCGAGAATTCATCAAGATTAAGATCAAGAACAAATCCCCAGAATTTATCAAGTTATTGATAGTAATGTAAGTGATTATTTTTCAATTTTTAGTTGTTAAGAATTTCCATTTCGACCTAATTCATTTTTGAAATAAGATTTGTAGTTTAATTTTGAGGATAGAGAAAAGTTATGTCGGAATGAAAGTTTCAGAGGGAATTAGCTACTCCGTCTCAAACTTCTATTCTTAAGGTAGTGTCGTGTGGAATTAATCTATGGTATGGGACATTAGATTGGTTTTACATGCCTACCTCAGACGTATCTATGTCTTCTATCTTTCACCAATGAGTGTTTGTATGTGGAAGGTACCTAAGTGGTATGGGACACTTAGATCCCTTTTACATGCGTTCATTTGTTTGGTTTTATTTTTAGAAATTGTTTGATGTGATGATCTTGTCCTCCACTTGTGCCGTGAAGCCATCCACTCATTGATTACGCAACTGAGGATAGTTGATTCCCAACAGGGAGGACTGTTATGATCCATGTTATTTGAATAATAATCATGGCCATTTAAATTTGTATATATTTTTTATGATGCCTATTTCTCATCTCATGAACACGTTAGGATTGATTGATGTGATGTCAATTGATTGTTACTACTGACGTGGTTTATGTTTATGAGTTTAGGTGATGAGGTGTGCAAGGGTACCGATTTAGGTGTTGCACAGTGCGAGGGTACCGATTTAGGTGTTGCACGGATGGTGGATTGAGTCATGGCGTGTGGACAGATCTCACAATATTTTGTGGCTATACTATGGCGTTTGATATTATTTTGACATCAGTGTGATGTGTGTGTGTGCACGCATCAATTTATTGTACAGTGTGCGTACGAGCATTAGTTGATTTATTTTGTAAAGTGCATATGTGCACAAGTTAGATTATTGTATTAGAAAAATAGTGCAAACCTTAGAAGGTTTGAGGACAAAGGTTAATTGAGGACAAAGGCTAATTAAATGGCAAAGTCCAAATATGGATGTATACTTTATTTTTGGCTTAAAGCCTGCTTTTTGGAATATATAAAAATACCCACGCGAGAAGAAGCCACTCACGTTGGGGGGGGAAGATTGCACCCAGTCTTGTGTTGCCTTATGTTGATGGTGATGTATTTCTTTCTCTTGTCTTATGTTTTGTTATATGCTTTAATTTTTTTTAATTTAATTCAATTAGTTGTTTTAATATTTGATGTATTTTTATGAGTCTTTTGATTATTCTCTTCAAGAAAAATTAAAGGTCCGGTTGTGCAGTGATGCCCTCCAAGCTCCCTATGTGTGTATCATGGGAGTCTTTATTTTAAGCCCAAAGAATTGAATTTCATGGCTTCTTGAGTGCGTCCCTTTTGCCCTAAACATGGTGTCAAGTGTATACTAGGCTCCCCACGATGTGGATATAGAGGAAATGTGATTATAAATGTGTTTGAGAGGCCAAGTGAAATGATTAGACAATGCTGTTCCATGCATTTGATGCTACCCCATCTTCACTAGGATATAGCCCTCGAGGCTCTTACTAGCCCCATCATTTTTCTTGTAACTTGACCTTGACTTGCTACGTGTGCAAACCCTCTCCCTTAAACTTTTCAATGAGAAATAGTGTAGCCATTATGTGCACAACCATGGGTCATAACACTCACTTACTTTGAGGCTAGTATCTACCCCTTTATAAAAGAGAAATGTGTCACAAGCTCATGTGTTAAAACCATTTTGATTAACATTTCCTTGTCTTGACCTTTTTGTAAGGTGCTCATGCCATCTTTTTGTATTACATTCACGTCTTTTGCAGTATGGTGCTAATATATTTAAAGCACCCTCATTATATAACTCATTTTTTAAATTAATAAGAATACAACCATTCCTCATTGAATCACGTCTACCAAGCTCTCCACCTTCTTGTTCCCCCCTTTTGCTTCTTACTCTCTTTCTAAATTCATTTGATTTGATTCATGCTTGTGTGGATGGATGCTGGCATGCTCAAGAGTGGTGGTCTTAGCTCTTAGAAATTCTCACTCACCTCACTCACCCTCTTGAGTAGCTAGGTAGCCAAGAGAGAATGATCTTGGCTTGTCTCCATCAAAGCAAGTGACACTTTCTCCCCTCGCCCTAATAGCTTAGATTCTCTTTAGTGTAACAATGAGGAGACGGCATTGGAGGTGAGCTAGCATACCCATAAAAGGAAGTGCTTTTGTGACTCTTCGATGACATATGTTTTGGTAGGGTAAGATATTAACATTGAACTAAACATCTTTAGCATTATTTTCGAGGAATGAGTCTTAGGGCTTAGCTTTATTTTGATGTCTATTTCTTGCTATCAAGCATACCCAAAGTTACCCAGTGTCAATGGGAGGCTCACACCTTGAAAGGCATATGGGTTTTAGAGTCTCACGTATGATTGAGCGCGTGTTGATCATGTTTTCATTATGTTTAGTTCATAAAAAAAAAGGTTTTTGAGGAGAGAAATCTTAATTTTCCTTTATTTTTGGCATGTTTAACCTTGCATTACAAAATGGAATTTCTTTGTTGTAGTGATTACATGTGTATATTAGCACTTGGAAAACATTATGTGAAGCTCAAAGGCATGAATTGTGTTTTTTGCATTTGTGATCACCCTTTATTAAGAATGAAATCATCAAAATCCCCAAAAAAAAACGATCTCATCAAGCATTTACTATCTAATTAACCATTAAACTTAGGAGTAGCATAGATAGCTAAACCCCTCAAAGTCTAAAAACCCATAAAAAATTGAGTTAAACCAAAAGAAAATCCTAAATTTTTATCTTAGGAGAAGCAGGTGGGAGAAGAAAAATTTTAAATTTGCTAAGTTTGACCCCATTGGAGTTTAAACCTATGTACTTTATCTAACTTGAACTATAAAATTTGAACACGCATTTAACTTAATAGCAATCAACAACTCACTCCCTAAATTTTGAAGAACCAAAATGCGATGTGTTCTTAAAAATGATGCTATAATTTATTGGGTTCATAGAAAAATTTTAAATTTGCTAAGTTTGACCCCATTGGAGTTTAAACCTACGTACTTTATCTAACTTGAACTATAAAATTTGAACATGCATTTAACTTAATAGCAATCAACAACTCACTCCCTAAATTTTGACGAACCAAAATGCGATGTGTTCTTAAAAATGATGCTATAATTTATTGGGTTCATCAAGCTGCAAGTTTGAATTTGTTGGATCCAAACAATTACTTACCTGTAATCCGTGTAATAATTTCAAGTTATTAAAATTTGAGGCACGAGAAAAATATGTAAAAAAACTCTTAGCTCAAGTGAAGTTCATAGTTTAAATTTGTTGGGATTGATGTTCCCTTCTAAGACTTTGCTCAAGCCTACGCTTAAGATGACCAACTTAGAATTTGTATGTATACGAGAACTTGTCAACTTTAAACCCACTTGTCCTTAAATCCGTGTCATTGAACTAGATTATCTTTAAATCCGTGTGTATAGCTTAATCGACTGTGCCATAAAACTTTGAACCCATCTTTGTGATAAAGCCTAGGCACATATAAGTGTGTACAAGTGGAGTTTAAACCCATTGCTGAGAAAACATTTTCACACATATCATGAGAAAACAACTTTCTAAAATTTAGGTAGTGAATTTCACTCAATTTCCATTTAACATTGGCCATCAAAAAGCTTCTTGAATCATGATTTTCGAAGATAAAACTTTGATGTAACTCTAACTTGGGAAAAATGTTAGCAACATCAATCTATCGCATTGCAATGCATCCAACAACAATGATGACCCTGTGGGATCCCACTGCCCCTCCACGCACATGATTCCCGATTACTGGCAGTAGCAGCGGAAGAAGCTCCCTCTTGCACGGGGTAGGGTTTCCCACTCGGGGCCTCGCCCTCGAATGTCCAGGCACGAGACTAAGCATGTGGTCATTCCGAAAACCAAAACCAGAAAAATTTCCCATGCCCAGAATATGGGGACGATTCCACCATTTTGAATTTCTTAACGAATTTTTCTAACGAGGTCAAGATACTGAACTAACCTTCATCTGAATAAACCAGATAGAAGGGAAACTATTACAGACTTAACTTGAAGGAATCAACGCTTTTTTTCTAATTGAATCAGGCACAGCTGTTGATCTATTCATTTGAGAAGTCTTCATTCAGGTTATTATTTAACTATTCGAGTTCTAAGCGTATTCCGTTGATCTATTCATTTGAGAAGTCTTCATTCAGGTTATTATTTAACTATTCGAGTTCTAAGCGTATTCCTATTGATCAATTTTATTATTAAAACTCTACTGATTCCAGCCTAACCCCATCCGACCCATGGGTTAGCCACTGCCCAATCACTGGAATTGGTAGAACCAAACAAGTACTCACCCACCTATAATTGAATGCCTTTCTTAACTTTTGCTTTAGAATACAGATACGCACACACTCCTCTTTAAACTTTAACTTTTAAAATAATCCATTGAAAAATAATTATTGGTTACAAATGTCATAACTCAAAATTTCCATTCAATCCTTGTTTCTCACAAAACAGTATCACTCTGGACTCTCCGTTGAGACAACAGGTCAGGAAATGAGATCCAGTAACAGATTACAATAATTTTCTTGCCACCATCAAACACATATATATCTTCCACAACATACGCATGGGTGTCCTAAGCACCACGAGCCTGTGCATTGCCTGGTCAAAACCCTCCAGGATCCTCCTTAGGTGTCTTGGCACATCACTCAGGGACCGCTTCGTCGGCCCTCACCCATTGTACCGGAAGCACACCATTTTACACCATACCTAGGCTGGTCAAGACCTGGGCAGGTTTTTGCCGCGTGAGCCGTCCTTTGAACACTCCCCGTCGCCAGCTGTTGTTGCAACCAAACTTCCCTTAGAAAAACACATATACCAAATGCTCCCTCCAGCATTCTGGCGTAAGATAGTCCTTTAAGAAAACAGGGTTTCTATGCAAGTTTTCAGTTTTGATTTTCTTTTGAATACAATGAGTATATCTTAATTCCGTATCCCAAGACTTCTAGATCACAGGTCTGGATTCCCAAGCAGAATTCCTCGAATTCTGAATTCTTGATCCTCAGATCAAATTCAAAGGTCTCAACTTAGTTTCAGATTCAGTGGGTGATTTGAGTGTAGATTACTGAACTGGTCACATCGTCTTTTTTTGAAACTGACGAAGGAGTTACGTCTAGAAAGGTTCTCCCTGAACTATCTTTCTCGAAGGGTAGTATTTCAATTACTACTTTACTGAATTTCATTCATTGAGTATTTTGCTTAACTAAATTCAAAACTAGTCACACGAATTCCTATGAGGAATAAATTAATCATTTATCTAAAATTTTGACTTCGATAGTTTTTTTGAATTTTCTCATTACCATCCTAGAGAATATGAAACGGTATAATTTTTCTTCACTGAGTATTTACTTATTCATTTTCCAATATTCATGGGATTTAAACATAGGATTAAAGAGAACTCTTATTTTGATATAAAAATTTTGTAAGCATCTATTTATGCATGAAATCCAACTTCTATGGAAATAACACTTTTATATTAAAAAAATCCTTTTACGCATCTATTTATGCATAAAAAATCAATTTTGATGAAAGTAATACTTTTATAATAAAAAACTTCTTTTATGCATAAAAATCAATATTGATGAAAGTAACTTTTTTATAAAAAAAAACTCTTTTATGCATCTATTTATGCATGAAATCCAACTTCTATGGAAATAACACGTTTATATAAAAGAAAATCCTTTTATGCATCTATTTATGGATAAAAATCAATATTGATGAAAGTAACACTTTTATAATAAAAAAAATTCTTTTATGCATAAAAATCAATATTGATGAAAGTAACACTTTTATAATAAAAAAAATTCTTTTATGCATCTATTTATGCATAAAAATCAATATTGATGAAAGTAACACTTTCATAATAAAAAATTCTTTTATGCATAAAAATCAATATTGATGAAAGTAACACTTTTATAATAAAAAAATTTCTTTTATGCATAAAAATCAATATTGATGAAAGTAACACTTTTATAATAAAAAAAATTCTTTTATGCATCTGTTTATGCATAAAAATCAATATTGATGAAAGTAACACTTTTATAATAAAAAATTCTTTTATGCATCTATTTATGCATAAAAATCAATAATGATGAAAGTAACACTTTTATAATTAAAAAAAAATTTATGCATTTATTTATGCATAAAAATCAATATGCATCTTTCTATGCATAGAATTTAAATCTAATAGAAATAACACTTTTGTAATAAAAAATATTTCTACTATGCATTTTTCTATGCATAGAATGAAAATAACACTTTTAGAATACACAAACGATGGGGATTACTCTTTTTGAATAATAAAAGATAATACTTATTTCATAAAATTTAAGAAAATTTCACCATAACCTCCTTTGTATTGTTGACCATTTTTTAATTTTTCCTATTCTTAATTTACTTAAAAATTATCCCCAATTTGTTTAAAGCATTCGAAACTAATCAAATTCCACTTTTAAAAGAGAAACAATATGAGAAGTTTAATTCAAACAATTTGATTACTTAACTAGGATAAAGAAGGGCTGAATTTAAGAATGAGAGAGGAGGAAAGCTTTCCAGCAAGGCATAGCATCAGATTATCATTTTAAAGATAACAAAAAAATTAGAAAACCGTTAAAAGAATAAGAAAAAGTAGGATTTCTAACTTACATGAAATTTTGGGAGCTTTCCTTTGGCTTGATGGTTTGAGGGATCTACTCTTGCTTGCAACAAAAGTGGCCACCAGTTCTTTAGAAGAGGGAAAGGTCAAAAACTAATGAATGATTAAGAAATTCACAGTTTTTGGCTCTGGGGAGGAGTAGAGTAACAAAAACACTATTAAGCTCCAACAAAGGGGGAGGCTTCTATTTATAGGAAAAAGTGAGCTTCTAACCAAGCAAACTGATTCTAGAATTTTTCGGATGAGTTTGGTCAATTTTGACCATTTTCGGGTCAGTTTAGCTTACTTTTTGGAACTAGACTTGATTTAGGAGAGAGGAGATATGAAATATCTCAATTTTTGAGAATTTAAAACTCCACCACACATGTGAAATAGGCACCTCCTTCATGAGGGGGAATCCCCACTCTCAGGTGTCAAAAATTTATTTTTTAAGTATTTCCTTTGGTCCTTAGTCCACTCTTCATCTTATGTGAGTATTTACTCATTTTTGAGAGGATTTTCTTTATTTCTTCTATTTATCTCCTCCACACATTTGGATGAATCTGATTGGCCCCTCAAAACCTTAATTTAAAATTTTTAGAAAATCTCGACCCCTAGGATAAGGCCTTTTGAACAGATTATAATTGATTTCTAATGCACCTTCTGAAAATCTTTTTGAACTTCTGTTTCAAGGGAATTTATTTTAATAAGAAGAGATATTTTTCCATCCAAAAATATCTAAAATGTGAATAACCTCTCTCTAGAATATTTTCTCTCTCGAAGCCAAAATAGGTAGAAACAAGATCTTTTATATATCTGAAGAGGGATTTGATTACAGGGGAGGATACTGGATATCTTGAGAGGCTGGGGAGGAATCTTACATTCTCTCCCACTTGAAAAATGCGAGATGTCCTCATCTCACAAACTGGGAGTAATCTCGTAACTGTTCGGCTTCTTTCTCCCAAGTGGCATCTTCAAAAGGATAGAACTTCCATTTGACCAATAATTCTCTTAGAATCCTCTTTCTGAGAATCTTTTCTCGAACATCAAGGATTTCTTCAAGTTGGAGTTCCATCTGCCCTTGGGTTGAATAAGTTAAGATTTCATCATCAAGCATATGCTTTGGGCTTGGTATATGCTTTTTAAAAAGGCTGACATGAAATGCATTATGTACTTTGAGATGAGGAGGCAGAAGAAGCTCGTAGGCTAAGTCACCTACTTTCTTTATAATCAAATATGGTCCACAATATCTGGGGGATTTCTTATACTTCCCAAGAGATAGAGAACTTCTTTTGGGGCGTACTCGAATAAAGACCATATTTGCTTCTTCAAATTTTCTGTCTGACCTCTTCTTATCTGCATACTGCTTCTGTCTATCCTGGGCAGCCTTTATATCTTTGCGAATTGACTGCATCTGCTGCTCCATGTTATCAAGCATCTGTCTGGATATCTTGACCCTAATCAATGGGTTGGACCAAGTTAATGGAGTTAAGCAATCTTGTCCATACAAAGCTTTGAAAGGGCTCATCCTAATACTTAACTCGACTAGCTACAGATAGCTAGTCAGTTCTTGGGTTCCCTGCCCACAGCATGAACAAAGTATATCTTCGATTACTTGGTTCACCCTTTCAGTTTGACCATTGATCTCGGGGTGGTAAGCTGTGCTGAGATCCAAGAAAGTTCCTACTGCTTCAAAAAATGCAGTCCAGAATCTTGATATGAATTTGGGATCTCGATCACTTACTATTCTTCTGGGTAGGCCATGCAATCTGAAGATTTCTTTGAGGAACACTCTGGCCACGTCCCACTGTAGTGTACATTTATTTTACTGGAATCAGATGGGAAACTTTGGTTAGTCTACCATGAAGATGGAGTTGTAACCTGATTGCACTGAGGGTAATCCAGTAATAAAATCCATACTGATGCATTTCCACTTCATCTGGGTGATGTCAAATGGATGTAACTTTCCAGGCATTTTTACTCTCTCGGCCTTAACTTTCTGACAGGTCAGACATTGACGTACATGATTAAGCACATCCTTTTTTAGACCAAGCCAAAAGAAGCTTTTCTTCACAGACATGTAGGTCTTGATGAAACCTGGATGTCCTGCAACAATAAGGCTATCATGGACTCATTCAAAATTTGACCCTTCATTGGGAATGCATAGTCTGCGATTATAATACATAATTCCATCATCCAGGCTATACCCTTGAAGTCAGTTCAACTCTTGTGGAGTTTTGCTTTCCTGCATAAGTAGGGTAGTAATAGGGCCAAAGAATCTATCCTGCATGATCTTCTCACTTGCTTCAATAATCAAAGGATTTGACACTACAGTAATTGCAAACAAGGAGGCTTTTCTGTTGAGGACATCCGCTACCACAATTTCTTTGCCTGGGCGGTACTTGATTTCAAAATCAAATTTTTGTAGGGTTTGCATCCACCTTCTTTGGCGCATTTTGAGATCCTTGTGAGTGAAGATCCACTTTAAGCTCTGATGATCTGTCACATCAAAGTGAATCTTTGACCCAGTAGGTAATGTCTCCACAACTTCAAGGCATATACTACTGTAAGTAGTTCTAGGTCGTGGACAGCATAATTCCTCTCATGCGTTCTGAGTTTTCGGGATTCATAGGCCACTGCATGGCCTTCCTGCATGAGTGCACCTCCCAGGGCAAAACCATTGGCATCAGTTATACTACCTCAAAGG
The DNA here is from genome assembly GCF_041138505.1 of Cibotium barometz. Taxonomy (NCBI): domain Eukaryota; kingdom Viridiplantae; phylum Streptophyta; class Polypodiopsida; order Cyatheales; family Cibotiaceae; genus Cibotium; species Cibotium barometz. The sequence continues at coordinate 28,208,842 of NC_141106.1, forward strand.
GTAGAGAGAAATCTGGCAGCTTTAGAATGAGATTGGTTACCAAGGCGGTCTTCAGCTTATCAAAAGCACTCTGGCACAACTTAGCAGACCATTGAAATGGGATATTCTTCTTGAGACGATTAGTCAGGGAGGAAGCTATGAAAGCATACTTTGGTATAAAAATTCTATACCAACCAGTCAATCCCAAGAATCCTATGACTTCTTTCACTGTCTTTGGTTCAGGCCAATCTATGACTGCTTGGACTTTTACGGAATCTAGAGAAATTCCATCTTTGGATACCAGAAAGCCCAAGTATTCAACATGGTCGCGGCAGAGAAAGTGCATTTGCTCTTTTTTGCAAAGAGTTGGTGCTTCCTTAGGATCTCAAGAACTCTTTTGACATGAGCTTCATGGTCATCTACATTCTTTGAGTAAATCAGAATATCAAAGAAAACAAGAACAAAATCATCCAAGTATTCTCTGAGAATGTCCTACATTAATCGATTGAATGTAGCTGGGGCATTTATCAATCATCCAAACGGCATGATAGTGAATTCATAATGCCCATACCGAGTATTGAGCCGTCTTTGGGATATCTTGCTCATTAATCCTGATCTGATAATACCTTGATTTGAGATCTATCTTTGTGAAGATCTGGGCTCCACTTAGCCTATCCAGAAGCTCATCAATTGTGGGGATATGATACTTATTCTTAACTATCAGCTGATTGAGACCTCTATATTCCACACAGAGTCTTAGCGTTCCATCTTTCTTTTTCTGAAAGAGAACTGGTGCACCCCAAGGTGAAACACTGGGTCTTACAAACCCTCGTTCTAACAGTTGTTTAAGCTGTCCTTGAGTTCGATGGCTTCAAGAACTGGCATTTTATACGTGCGCAGGGTTACTGGCTGAGCTCTGGGGGTCAATTCTATCACATGATCTACTTCCCGAATCGGAGGCATCTCTGTTAATTCTGCTAGAAATAAATCATCATAATCACTTAACCATTCAGGCTCTTTAGCTTTTAACTTTGAGTCTACTAGATTCATTTTGACAACATAAATGAGCTGCTTCTTTCTAAGTCCTTTCAGTAACTTAGAAGCCTTTACTAACTGCAGACTTGGGGATCCTAAAATTTCGGTTCCTTGAACTTTATTTCTGTGAAGGTCACGGAAGGAAATGGTTCCATTATGACAGTGAATGTCAGCTTGATTTTTATGGAGCCAATCCATTCCAATCCTTGGAATGGAGCCAATCCATTCCAAGGATCCCGTCGAAAACTCCCTAAGGTATAACTCTGAACTGAGAGTCAGTTAAATTTCCATCTAGATTAAACTGAATACGATCTGTCTCAAGGTGAGTGAAAAGGATCTTCCCACTTGCCAATGCAACTTGCATAGGTTTCCCTAATTTCTGATCTAAGACTAGCTTACGTAAGCATCCAGGGGAAATGAAAGAACGAGTACTGCCTAAATCAATCAAAAGCTTAAAAGGCTTACCCTGATACTCAACTGGAGTATGAATGACAGAGAATTGGCGATTTGGCCCTTGGTTTTCAATTGTTGCATAAATCTGTCCTCGTTCCTCTTCCACTACCTCTGCTATTGTGACTGCTCTGGCTGCTGCAGTCTAAGGTGGAACTCTTTCTCTTTGGTTGCTCTAGTTCTGGGAAGGAGTTCTGAGGCTACTTTTTGGACAGAGGCAGTCGGCTGAGCTAGAGTTCTCCTGGGATTTCCCTGATTTGGGTGAGATGTGATTTGACTGATAAGAAGGGGTTGGTCTTTGCACTCTCGGTCCTTGACTCCCCTGTACCCTTGACATAGCAGGAGTCGGGAAGTCTTTCAGCTGGTGACCAAAACCCTGATATCCAAAACACCGGTTCTCACTTCTGAGCTCATCCCTCTGAATCCTTGAAAGAGGTGGGGCTCCTGATAAAGTGTTCTGGGGGAAGGGTCTTCCTTCACTTCTGAATCTTCCTGCATCCTAATTTTGATTTGAGCCTTGCTACCTCTTTGGGGGAGGAAAGTTTGAAGTACTTCCCGGGGTTTAGAATCTTTTAAAGTTAGAGGGTGCAGGCTTTGGCGGGACCTTAACAACAAAGGCTCTGGCAAAGTCCTTAGCCATTCTTACTGCTTCGGCCATTGAAATAGGTTTGGCATTCTTTACTAAGGTTTCCAATGGCTCGTTCATTCCTCGAATGAACCTGGGCATCAATTGCTCTTCATCCAATTGCGGGGAATATTTGAGGAGAAGGGCAAAAGCTTGATGGTACTCTTCAATTGTCTGGCTATCCTGCTTTAGTTCCAAGAACTCATTCATTTTAGTTTCAAGGAAGCCCGGAGGACAAAACCTCTTTTTGAGGTAAGCTTTAAGATCGGTCTAGGTCTGGGTATTCCGGTCGAGACGGTTAGTCTCGCAGTGATTCCTCCAAGCGACCCTGGCCGTTTCCACAATCTTTAACCTGGCGAGAGCCATCTTGCTTCTCTCATTGTAGCTAGTTACATCAAAGTATTCCTCCATTGCCTCAATCCACTTTTCCACTACTTCACCCAACTGCTCCCCTTCACCCTTGAAGGGACCAGGTTGGGATCTGTGCAGGGCTTTTCGAACATCCGGATCTAACTCTTCATCATCTCATCGGTTAGAGGATCCGATTACCTTGCACGGGCTGCGCACCTCATGACTCTAACAAAATGAGATTTTCGTTAACTTAACTTTGACAACAAATTTATGATTATTTAATTTTAATAATTTATTCTTTAAACAGATAATTATTTCATCATACATCATGAAACAAGGTTTACTCTGATAATTTTACTAACCATATTCACAATCATGAAAATAATTTTTGCAAAACATCATTTATTATCAAAAGTTTTCGATATATACATAGAGCATCACAGCTTCCAAAATCACTACCTCAATCGTATACGCATAAAGAAGTAAAACTGTGAAGGAGACATACCATGGTACACATGATTCATTATAGAAAGAGGTGTTGTAATTCTACTTCTTGGGATAAAGTGGCTAAGAAGCCTAAAAATTCGGCATGAAATTCTGAAGTTCCTGGGTGAATGATCAAAGAGTTGAACATGCTGAACAAGCCCTAGCCTTATCAGAATCATGGCTAAGGAAATATTTTGCCTGAGCCTCTGACACTGACTCTACTGACATTATTACATCGTTCTTCACAGAACCACATATACCGACGTCACTTAAGAGGATCGGGAAAGTAAAAACTCTCAAAATGACGTGCGAGTCTCACTCTACTTACTCGGGTCGTTAGCAAAGTTGATGAGGTTCTCGAATGCAAAGGCTATCATATCCTAAATTTGGGAGAGTTCAGGAATGCCAGATAGATTCGGAGTATCCATCTATAAATTTCCAATTCAATTTATGAGTTTCAATTTTTGAAGTTCATACAATACAAATTTAACAAGCGAAAACATTATTTCGCAGATTTACTTTAAAATTTTAAGCAATTTTCGATGCTGTTACGTAAATTTACAACAGCGCTCTGATACCAACTGTGGGATCCCAATGTCCCCTCCGTGCACCGGATTCCCGATTGCTGGCAGCGAAAGCAGCTCCCTCTTGCACGGGGCAGGGTTTCCCACTCGGGGCCTCGCCCTCGAATGTCCAGGCACGAGACAAAGCTGGTGGTCATTCCGAAAACCGAAACCGGGAAAATTTTCCATGCCCGGAAAATGGAGACGATTCCACCATTTTGAATTTCTTAAACGAATTTTTCTAACGAGGTCAAGATACTGAACTAACCTTCATCTGAATAAACCAGATAGAAGGGAAACTATTACAGACTTAACTTGAACGAATGAAGGCTTTTTTCCTAATTGAATCAGGCACAGCCGTTGATCTATTCATTTGAGAAGTCTTCAGGTTATTATTTAACTATTCGAGTTCTAAATTGATCAATTTTATTATTAAAACTCTACTGATTCCAGTCTAACCCCATCTGGCCCATGGGTTAGCCATCGCCCAACCACTGGAATTGGTAAAACGAGACAAGTACACACCCACCCATAATTAAATGCCTTTCTTAACTTTTGCTTTAGAATACAGATACGCACACACTTCTCTTTAAACTTTAACTTTTAAAACAATCCATTGAAAAACAATTATTGGTTACAGTGTCATAACTCAAAATTTCCATTCAATCCTTGTTTCTCACAAAACAGTATCACTTTGGACTCTCTGTCGAGACTAGCAACGAGATCCAGTAAAACAGATTATAATAATTTTCTCGCCACCATCAAACATATATATATCTTTCACAACATACGCATGGGTGTCCTAAGCACCGCGAGCCCGTGCATCGCCTGGTCAAAACCCTCCAGGATCCTCCTTAGGTGTCCTGGCACTTCACTCAGGGACCGCTTCGTCGGCCCTCGCCCATCGTACTACCGGAAGCACACCATTTTACACCATACCCCAGGCTGGTCAAGACCTGGGCAGGTTTTTGTTGCGTAAGCCGTCCTTTGAACACTCCCCGCTAGCTATTGCAACCGAACTTCCCTTAGAAAAACACATATACCAAATGCTCCCTCCAGCATTCTGGCGTAAGATAGTCCTTTAAGAAAACAGGGTTTCTATGCAAGTTTTCAGTTTTGATTTTTTTTTTGAATACAATGAGTATATCTTAATTCCGTATCCCAAGACTTCTAGATCACAGGTCTGGATTCCCAAGCAGAATTCCTCGAATTCTGAATTCTTGATCCTTAGATCAAATTCAAAGGTCTCAACTTAGTTTCAGATTCGGTGGGTGATTTGAGTAGATTACTGAACTAGTCATATCATCTTTTTTTGAAACTGACGAAGGAGTTACGTCTTGGTCATAATCTGATTCAGGGTTTGAGTCTGGAAAGATTCTCCCTGAACTATCTTTCTCGAAGGGTAATATTTCAATTACTACTTTATTGAATTTCATTCATTGAATATTTTGCTTAACTGAATTCAATTACTACTTTACTGAATTTCATTCATTGAGTATTTTGCTTAACTAAATTCAAAACTTGTCACGAATGCCTATGAGGAATAAATTAATCATTTATCTAAAATTTTGACTTCGATAGTTTTTTTGAATTTTCTCATTACCATCCTAGAGAATATGAAACGGTATAATTTTCCTTCATTGAGTATTTACTTATTCATTTTCCAATATTCATGGGATTTAAACATAGGATTAAAGAGAACTCTTATTTTGATATAAAAATTCTGTAAGCATCTATTTATGCATGAAATCCAACTTCTATGGAAATAACACTTTTATATAAAAGAAAATCCTTTTATGTATCTATTTATGCATAAAAAATCAATTTTGATGAAAGTAATACTTTTATGCTAAAAAATTCTTTTATGCATAAAAATCAATATTGATGAAAGTAACACTTTTATTTTAAAAAAATCTTTTATGCATGAAATCCAACTTCTATGGAAATAACACTTTTATATAAAAGAAAATCCTTTTATGCATAAAAAATCAATTTTGATGAAAGTAACACTTTTATAATAAAAAAAATTCTTTTATGCATCTATTTATGTATAAAAATCAATAAAAGTAACACTTTTATAATAAAAAAATTCTTTTATGCATCTATTTATTCATAAAAATCAATATTGATGAAAGTAACACTTTTATAATAAAAAAATTCTTTTATGCATCTATTTATGCATAAAAATCAATATTGATGAAAGTAACACTTTTATAATAAAAAAAACTCTTTTATGCATCTATTAATATTGATGAAAGTAACACTTTTATAATTAAAAAAAATTCTTTTATGCATCTATTTATGCATAAAAATCAATATTGATGAAAGTAACTTTCTTATAATAAAAAAAATCTTTTATGCATAAAAATCAATAATGATAAAAGTAACACTTTTATAATTAAAAAAAATCTTTTATGCATTTATTTATGAATAAAAATCAATATGCATCTTTCTATGCATAGAATTTAAATCTAATAGAAATAACACTTTTGTAATAAAAATATTTCTACTATGCATTTTTCTATGCATAGAATGAAAATAACACTTTTAGAATACACAAACGATCAGGATTACTCTTTTTGAATAATAAAAGATAATACTTATTTCATAAAATTTAAGAAAATTTCACCATAACCTCCTTTGTATGGCTGACCATTTTTAAAAATTTTCTATTCTTATTTTACTTAAAAATTATCTCCAATTTGTTTAAAGCATTCTAAACTAATCAAATTTCACTTTTAAAAGAGAAACAATATGAAAAGTTTAATTCAAACAATTTGATTACTTAACTAGGATAAAGAAGGGCTTAATTTAAGAATGAGAGAGGGGGAAAGCCTTTCCAGCAAGACATAGCATCAGATTATCATTTTAAAGATAACAAAAAAATTAGAAAACCATTAAAAGAATAAGAAAAAGTAGGATTTCTAACTTACATGAAATTCTGGGAGCTTTCCTTTGGCTTGATGGTTTGAGGGATCTACAACCGGTTCTTTAGAAGAGGGAAAGGTCAAAAACTAATGAATTATTAAGAAATTCATAGTTTTTGGCTCTGGGGAGGAGTAGAGTAACACTACATAAAACACTATTAAACTTCAACAAAGGGGGAGGCTTCTATTTATAGGAAAAAGTGAGCTTCTAACCAAGCAAACTGATTCTAGAATTTTCCAAATCAGTTTGGTCAATTTTTGACCATTTTTGGGTCAGTTTAGCTTACTTTTTAGAACTAGACTGGAATTAGGAGAGAGGAGAGATGAAATATCTCAATTTTTGGAAATTTAAAACTCCACCACACATGTGAAATAGGTGCCTCCTTCATGAGGGGGAATCCCCACTCTGAGGTGTCGAAAATTCATTTTTTTAGTATTTCCTTTGGTCCTTAGTCCACTCTTCATCTTATGGGAGCATTTACTCATTTTTGGGGGGATCTTCTTTATTTCTTCTATATCTCCTCCACACATTTGGATGAATCTGATTGGCCCCTCAAAACCTTAATTTAAAATTTTTAAAAAATCTGGACCCCTAGGATAAGACCTTTTGAACAGATTATAATTGATTTGTAATGCACCTTCAGAAAATTTGGACCCCTAGGATAAGGCCTTTTGAATATATTATAATTGAATTCTAATGCACCAATCTTTTTGAACTTCTATTTCGAGGGAATTTATTTTATAAGAAGAGATATTTTTTCATCCAAAAATATCTAAAATCTGAATAATCTCTCTCTAGAACATTTCCTTTCTCTAAGCCAAAATAGGTAGAGATAAGATCTTTTATATATCTAAAGAGGGATTTGATTATAGGGGAAGATACTGGACATCTTGAGAGGCTGGGGAGGAATCTTACATTCTCTCCCACTTGAAAAACGCGAGATGTCCTCATCTCACAGACTGGGAGTAATCTCGTACTTCTTTCTCCTGGTGGCATCTTCAAAAGGATAGAACTTCTATTTGACCAATAATTCTCTTAGAATTTTGTTCCTGAGAACCTTTTGGAATGAGATGCTAGCTGAGGGATCGACCAGTGAACCTAACACCACCCGAGCTATGCGAGTGCTTCACCGACCGAGCTAATCGAAAGGTAATTCCTCATCTTTTGCGTTGAACAAGCCATCTTTGCAGCCCGGGGCTTCATGCTTTCCTATACCCTTCACAGGTTAGTAAGTTGTTTCTGTAGGTCTATCTCCATGCGACCCGTTCTTTCTACAATCCATTCTCTCCAAACAAATCCCCCCTTCCGTTTTCATTTGGTTTCGGGTCTATGTAGTTTATCCAGCCACCTGTCTAGGTTCTTGTACAGCCAGGGTGGCAAGCTTACTTCTAGTTTGGCATGCATGCCGTGCGCGATAAGGTGAAAGCTCAACGTTCTGTGTCCCGCAGTCAATCAATAGGATCAAACTTCTACCATAATCTAAAACTTAGCAATAATAATTCAATTTCCTGGTCATCCCTAATGTAGTCAATAGTTCTTTCTTACTATTAGGGGAGGAGGTCTATGGTCGGATAAATACCTTTGGTTGCTAATCTTCTCGAAAGCACAGTAGTAGCATCTAGGTGTGCAAATGTTGTAGCGGGGGCTAGGTCAGTCGGATCATTTGCAAGTACGTAAACAGCTTGAATGGAAGTTATTGATCTGTAATTCTTTCCTGTAGAGACCCCATTTCTGGGTCATTTGATAACCCACAGCATTCTACTTGCAGAGACTTCTGATCCCGCTTGGACGAAGTGGAAGATGTTGTCAATGAATAAAAGTACATCTTGCTTGTTGGCATCTTGGAAATATTCTGCCATTATTGGGTCAGTTGAGCTAACTCTCATACGAGCTCTTCAACAGAACTAGTTCAAAAAATTGATAAACGTCAGGAACAACCCCCTTTCATGTTGGAACAAAACCCTTCAATTCATCACAGCTTACAGTCCACTGGAACAATTTGCCATTATTCCATCGATTCCCATCCATATAGGAAATCCGTATCTTTTATTTATCAATTCTTCTCTATCTATGCCACCCACTACTATCAGTCTAATCCTGCTCCTAGTTCACTTGGTGACCTCGAATGGAGGACACTTAGTACCGAATGCTTGGTAATCCCTAGTGGAGATGATTTATGATTTCATGCCTAACCTAGTGAACGAATAAATTAGTGGCGTTTCGAAATAATAGTCTTTTCTCTTGATCCTCGTTACTTTTACTTTTACATCATTTCATAATTCGTAAGGTATAGTACCTTATAGCTTTACGGTAACAAGTCATTCTATTATTATTTTGGGTTCTTCATTCTCTCTTTCTCTTGGAACTACCGTAGTGGGGTCTTAAACACATGGGCTTCATCCTTTCAGTCTCTTATTACCGCCGAGGGTACCTCCACCGTTAGCGCCTTTCCTAGTACTTCCGGAGTTAATCCCCTATCGTTTTCGTGCACTAAGATTAGGAATACATTTATTTGCTAACATGATGGCTGGTTATAGTTCAGTCAAGATTTCAAGTGGCTTTGCTCGGACCATGCTATCCACGAGGGGTATCCTGCTATTCGCACATCTCGCTCCTCTTTCGATCGTATTTGCATCAACTAGTTTAGAATCAGGTGTAGCTATTTTACAAGCTTATGTTTCTATAATCCCGATTCGTATTCACTTGAATGATGCAATAAACCTTCATTGACATGGAAAGAGAAATGGTTTGGTTTCATCACCAAACCGTTCTTTTCTATATTGCCAACAAATCTGCCACACTTAGCTCATTGGTTCGTTGCAACAGTCTTGTTTTCTGCCACGTAGCTTCGGTCCGTAGCAATAGCTACGAGGGACTCGTGGGAGGAAAGCCCATCTACTTACAGCATAAATTTCCTTGGTATAAATCCCTAGTTGATTCACCAAGGAAATTAGTGGAGAGAGATCAATTGCGGGTGGAGTAAATGGCCAACTAGTCAGGCTCATGACCTGAAGACTGCGGGTTCGAACCCTGCCCCCGCACTACATGATGCTGTCAGCAGTAAAAAAGCAAACAAAGATTATCATATAATAATCCATGCTTAAGAATGGGAAACGTTCCCGTCCTGCAGGTCGGTAGGAAAGTAGTAAAAAAGCAAACGAAGATTATCGTATAATAATCCATGCTTATTAAGAATGGAAAGTAACCTCACGAGGTGAGCTGAGAACAATTGGTGAGAATAGCACCCCTTTTTCGACGACGACGGAAGAGGATCGTAACCAACTGCTTATCGGGGTAGGGTTCGGGATGGTCCCGACTGCATACTTATCGGTCTGGCTGCATACTTATCAGCCGAATGGCTTCTCGCATACTTATCTAGCGTTGCAGGTGGTGGCTTAACCATCTTGTAAGGTGCAGATCATTTGGAGTAACCCGCTCTAGTCTTTAGCGATTAGTGCGACTTATCTCCGTCTTTCAGTACTCCGTTCGGATCGTACTACTTATCGACGCGATTAACGCTACTTATCTAGTAGGTAAAGATCTCTTCTAGTGGCTTGCAAGTAGTGGCTAGTCCAAATCATTCATCTTATCGACGTCCAGATCGTACTACTTATCGACGCGATTAATGCTACTTATCTAGTAGGTAAAGATCTCTTCTAGTGGCTTGCAACAAGTAGTGGCTAGTCCAAATCATTCATCTTATCTATTATCTAGTAGGTAAACTAGTTATCTATTATCTAGTAGGTAAACTAGTCATTCGACCTCCCCATGCTATCTGAGTGGATGCACCTCACCTCACCCTTCCACTGGGGGGTTCCACCAAGGGGACTGGACCAATGTGATCTCGCCTTGACGTTGGCGGTCTGGCTTATGGAGAAGAGACCAAGGCCTTCTCCAACCAAGAGTCACACCTTCATTCAAATATTGCACTGCACTTGTGCCCGTTAGTTGACCGCATTTCCAGCTAACGTTCCTTGTCATTACAAACGACACCCTATTCGATCAGGGTATGAATAAATCCCCGTGTTTGCGTGCTCGTTTGGGCATGAAGTGATTTCGTTGGCCATAGGCACCAATAGTTGGTTGAGCCCCGAAGTGCAGTCCTGAAGGGCAGTCCCAATTGCCGTAGACATCGATAGTTGGTTGAGTCCCAAAGGGTTGGTAGATGAGTCCCTCCCGGGATTACCCCGAAGGGTCCGCAGAGCGGTAGCCTACAGCAATAGTTCGTACAGTTCTTCGAGGAGGAAATGAATCTATCCCTGCATCCCAACGTAGAATAAGAATCAATCGTTGAACAAGCATCAATGATTCAAGGATTATCGTAGAATAAGAATCAATCTGAGAAAACGGGATGTAGGATGATCCGCCTTGCCGATGGCCGTTCCGCTTACAGTTATTGGGGCAAGAGCTAGTAACCAACCAAGAGATCATCATCAACAGGTTTCATTTTTGTAGAAATTGACCAAAAAATTGAGTTTTCTCTTGGCGTAACGGGTAAGCCTTTTAAGCTTTTGATTAATTTAGGGAGTACTCATTCTTTCATTCCCCCTGGATGCTTGCGTAAGCTAGTCTTAGATCAGAAATCAGGGAAACCTATGCAAGTTGAATTGGCAAGTGGGAAGATTCTTTTCACTCACCTTGAGACAGATCGTATTCAGTTCAATCTAGATGGGAATTTAACTAACTCTCAGTTCAGAGTTATACCTTTGGGAGTTTTCGACGGGATCCTTGGAATGGATTGGCTCCATTCCAAGGAGTGGAATGGATTGGCTCCATAAAAATCAAGCTGACATTCACTGTCATAATGGAACCATTTCCTTCCGTGACCTTCACGGAAATAAAGTTCAAGGAACCGAAATTTCAGGATCCCCAAGTCTGCAGTTAGTAAAGGCTTCTAAGTTACTGAAAGGACTTAGAAAGAAGCAGCTCATTTATGTTGTCAAAATGAATCTAGTAGACTCAAAGTTAAAAGCTAAAGAGCCTGAATAGTTAAGTGATTATGATGATTTATTCCCAGCAGAATTAACAGAGATGCCTCCAATTCGGGAAGTAGATCATGTGATAGAATTGACCCTCGGAGCTCAGCCAGTAGCCCTGCTGCGCACGTACAAAATGCCAGTTCTTGAAGCCATCGAACTCAAGGAACAGCTTAAACAACTGTTAAAACAAGGGTTTGTAAGACCCAGTGTTTCACCTTGGGGTGCGCCAGTTCTCTTTCAGAAAAAGAAAGATGGAACGCTAAGACTCTGTGTGGACTACAGAGGTCTCAATCAGCTTAAGAATAAGTATCCTATCCCCAGAATTGATGAGCTTCTGGACAGGCTAAGTGGAGCCCTGATCTTCACAAAGATAGATCTCAAATCAAGGTATTATTAGATCAGGATTAATGAGCAAGATATCCCGAAGACAGCCATCAATACTCGGTATGGGCATTATGAATTCACTATCATGATTTGGATGATTGACAAATGCCCCAGTTACATTCAATCGATTAATGCAGGACATTCTCAGAGAATACTTGATGATTTTGTTCTTGATTTCTTTGATGATATTCTGATTTACTCAAAGAACTTAGCTGACCATGAAGCTCATGTCAGACGAGTTCTTGAGATCCTAAGGAAGCACCAGCTCTTTGCAAAAAAGAGCAAATGCACTTTCTCTACCCCGCGACCATGTTGAATACTTGGGCTTTTTGGTATCCAAAGATGGAATTTCTCTAGATTCCACAAAATTCCAAGCAGTCATAGATTGGCCTGAACCAGAGACAGTGAAAGAAGTCAGAGGATTCTTGGGATTGACTGGTGGGTATAGAATTTTTATACCAAAGTATGCTTTCATAGCTTCCTCCCTGACTAATCGTCTCAAGAAGAATATCCCATTTCAATGGTCTGCCAAGTGCCAGAGTGCTTTTGATAAGCTGAAGACCACCTTGGTAACCAATCTCGTTCTAAAGCTGCCAGATTTCTCTCTACCCTTTGAGGTAGTATAACTGATGCCAGTGGTTACGCCCTGGGAGGTGCACTCATGCAGGAAGGTCATGCAGTGGCCTATGAATCCCGAAAACTCAGAACGCATGAGAGGAATTATGCTGTCCATGACCTGGAACTACTTTTAGTAGTATATGCCCTGAAAGTTGTGGAGACATTACCTACTGGGTCAAAGATTCACACAGATCATCAGAGCTTAAAGTGGATCTTCACTCACAAGGATCTCAACATGCGCCAAAGAAGTTGGGAGGACAGAACCTCATCCTTAGGTAAATTTGTAGATCAGTCCAGGTTTGGGTATTTCGGTCGAGACGGTTTGTCTCACAGTGGTTTATCCATGCCACTCTAGCTGTCTCCACTATCTACAGCGTTGCAAGAGCCATTTTGCTTTCTCATTGTACCCAACGCTGACATCGAAGTATTCTTCCATTGATTCGATCCACTTCTCCACAGCCTCACCCAAGTTTTCCCCTTCACCCATGAAAGGTCCAGGCTGCAAATTATGGAACATCCAGGTCGAGCTGTTCTTCATCGAGTTGGGGGTTAACATTTCTACCACAACGACCTCGATCCATGTTCCTATCAATACAAAAATTCTTGTTAAGTCTCTTTATTTATGATTCAATTCGATTTTTGATTCAACTGATTACGGGGTTCTCTAAAGAGGTTGGCTCCCCATAGAATCAAGGGATAAAGATACTCATATAGAATGCATTATCAGTTCACAAGTCACTTAGAATATCTCATTCATATCTTTAACATAATAATGGTCCATCAAACTGAATTTCTCCATCTGAACAGTCCTCCATGGGAATTTCAATTTTTCAGATTTTTAATTTATCATCCCTTAACTTGATCCACTGGACAAAAGTTAACAGTAGCAATCTGCCAGCACAATCCACTAGTCTCATAGTGATTGGCTTGAATCGCAAAGCAAACTCAAGTGAACCGTTTGATGACTCAAGAGACTTGTGCCATGAAACTTCGACCCCAATCACCTTGAGCAGACACAAGTCCTGCTTTGCCACCTTCTTTGAACCTATTACTAGGTCATCTCCGAGGATAGCATAATTGGAGAACCATGTCCTAGAACCTACTAACCGCTTGCTGTATCAACAAGTGGTGTAGTAATGCAAAGATTCCCCACCCAGACAAAGCCCCTAAAGGGGTACCGATGTAGAACATAACCCAATCCTCTTCAAGAAGCGGGGATATGCCCTATTCCTTCTGCGGAGCTTACAGGTCTTGGTAGTGTCATATTGTCTAACCAATGAATCAATGAACACGTCTAGCTCGTGGGGGTGGATGTTACATAGAGGGGGCAAAATGATACTCCCCTGTGGTACTCCTTCATTCGGGTTAGGCCTTCCTCGCTCACCCCCAATAGACTCACCTCAGAAAGATGGTCTAATAGAAGCATGAACCCAGGATCTTCCATCCTTCGTTCAATGGAAGACTTAGGGATGTTCTGATCAATGGAATTGTAACCTTTCTTGATGTCAAGCTCTAACAACTAAGAGATGCCAGTCCATTTTTTTTGTTATAAACTCTAGTCCCATGTGACACCCTCTGTTCGGCCCGAACCCATGCGAGTAATCCTTTAAGCTACTTTCATACATGCCTTCTGGAGCTATTCGAACAGCTTCCTACACGACCCCGTCCCTCGGTGAAGTTATGCATTGCGGCCTTCCAGTTTTCTCAGGCTCTGATATCACGACACGTCGAGTGAGTTGAACTCCCTTGAAACTTTCATCCTGAATAGCTTGGCAAGTCTCATTAACCCATCGATCAAAGATTCGAGGGTTTACCCACTCCAGTTTTGCCAAAAAACTATGGGGTTCCCTTCCTTCGTCTCCGCCTAGAGCCAAATTCTAAGGGGTTGACCTGGGGCGCTCATAAGCCGCCCGAACGACGTTGGGGTCACTCACAATGCGACAAAGGTTTGTATATTCCCCTGGCTCATTCTTAACCCATCGAATCTCTACCCTTCAATGAAAGCTTCTGCTTCCCTTAACACCCGCCATACGACTAGTACCTGCCATACAATTTTGGGGACATGGGGCTTGCAAAACATCCTGGAGCCTTGAGGAAATCCCCAAAACCTCTGGCGGAGATCGTTATTTTCCCGTGCTCCAGCCATTTTGCCCCCTAGACTCTTAACCGTACGTATAAATATGATGGCGTAGCCACATCTTGAGGATGGTAGAGGGCCGCTACTTCCTACCATGACAGGAACCTGGCATACCATGATCCCAGTAGCTGCGCCCATGCATCTCCCCGTGCATGCCCCGTCACCAGAGGGGAGCCTGTAAACGGGACTCGTTGACTTACGCTCTAGCTAGCGCAACACCAACTTCGGTCTTCACGCCCTTACTGTCCTTCAGGTGGGTGGAGTTGGGTTTACCACTTACCCACCTGTAGTCAAATCCCTCTTCAGAAATATAAAAGATTTTGTTTCTACCTGTTTTGGCCTAGAGAGAGAAAATATTCTAGAGAGAGATTATTCAGATTTTGGATATTTTTGGATGGAAAAATATCTCTTTGTATTTAAATAAGTTCCCCCAAAATAGAAGTTCAAAAAGATTTTCAAAAGGTGCATTCGAAATGAATTATAATCTGTTCAAAAGGCCTTATCTTGGGGATCCAGATTTTCTGAAACTTTTAAATTAAGGTTTTGAGGGGCCAATCAGATTCATCCAAATGTGTGGAGGAGATAAATGGAAGAAATAAAGAAAATCCTCCCAAAAATGAGTAAATACTCACATAAGATGAAGAGTTAACTATGTACAAGGGTTATTAGTAAAAAAACTATGAGTATTACTAAAAAAATGAGATATTTTGGGTATAATGATTCCATTTTGACAAATGTGTAAGGAAGGGGAGTCCCTTCAAGGAGGTGCCTACTTCACATGCTTGAATGAGTTTTAAACTAAAAAATAATGTGATATTTTTATCTCTCCTCTCTCTCTTGGATCAAACCGAATAAAAAAGGAACCAAACTAGGTCCAAATCTGGTCCAAATTCAACCAAACTGATAGAAATCAGTTGGTCTTGGTTAGAGCCTCCCTCTCCTATAAATAGAAGCTGAGCCCTTTGTAGAAAAAATAAGAGAAATATACTATGCTAGATATATGCTGAAATAATGATAATTTTTACTATTCTCTAAAATTCTCTCCCAAATTGAAGAAATTGGAGCTTCCCTCCTTCTTCAATCTCCATTGGTGGCTCCATCAACATGCCAAACCAATTGATTGGTTGGGGGCCTCTATCGTGATCAAAGAATCAAGCAATTTGTAAGGTAAAGGGTGAATTTTGATATTTTTCTATAATTTCTCAATTTTTTCTCTCTTCTCAACCCCTCTCAAGCTTGAGAAGCTTAATTGGAATGGCTTTTCAATGCTATTGAAGTTAATTGATGAATGGTAGTAAGTAAATACATAAATTTTCATTTATGCTTAATTTTAATGGTTTTTATAATTTTTATCTTCTCTAAAATGAATATGATGTTATCATTCTTGCCATTTCACACTAGAGAGCTGAGTGGCTGCTAGAATGATGTCATATCTCTTGGTGGTATGGGACACCAAGGTAAGGTATGTGGTACTTCATTGTATTTATGAGGCACACTCATCAAGGGATGTTCTCTTGTGTAGAGGATTGTATCTACATTCTTGCCATTTCATACTAGAGAGCTGAGTGGCTGCTAGAATGATGTCATATCTCTTGGTGGTATGGGACACCAAGGTAAGGTATGTGGTACTTCATTGTATTTATGTGTGCACCCTTGGGCTCAGGGGTGGTCATGTGGATGATTTTATGCCTGATTTATGCATGTTTATGCATGATGATTATCTAGAGAGATCTTAGGGTTTTAACAGTGAGGGAGAGAGAGGACGTGAGAGGGGGGAGAGTGAGAGAGAGGGGTTGGCGAGGGGGTTGACAAGAGGGTGAGTGAGGGAGAGGAAGAGGGAGAGAGAGCGCATGAGAGGGGGAGAGAGCTGGCAAGGGAGAGGGAGTATAGGTGGTGAGGGAGTGGCTAGCGAGAGAGTGAGGGGGCATGGGTGGTGAGGGAGTAGCTCGCGAGCGGGTAAGAAAGAGTGGGTGGGAGAGTGGTTGGCAAGGGGGTGGTGAGGAGAGTGTGAGTGACAAGGGGAGGCACGAGGGAGTGGAGAGTGTAGGTGAGTGACAAGGGGAGGCACGAGGGAGTGGAGAGTGTAGGTGAGTGAGAGTCGTAAAGAGGGAGGTCGCGTGAGGGGATTTCTCGCAACAAGGAGCGAGACTATGGGTGGGAGTGTGAGGGTTGCCGAGAAAGGTTAGTCTTCGAGGGAGAACTATGTGCCAGGAGAGGAGAGCTGAACAGGGACGTTTAAATAAGAGAGAAGGGGGATGGCTAGTCTACATGCATACGTGTGAAAGAGGGAGGGAACAAAGAAGACAAAGGAAGGGCCTAGTAGTAGTAGCCGTTAAGGAGGAAGAGACAAGGGAGGTGCGGGGAGGTCCACCAAGGGAGGGAGGGTGGTGGGGAAGGACACAAGAGGGGGAAGGAGACAAGAGAGAGCAAGAAAACGTGGGGGGGTGGTTGGCAAGGTGCTAACCACCTCCTCCCATTATATATATACATATAAATGTATAAAGGTGGGGAGAGGCAATTCACATGCTAGGTAGAAAATTGGGGATTTTACAAGAGTAGTGGACAATGGAGGCAATATATATGGTTTTGCAACACTAGCGTAGACCACATGGAGAATCTACACAATGATCACAAATCCTCCAATGAGGTTGTCATCTATGGGACCAATACTAAAGGGAACTAATCTAATAGAGATAGAGGTAGCCGCACTATAGAGGGTAAGATTCATGTCAGAGATGGAAGATAGTGCAAGGGAGCAAGATACTCGACAGGTGCAAACATGAAAGTATAGGAGCGAGGTGGTAAAGGCCATAACAAAGAGGATCAACCAGTCCTTGTATTGGCATACACCATTGTGGCTGAAAGGGTGATTAAGAAACCCGAGCATTAGATCTTTTTATTGGATACAAGTAATTATGGATCATAAAGCAAAAAGGATCAACTTGTCCTTGTATTGGCATACACCATTGTAGCTGAAAGGGTGATTAAGAAACCCGAGCATTAGATCTTTTTAATGGATACAAGTAATTATGGATCATAAAACACTCGAGTAGTGCACTTGCCAAGACTTAGATTAGTGGAGCGTGTTGGAACTAGACAGAGAGAGAGTGAGTGAGAGGGAGTGAGAGATAGAGAGCATGAGAGAGAGTGAGAAGATTTTATTTAAAGGATGGTACAAATTCCAAGGACATTATACAATTTGCTTCATATAAAGAATGAACTGATTGAACTTTAACCATTATAGAGTTGGACGGTGGCACAAATGACAATAATTAATTTTATATTTTTTGAATATTTAATAATATTAGATTCCAAGTGTCAAAAAGGGATCTCATGTAATCCTCCATGCACTCATGTTAGCCTTGCAACTCATGTTAGAGCCTCCATTCAAAAATTGTTTTTGAGTTAAGTGGCATCTAGAAATATATGTATACCCTCTTATTTTCTATTTTTACCCTTTTAAAATGTTCCCTTCATATTAAGGTTGAATGTACCTTATTTTTCAAGCCCATGTTCCCATGGAAAACACACATTTGAGGGGAAAAACCTCTCATGCCTTTAGATACATGTATGCCTTCGCATCTCCTCAACTTCAAGCTATACCATCCACTAATATATGATAATAATTCTCTCTACGTCCCAATATATATTATCTCTTCAATATTTATTAATTAAACCTTAAAAAATTAATGATCACACACTAATCCATTATCTTCCAAGGGGAATTTTTCTAACTCTAGGAGGGAAACACTTTCCATTTAATGAGAAATCTAATTTATTAATACCTTGAATTTAATTAATCTATAATTATATTATTTCACAAGGCTTGCTAATGTGATTTTCTCTCTCTAATCTTCTTGTGATGTGCACATGAGAGGGTTCCATTTAAATTTTGTACACACCAATCTTGTCCAGCTTTCTTGGAAAATAATTCCATATATTAATTCAACCTTACATCCAAATCAATATTCTCATGGGTGTTCCTCTTTTGACCCCTTCTCTTTAATCTTTTCCTCTTAAAATAAATGATGATAATAAATCTACTTTATTTCTTTCTTTCTTGAAATAATAGGAGGTATCTTACATCCTCCCCCCTTAAAACAATAAATGATGATAATAAATCTACTTTATTTATTTCTTTCTTGAAATAATAGGAGGTATCTTACATCCTCCCCCCCTTAAAACAATTCGAGACATCCTTGTCTCTTTAGCTCTTTGCACCCTACAAGACTAGTGACATTCACGTGGTATATTTCTCTATCAATAGAATTATATAATTTAACTTATTGTAGGGAAACAAAACTTCTCTTTATTCTATCATTGTTTTTATACAATGAAGAGATAATTCTAGAACCTTAGATTTTCTCTTCTTTTATTACATTGGAAAAATCTTGAAAGTGGCTGACTCCTCGTGTCTACTCTTGAAGGATACTTGTTGGGGGAGAGTTCTTCTTTTGAATTCAATTATATGAGAGAATGGCCTCCCTCTTGGTCTATTTAGGGATAATCCTAATTGGTTTAGGTAATTCTTCATCAAATGATCATGTTATTAGCATATAATACATTTGTTTTCTTTAAAAAAATATGATGTGTTGTTCAGGCGTCAAAAGGGCACATCCATGATAGATGCTTGAGAAAACATCCTCCTCTCTGATCCACTTGTCCCTAATTCTTGACTTTGATTTTGTTTTGGTTCACTATTCCTCTTAGTCATAAGTGTTCTACTGCCTCAGGTAGGAAACTTTTTTTTAAAGAAGGGTGGTGTCCTCTAAAGACTATAATGAATCTTCTATCAAATAACTTGGCAAATCCTCCCACCATGGCTTCAAAAATGGACAATGGTTTTACATTCTTGACTAGGTTAATCAAAGGCGAATTAATATTCCAAATGAATCAATGGAGAAAAGTTATCTCATCCGTTTTTAAGAAGGGTGGTGTCCTCTAAAGACTATAATGAACATCTTCTATCGAATAACTTGGCAAATCCTCCCGCCATGGCTTCAAAAATGGACGATGGTTTTACATTCTTGACTAGGTTAATCAAAGGCGAATTAATATTCCAAATGAATCAATGGAGAAGAGTTATCTCATCCATTTTGGAGAAAATCAGAGAAATTTAGCAAAAGCTTCATGGTATTCTTCCAAGGTCTTTCCTTCTTAGGTTAGTTCTAAAAATTCATTCATTTTATCCTCAGACCTTAAATCCTCGAGGAGGACAAAACCTCGCAAAGGTGTCCTTTTCATGTTATCCCAAGATAACTAATTCAAGTTCCAATGGTTGGACTGAGACAATATTTCTTTTAACTAATTTTGGCATTCCCCATGATGTTTAAGTGGGCGAGGGAAAACTTGCTTCTTTCATTGTATCCGGCCACATCAAAATACACCCATGGACTCTATCCAAGCATCTACTTCTTCACCGAAATTCTTTCCTTCTCTCTTCAAGAGTTTTAGTTGGGCTGTGCGAAGGGTGTCTTTAACATCATTATCTAAGTTTTATTGAGGCATTCCTCTTGTATAAAAATTATCCAAAAAAAATCTCTCTGATATACACTCTCTCTTAAGGAAATAAAAAGGTTTTTATTCAGTTGGTCTATTCTCATACATAAGTGTGGTAACTTCATGAGATCTCCTATCCAGTATAGTGCTTAACATTTTTTATCTAGGGCACTCTCCCTCCACTAATAATTCTATTCCTTAGAACCAACTCCTCCACATGGCCTAGTTTCACATTTTATAGTAGGAAGAATAATACTCTTTTTAAACTACTTTAATGGACTGGAGTAAGCAATGATCCACAATGATTTGTTATCTTCAAGGTCTATTGGTGGCTGGTTAACTTAACATATTCCCTTAGTCATGGATATGTCAATCTAAAATTACCATCTCAATAAAGTCATGAAAGGGTAAAGTTTCAAGTCTCCCTTGGTCACAGTAATACTCGAGCCTTTTTTTGTTCATTGGGTAGTTGAGTCACTTTCCTTTGAAGATAGAGCCTTCAAACAATTTGACCCTCTTTCCTTCTTTGGATTCTCAATCTTATTTTGTTTCAATAAGCAATATTTAAGAGGATTATACAATATTTAAAAATAAATTGAATCTCAAGTATCAATTAACTCGTTAATAATTTAAAGAAAATAATTCAAAACTTAACCCTTTTCTTATCATTTACCATAAGACTACCATGCATGTAAAGCCCAAAACCATCAACTACTTATCATGGTTTATCATTTATTTCTTAATAATTTTAATTTTTTTGCTTCCAATGTACTTAAGAGCACTTCTCATAGCATCTAGGATACCAACATTCAATGCACTCCGAAATTACACATCTCTGAGGGCACAACATCGTCATACCAATGCCCAGGCATAAGGGATACCAACATGCAAGCATATTAAGAATTACACATCCAAGGGTTCATTCACCCTTGGGAATCACACATCCAAGGTATAACATCTCCTAGGAATTACACATCCAAGTTCAGACCCATGTTCGTTTGTGATGGGGTAAGGATCACAACAATGATCGCCATGGTGTGAGGCATCCCACGGATGACATCCACACATCAACTATTCAAACCTATGTTGGTACCTCACAGGTCTCTACCCAATGAACGTGTCATAACCTTATTTAATAATTTACAACATACAAAACAACAATGAGACCTAAAAATGTCTCTAACAAACAGTGCTTCAATCCATCCTTCTTGTCATTCATTTCACTAATTTCCTAATAAGATCACCTTGTGTACCTCTCTCAAAAGGTTACCCCCAATCTTATTCCTTATATTTGTTGTACGAATATCTTGCGTGTGTATCCACAAGATACAAGCACAATTTCTTAGGATGAGTGTCTCAACATGTGAGGATATTCGAACAACATCTATGGGCTAGTAAAGATGATTGATTCATCCTCATATGTCATCCTCATATGATAAGAAATCACTCAATTAAACTTTAATGATTTATGAACTAAAAAAATATGAGTAACTGATATCTTGATTATTTCTTTATTCTATCATCACACAACTAGTCCAGTACATCCTTAAAAAGGTTAGGTTCAACCACCATTTGATTTAACAACCTCCTTTTCTTAGGGTGGACACTTAAAAATATCTTACCAGGTGAGATCCAACTAATTTTAAGACCTAAAAACCTTGGATGCTATATTCACAAATGGAAACCATGCTCTAATATTACCTATAAGACCCCTATCCCTCCATATACACAATAATATGGCAGTGGTGGGTGGAAAGTAAACCAAGAGTAAAGTGACGACTCACTCGAGCCTCATATAACAATGCTTGGCCATCGCAATAGATTATTAATGTCTAATTGAAACAATCCTTATATAAGAAAACGTGTATGATTCCACCAAGCTTTCTCCCTTCACATTCTCACAAGCAGGCCCCATCATGCGGCAACATGACATCGATTATGAAGGTAACCTATGTATCCTTTTTAAATCGATTCTTAACCTAGATTTTTTACCCCAAGTTTATCGTTCTAGAATACAATTTGGCCTTGGATTAGAAAGTACCCACAAAATCGGGTCCACCTTGCCACCAACTTTCTAGTGTTTGCTCCTTTCTACTTAGACCAATTTTATAGGCTCAACGTAGCCTTGTCCAATCCCATGGATCTAGCCTTTTTCCTGACCACTGGGTTAATGGAGCTCATGTTTCAATTAAAATGGTTTTATGCCTGGGTATAAGGGGTTTTACTCCCAAGAACCCTAGCTGACACTTGCGTATCATGCACACTTCAAATACAGACACGCTCATCTCTTAAAACAATTCATAATTTGAATATTATAATCTATATTAACTTATAAACTTGGTTAACTTAAATCCATTACAACATACATTTAACAAAATAAAACATCAAACATAACCATTGTAGCCTAAGAATCACTCTTCCAAGTCCCTCGGGCATTCCTCATCCGAGTTCAATATTCTCATAGCCTAGGAATTACCCTCTAGGTCACTCGAGCATTACCCATTCGAATTTAATATTCTCATAGCCTAGGAATTACCCTTCCAAGTCACTTTGGAATTACCCATCCAAGTTTTAAACTTAATTAAAAACCTAAAGAGTGATTATTACCTACTCTTAAAAAATCCTACAAACATCATGAAAGTTTAATGCACAATTCATTGAGAACTTCACCAACTAATTTATCCATGGTTATACCAAGTAAGCCATCTCAACCGAGGGGCACAATAACTTTATCCTTCTTGGTGAGTCTCATCCACATGATTCAATTTAATTATAAATATTCTAATCGCTTCAAGGATCTGTCAAGATTACCTTACTATTTTTTCTAGTGTTATCCCTCTTCTAAGGATATATTCATAATTTCTCAATCACATAACAAGGGACTCTGTTCCATATAGTCTTTCTGGTTACCTTACTATTTTTTCCAGGGTTAATCCCTTTCTAAGGATATCTTCATAATTTCTCAATCACACAACATGGGACTCTATTCCATATATTCTTTCTGGTTTCTTTAGGCTTATATCCCATGAAGATTCCACAACCTCCAATGATCAGTAATAGAACATGAAAGAGCACTTAAGATCTGGTCAAAGTCATATGTCATTCTCTCAAGAGACTTACTCCAACCTCAAATACCATCAATTTTTAACCTATTTAGATAAACTCAAGGCAATACTTAATAACGAGACACTTGATCCAAGTTTAGGTCCATAACATTTGTCAAGAATTACTAAAATCTTACTCATCTTATTCCTTTAAAACATAAGAGACTAGAATAAAGTCCTACTTTATAATGAGAACTTTAATCATAGAACTCATAATTTCCTAATTAAGTAGATCAACTTCTTTCAAATAACACCCTCGTGTTTTGTGTAGCATCAAAACCGCTAAGGTGTAGTAAATTTTCTAACTTAGATTTCTACATTTAGATACCTGGGTCTCAATCTTCTCCACATGAAGTTCTAGTAGTTTTCTTATCTTTAAGATTTATGCTTAGTCAAAATTCTAGGGTTGCTTTAGTTCTCTCTTTTTACTAAGGTCTCACAAATTTGACACATAAAGGTAGTTGCTATTAATCTTCTTTGCTTAACTTCCATAAGAGTTTTCTTAGCCCATACACATTCATAAGAAGATAATTCTCTATTGATCTAGGGTTTACTAGAGTGTTAATATATTAGAAGTAAAATGTTTTTCTCTAGGCTAGTTTCTTTTTCTTCCTATCTCTAAATGCCCGATCTCAACATTAGTGACTCTATTCTTATGTTTTCAATGAAGCTTATCTATCTAGTTCTTATGGTTGGAAGTTGATATGATTAACTCCTTTTGCTCCAAAGAGCCCTAGTGTTCAAACCCTCTAATTGTGGCCTTATGGCCTAGTCTACGATTAGAAGAATTTACTTAACATTATATCTCATGTTTCTCTTAGAGAAAAGTAGCATGAATCACAAGGGAATATCATTAATATAGACCTCCATAGGCTCTAAGTATAGCCCTTCAATTTGAGCTCCCAAAATGTCCTAGTTATTTTAATTGGCCTTGTCATCCTAAGTTCATGCATCCATATACACTATCCATATATAGTATGAAATCATTCCTTTTATTGAATTTAGTCTTAATCATACCTTAAGAATGCCTTGCTTCATACCTCCATGTAATAATAGTACTAAAAGTTGTCATGATGAGAAAATGTAAAAAAAAAAAACCCTTATGCAATTTAACCTAAGATAACATATGTCTAACCCTAGCATCATCCCCCAAGGTTCAGCTAATCATTACATACATTACTATTCCTCATATCTTTTTGTATGTGCATATATGATGAGGGTTACGTGTATCCAATCATTCCAATTATCATGAGAAATCATTATTCTGGAGGACCACATCATTAAGTTGTATGCTCCACAATACATAGGTTAAGATTCATTCCCTATTATAAAAGCTATCATTTATGGCATATTAAGCCCTTCATATAGTTTCCTAAGTCTATCCCTCAATGTCAAAACCATATATGACTTCATATGTTATCCATGTGTTTACTTGTACATTTCACAACCCTCTTCTATTTCATATATAATTAACCATGTGCAAGAGTATATACTTCATCTTGTATGTTATTTCACATGAATCTTTACATCTACAATATTCTATTTACTTATATTAAGCCTTTCATATAGTTCTCTAAGTCGATGTCTCAATGTCAAAACCATATATAACTTCATATGTTATCCATGCATTTATTTGTATGTTTCACATCCCTCTTCTATTTCATATAATTCATCTTGTATATTACTTCACATGAATCTTTACATCTACAATATTATATTTACTCATAGAAACACATGTTGGAGTGACTTACGTCCAATCTATCGTGCATGTAATCCTTACCATGACCCTACATGCACTTGCACACACAATCATGTACACAAGCTGTTATACATTGAGAACCCCTTTATCTTAGATAATCAAACCCATAGCACAATTCTTATCTTTTTACAATTCATCTTATATAACCTATGAGCTTCTTAAATAGGGTCCATGACATGGATGATACCACACTCTACTAGGAGTTTCAATTAATTTTAGTCCTTTTTTAGGGATTGTAATTTCTAAAAAAATCTCATCCTAACTCATATAGTAATCTATAATCTCCATCATAATCCTTATTACAATCCCTATCACAATCTCTACTATAATCTTAATTTATCTTTAATTAATACTTAATCAATAAACTATCTCACAATTGACAATTAATAGAGAAGCTGGGGCCATACCTCAACTGCTAATAATGATAAATAATTAGAGAATTACTAAAATCATATCTTGCAAAAATTTACAAAAATCTATCAACCAGTGTTTTACCCACCATAACTACATAATTAGAGCTCCCAAACTCTGTTTTTGTGCATCGAAAAGCCCACGAGTAGCCGTACAAGTTTCTAGTTTGGCCCAGATCAAATTCGATGATTATGAATGTGCAAAATATATGATAACAAAGGTGTGTTTGAAAACATCATTCTCTAGAGATGAAGAATGTCATATTTTACCCTCCCTTTAACCTTGTTATATAGATAAGAGGGTAGCCCATCATGCACAAGAAAGACTTCCAAAAGTGTCGAAGAGGAATCTCATACAATCCTCCATGCACTCATGTTAGCCTCCATGCAACTAATGTTAGAGCCTCCACTCAAAATCCATTTTTGAGTTACAGAGGGTCTACAAATGCATGTATATACTCTTATTTTCTTATTTTTACCCTTTTAAAATTTTCCCTTCATATTAAGGTTGGATATACCTTATTTTTCAAGCCCATGTTTCCAATGGAAAACACACATTTGAGACTAAGAAGTTCACATACCTTTAATTACATTTACGCCTTCGCATATCCTCAACTTAAGGATATACCAACCATTAATATATAATAACAATTCTCTCTATGTTCTGATATTATCTCTTTAATATTTATTAATTCAACCTGAGAAATCTAATTTATTATTACCTTACATTTAATTAATCTATAAGTTAATTAATTCACAAGGCTTGCTAACTTGATTTTCTCTCTTACCTTTTGCCATCTATATGATCTTAGCTAAGATGAAGGAGCAAGGAAGAAGAAGATCAAGAAATCTTGGATTGTATGAAGCGAACTCTAAAAGCAAAGTCGTCGTTTTAAGAGAAAATGAATGGAGAAGGATCGTTCGAAGAATCAATGAAATTTGAAATTGAGTACTGCAATAGGAACTTGGTGTGTATATGGCTATGACACCGACAATGAAAAAGTTATCTTTCGAATAGGCATTGAAAAAAAAAGGTTTTAAAAAAAAACGAGATAGTGCTTAGTGTACTATTGTAATGTGGAAATTAAAATAAACGACACATCACTCTCTTGATTTTAGAACGTTGAAGATTTAATGAAGTTTGAGTGTATCAAAATGGAAGAGAAAAATATTTTTGTAATAACATCAATATGTGTATCAAAGTAGGATCAATAAATGTTTCTTTAATACCATCAATATGTATATAAGAGAGAGAGAGAGTATGAGCTTCTTTGTATAAAAAATTGCATGGGTAGATAGCGAACATAGCTATTGCTTGAAGGAGGAGGAGGAGCACAAACACGAGGAGGAGGGGGAGGGGGAGCAGAAGAAGAAGAAGAAGATATATATATATATATATATATATATATTAATGTCGGTAGAATGCAACACGAGGGCATATACGACCAATAGTGGGACTTGAACTCGGGTGGATCATGGCCTTTATGTGTGTGTGTGTGTGTGTGTGTGAGAGAGAGAGAGAGAGAGAGAGAGAGAGAATAAGTGGAGAGATGTAGATGGACAGAGGTAAAGAGAGCAAAGAGCAAAGAAAGCGATATATATGTATATATATATATATATAAGACATGTAGATGGAGAGAGGTAAAGAGAGAAAAGAGCAAAGAAAGTGATATATATATATATATGTGGAAGTGGAGAGAGAGAGAGAGAGAGAGAGAGAGAGAGAGAGAGAATAAGTGGAGAGATATAGATGGACAGAGGTAAAGAGAGCAAAGAGCAAAGAAAGCGATATATATGTATATATATATATATATATAAGACATGTAGATGGAGAGAGGTAAAGAGAGAAAAGAGCAAAGAAAGTGATATATATATATATATATATGTGGAAGTGGAGAGAGAGAGAGAGAGAGAGAGAGAGAGAGTGGTTGAAGAGGGGAGAGAGAGAGAGAGAGAAGAAGAAGAAGAGGCGGGGAAAGAGAGAGAGAGGAGAGAGGAGAGAGGAGAGTGGAATGAGGGCTGGTTTATGTTGGGCTGGGTTGGGGGAGGACAGGGGTAATAAAGGGTATAGAGACAAAATGGTTGTCAAAAAAAGCTTGCTCCAAAAGGCTCGCTCCATGCCCATCCCCGTGCAAACCAAAGTGTGCCAGTGCAATTTCATATAGTTCTTGATATTGCCTATTTAGTCTCATGGGCCGTGTCCCTATTTAGGCCTTAAGGGCCTCCATTCTTCTATGACACTATCCACCCTGTGGCCATGCCTCCACCACTAACTTTGAGGCCGCCTTTTTGATACTCGGATCTACATGGGTCTCTTTTTAGTGTTGTTTTCACCCACAGTATGCTATGGCTGTTGAATGCCCATTGTGTTCTAGAGAGACCAGACACATGTTTTAAACAAATCATTCTTTGCCACGATCCCCAAGGCTTGTGTCCACAGACAGGTGTGAATCCCCCTTATATTTTCTCGATGCCATATGCAGGGAAATCAGTGCACCAATCTAAGCTCTTAAAATCCATCATACTCTTAATCCCTCTATCATCTTCACAAACACAACATATACAAACAAAGACCCCACCAAACCTCCAAAACTCTAGCTTGAGCATTAGCTTTTCAACTTCAATGCCATCATCTAATAGATTCATAAAGAAGGGACTTGCTTGTATGATTCAGTCCCAAGTTTATATGCATAAATTTAGATGTTAACTGGAGCTAAAAGATCCTTGTCCAAAGGCAAATCACCCAGAATGCAGTTAGTACGAGATTCACACAAAGAAGTCATCTCCATTAAAGACTCCTTCACTTGCTCTGCTTGCATCAACTCCTTATCCCTTATCTGCACATCATCAAAAATAAAATCCAGTTTGGTATCTGTTAACTGTACTTATCTTTATTCATGACATCTTTGAAACTCTCTCCACTCTCTATGCACACGTGCAGAGAGAGAGAGAGAGAGAGAGAGAGAGAGAGAGAGAGAGAGAGTTAATGTCTGCTGAGGCTGAATATGGCCTATGAGACCCAATCAAAAGCAGTACAAATGTTATCTGAAAGAAGAAGCACTGTAGTCTTCCTCCAAGAGCCGCCAGCCACCGAGGAAGCACCTCTCTATGTTGTGTTTCTTCTACTGCTGTAGCAGTGTTTGTACTCTGCTCATTTTGGGGCAGAAAAAAACAGAGATGACTAGGTGTTGATACTTTGTGTGTGTGCAGCAAGAACCAAGCAGTGCCTCTCAGTGTCGGAGCACCTTTTTTATGAATGCAGCTATGGCAAGGGTCTTTCCCCCTTGCAAAGGAAGGAGTGGACGTTTTCTCCATGGTCGATGATATAAAGGCAATGTGTACGGAAAGGTGTCTGTGCGATGCACTCCAGCAAGGTGGGCTGTTCTGTCCTTTGCACTCCAATAGGACACACTTGACAGATCCTCTTTGATTTTAAATCCCTGTGCCATCGTCTCATCTCCAATCTCATCTTATCTTAGGTTGGGTGGGAAGTGTTAACCAAAATGGGAACACTTGGGCCTTGTAGAAGAGGAAGAAGGGAAGGAATGGAAGGGTCTTTGCCGATTTGCACCCTTAGCCATCCAAGAGTAGACTTAAGCCTTGCACAAGGGAGAAGGGAAGGAATGAAAGGGTCTTTGTCAGTTTGCACCCTTAAGCCGTCCATCCCCACTACCCATGCAAGATTTGCACCTCCAACAGAAGGCAGCTCAAGTTGGAACAATTACTGGGCTTAAAGTAATGATGAGAGCTTAGGCATGCTTAGGCGAAATGCAGCAATGAAGCAGATGGCTTACTGTGGTACTGGCTCTGTCACAAAGCTGGGTGTCCCTTGTCGTCTCTCTGCAAAAACTAAATTCTTGTGTACGTGGCTGATTTGTGAGATGTAGTGGGTATACTTGGAGCCATTTTCCATTTCCCAGTGTTTGCTGGGGGCTCTTGTTGTTTGACCTTTGAGAAATTTGTAACGAATTTCTTTTAAACTCTCTCTCTCCATGTGGAAGGTGTAATATGCAGCGGAAGTCTTCGTATTGGAGGATCCTGTCACACAAATGCTCACACCGTCTTCTGTATCCTGAGTTTCGTGAGTTTAGCAATCCATTTTAATACTTCAAACTTTAAAGAGATGAGAGAGAGATATATGAGAACTGTACACCAGATTGGGTCCCAAATTACCCACTCAAGGGCCCCCTATCCCGATAACGAGATAGTATTTGCTTTATTACTTTAGAGAGAATGACTGTGGATTGCAGATAAGCCAAACGCAAGATCTCGGAGGACCGGAAGCCTAGCTGAACTGTACACGGCTGTAGAAACACCTCAATGAACGGATCTCGAGCCTATGCACTCTTCCCAAGGGCATGAGGAAGGGCTGCACACCTGAGGCTGAGAAGGGACTGCGGTGGACTATTCTAAGCTATGTAAATATGCTAAGAATGCTTATGAATGATGTGTTACCTTCACCAGATGACTGAAGCATGTGTGGATGATGCACATAGGTGGAGGAACTGCTGTAGAACTGATGCAGGACTGAAAACGCAGGTAGGACTGCTGTAGAACTGTAAACGCAAGCTGGACTGGACTGAACTGCAGTCGGCTCTGTTATGTGCAAAAACGCAAGTATTGATGCTGATCTGGGGCCTGAAAGAGTGCTGAATGCAGGCGCCTATGGACTGTATGGCTGCGCCTAGATCTGCAAGGGACTGTAGAGCTGCTGAACTGCTACATTGGACTGCTGATGCTGTTGGACTGCTGCGTTGAACTGTAGATGCTGATTGGAAGCAAAACGCAAGACCTCCTGGCTGGAGAAGCAAACGCAGAAGCTCCAATGGGGCTAGATTAGTCTAGGGCTGAAGGCGGGGATGCTCCTAAGGCTGAGGATGAAGGAGCCTAGCTCTATGTAGACTGAATGATGAACTAAGCCCTATGGAAGCCTATTTATACTAACTAGGGACTGGTCAAGTTGGCTGGTCATTTATTTAATAACATTTATATTTATAAATGACCATAAATGCTAAATAAATACCATAAAATATGGAAAAAATACCAAATAAATCCTAGTAAATTCCCCAAGGCTTCTAGGATGTTCTAAATGATGCACAGGCATATGAATGCATATTATGCAGGATGCAGAGTGCTTTCTGATGCAAACCCTAAGGCTTCTACTGACTCTATATACATGAATGATTCTCTCCAAGTGGATTAAGGGACTTGACTGATTGACTAACCCGCTAAGGCTGAGGAATGACCTACGTAGCTCGTGCCTGACTTATCTTGGACTGATGAGGATATACAATGGGGTCATGGCATACGACAAATATCATCCTACTGGGTTCTAATAATGTACAAATGTTGCACTGTTGATGATGAGCCATCTTGTCACCATGCACTGAGTGCAGAGTGCATGTGACAGAAGGTGAGATGCTACCCCCCCCATTCCTCTACTCCATGAAGTACGATTAGTATGACCACGGCTAAGGATTGTGTACCATTTCTTACACACCTCCTCCACGTTGCCCGTGCTTAGACACCCCTTTTCCCCGTTTCTACAATGCATGTACCAACGCATCCCGCCCCGCGACTAAGTAACACAGGGCCTTAAATGGCCATGGCAGATGGGATATATGCTCACATATGATCTCGCCGTTTGCTGCTATTTCTCGGCAATCCAATCCTAGTAAACTACGGAGGATAAACTAGGGGTTACCGGCAAGAAGTAAACTAGGGTTACTGATGTGACTGTGGGGCTAGTGAACTAGAGAAATTGGTAAACTCGGGAAATTGGTAAACTCGGCAACGGAGTCTCGTAAACTTGGAAGGGTAAACTAGGGATTACTAAATTAAGGGTGCTAAATTAGGAAAATTACTGAAGTAGGGATGGTAAACTAGGTAGACATGCATGTTTTTAAGATTCAAATATTCAATCGAAAATAGGTCTAGTAGCAATGACTATTTGGTGAAATGGCTAGCATGAAAGTTTTCACATATGCTAGGTAGGTTCTGGGTTGGAGTCTCAGCTTATGTACCCTCTTTTTGTCCGATCACTTGGTCAAAGTCATCATCGCCGACAGACTCCATGTTCTTACTGTGCCGGATGACTTCACGGGATTACTGCTCACTGACTCCATATAGATCCAGTGCACATGAATGGTGCGTGCTAACTTGGAGAAAAGCAGTGGCACTAAGGTAACGGGTTCTGGGCTGGAAAGAAGTGAAAGGTTAGGAGAAAAACTTTTAGGATAAGAAGGGTGTGACGAGGTAGAAGAGTTTGCGGATGACAAAGAGAGTACCTTGAGAGTCGTAGTCTTCCCCTGTGCAGGAGAACACGTGCCCCTTTTCGAGAAAAAGCGAGAAACCTGCTTTTTGAGAAAAAGTGTCCTTGGTGTTTTTCTTATAGCACAAAACCCTTCCATTTTTTGGAAAAAAAGCATCGTTCCTTCTTTTGTTTTAAAAAACAGGGTTTTCAAGAAAACCTAAGCTTTTTTTTTCCTAAGAAAAACCTCACGGTTTTATTTATCTTTTTTTCTCAAAAGCACACTCATGCTTTTTTCCTCTCCTGTGCAAGTGGAGTGACCTCTCTCTCTCTCTCTCTCTCTCTCTCTCTCTCTGCCCGTGCGTTTCAGGAGCGACCTTCACTCCTCTCTCTCTTCGCACAATTCCACATGCCACGTTTGCAAAGCTGTGCACTGTCCAGGCTGCCCCTGCCTACCTGTGCGACCTGCCTAAACCGCTGCCCATGCTGCTCCCAGTCCTACCACATGCGCTGCCGCTGCCTGTAGCTGTGCCCCTTGCTGTGTGCATGCCGCCCATGCTGCCCAGTGCCTTGCCCATGTGCAAGCCTTTGCGTAGAGCATGATCATATGCACCCGATCCCAGCACCCAGGCTAGCGTGTATGTGCCCAGTCGGCAATGGATACCATGTATCCAGCCTATGCATAGCTGCAAACAGCCAGGACGCTTGGGTTTAGCCGCTCATAGCTGCGTAATAAAAGCAACCTGTGTGCCACGCTCATGGGACAAAGAGAAACCTGAACACATAGAAGAGCCGGCACTTTATGCACGTGGATGGGACTCAGCCAGGACTTCAAGCCCATACATCACCTCCACAATGACTTGCAACATTTCCCACGTGCTCTCCAACATCCATGTCTACCATAGGGTGGCAAAAAGCATAGGCAAAGAGATGCCAGGACTCTTGCACAAGGAAAACAGTCCGATCCCTTTCTTGGAGTTTTCATGGCTTTTTTGGCAAAAGTGACTAGCAATAGCACTATCTTGTGCACTCCCCACGCGTCAACCTATCAATCCCTCACATCCATGGGTTCTCTCCGCGTCAAATATTGGCTCTGATACCAATGTGAGATCTCCACAAACCACTATCAAGCCTACTTTATTTATTAGCTTTTCTGCTTTATTTATAAGCTTTTAGCCCCAGGCTATCAATTATAAGCTCTTAGCTAATCTAGACCTCTTTTTGTTAGCGTCCTTAGCCCATGTGTGAACCCTCCAAGTCCGCACGCCCATCTATGCCCCTAACCCTAATCCTCGGTTAACCCTAACCCTAATCTTAGGTTAGCACACATCCCTAGCCCTAATCCTAGGCCAGTCGAGACGTAACAATCACCCACTGATTCGATCAATTGGACGATCGATAAGGTAGGTTTTGGAGTCCACAGGAACGGCTGCATTAGTGGTGGCCAAGATAGTGGGCGTCTTGTCCATCAAAGTCTACATTGCCTCCCCGGAGGATCTTCTACAAGTTATTGCGCTCCCAAGCCTCCAAGGCAACCCAATTCTTCAGCGGTGGATAGAGTACGTTGGTCTCTCTGGCCAGTGTTTCATCTGCAGGCAAATGGGTCACCTTGCTCGATCTTGCCCTCGGCGTCAGGTTCACAGAGGACGCCCTCCCTGACAACCGCTCGGGGCCTCAACAGGTGCGACCGGCAAGAGTAGGAGACGCACGGCTAGAGACAAGGGTGAAGGCACCTACCAGCTGACTTCTACTACCCATCCCCCCTCCCAAGCCTAGCAAGAGGAGGGGCACTAGCTGTTGGTATAGGTAGTCTGTCACCCTAGGCGCCCCGCCCCGCCCCGCCCCGCCCCCAAAAAAAGGGCCGCCACCCAAATCGCCATGCAGGTGACTCCCCCAAGGTAACAGTGCCATTGGCAATCATTATAAGCATTTAGTTCCTAACTAGGAGATGGATGATGTGGCGACCCCCTGCCCAAGAGATTCCTGCAGATCTTGGCTTGTCCTTCGAGGTTCCAGAGCGAGTGCCCCCACCTCCCCCCCCACCCCCCCAAGTTCTCCTCCCCCTCCAAACCCCCCCTTGGTGCCACTCCTCCCTCGAGCCCGATCGTGATCCCCCCCTACAGTCATGGTCGTGGTTCCTTCCCCCTCCTCTCGCCTCCATCAGAGCCCTCCTCCCCCTCTCCCCCCTTTGTTTCTTCCACCCCTCCCTCAGCCTCCCCTCTCCATTCCCAGAAACCCCTGCCAGGCCCGACTCCCTCCAAAGTTAGCAACCTGGCCCGACCCAAGGCAGTGGAGCGGTGGTCCTCTCTTTCCCTCTCAATATCACTCCCGACGGGGAATGGGATTGTGAGTCTACCTCCTCCGCCATCCACTCTCAACAAGCAGTCCCCCTAGCTCAGCATCTGGGAGATTTCCGTCTATTCAATATCATCACCCAATTCTGGACCCTGGCCCCATGGAACAAGCAGGCTCCTACCTCCGATATTAGGATGGAGACATTGACGCCCCGAGCTTGGAGATGATATTGTATGTGTTCCTCCAAGTGGCAATCACTCTCCCTTTGAGGCCCTTCTTCCGATTCCTTTATTGCGGCGGATGGAGCACACAACAAGCCTACTACAAGGCCAGAGTAGAGAGCTTTACAGAGGACAGGATCTTGGCCCACATCCGGCCTTAGACAGATTGTGATTATTCCCCCTCCAAACTGACTTTGAAGACCCTCCATGGAGAGGGTGTCTTGGGCAGGTGTCACTCCTCCCATCCTTAGTTATGCAGATCATCTCTTGGAATGTTCATGGGATGGGGGAGGGGCTTCCATAGTAGAAGAGGGGTACTACTTTAGGAGTTTCAGAGAGCGGCCCAATTGATTTCTTGTTCTTGCAGGAACATCACCTTTCGACAAGGCGCACCCGCAGATGCAAGAAGATTTTTCTCGGACGCAGCCATACCTTTTGGTCCCCTGCTTTTGACCCTGAGGGGAACCAAGGAGGGGTGTGCATTTCGGTCAATGAGCAGCTGCTTCCGTTAGTGCTAGATTTAGGCATCATTGTTCAGGGGGAGGGCACAGTGGCTAACATTCAAGGTTGGGGAGGACAGTGTGGGTCTCCTCAACATTTATGTACCCGATAGGGTGGTGGGGCAGACTGAGTTCTGGCCCAAGTGAGACAAGCACTTCCCCATGCAAATTTTTGGTGCACAGGTGGAGATTTCAACATGCTGGAGGACCCAGAGGACAGGCAGGGAGGGGGCTTGGATGCTATTACAGGGAGTGAGTACACGGCCTGGGAGGAACTGGTCCTCTGCTTGAGGGGCCAAGATCTATGGCACTTACCAGAGTTTGTCCGCACACCGAGAAGCCTTCGCTTCTCGAGATCAGACCTGCAGGGACCAAACCTCTTGTGCGTTGACAAATTTTATGTGAATGAGTGGGCTTGCAATAGAGGTAGTTTGATTGGTATTCTTGCAGGCTCTACGCTGGATCATTCACTAGTCATCCTCCTCCTGCAGGACACATGGAGACCAAAGCATCAGCAGAGTGTCTGCATCTCTAACTGCTTGATCCAGGACCCAGAGGTCGCCAAAAGGTTTGAGGAGATTTGGGAGACCCTTACTTTTTATGTGGATGAGCGGGCTTGCAATAGAGGTGGTTTCATTGGTATTCTTGCAGGCTCTATGATGGAAAATTCACCAATCATCCTTCTCTTGAAGGACACATGGAGACAAAAGCATCAGCAGAGTGTTTGCATCCCTAACTGCTTGATCCAGGACCCAAAGATCGCCAAAAGGGTTGAGGAGATCTCGGAGACCCTCACTTTTAGGCCAAGAGAGGCGACGGCCGGCGCTCGACTCTGGACTGCAAGAGATCAACATGCTTTTACAGAGTGCAACTCAAGACAAACTCAGAAAGCAGGAGAGGAGTCTTCCCAGGGGCCTAGCCTCCCTCTAGCAGCTGCAGGAGCAAATCCCAGATAGTCCATGGGTGGAGTCTTAGATGGAGGCAACCGGCACAAAGATCCGATCGATCGAGGAGATGAGGGTGGAGTATCAATACCATGCTAGGGCCTCCTTTTGGACTCAGGCATGGGACAAGGTCACCCGTGATTTCTTTGAGACGGCAGGCCCTCACCATCGCAAAGCTGGGGTGTCACGTGCATCCCGCACTTGGATGCCACGTAGACATATCTGTACAAAAGGTGCAGGGCCTGGGGTGGAAAATTGGTCCCATGTGAGCCTAGTTCGGGACGAGTTGGCCAAGGTCCCACTCCAGTTGTCCAAGGTCAGGTGTGAATTGTCTTGCACATGCGTCCAAGGTCAGGTGTGCATTGTCCTTGCACATGCGTCCAAGGTCAGGTGTGCATTGTCCTGCACATGAAACAGTGCCAATCCGCGCTATGAGTCTCCCTCTGGAATGATGTCGGTGGTTCTATGTACCTGGTATGATACTGGATGCCAGACCACTGTGTAGACAGTTAGGGTTTGCATATAGGAACGGGGCCAGCCCATAGGGCTACCTCAAGGTCAGAAATGTGGGCATAAGGGAGGTTTAGAACCGTGCTAGTCCACGCTGTGAGTCTCCCTATGGAATGATGTCGGTGGTTCTGCGTATCTGGTTTGATACTGGATGCCAGACCACTATGTAGACAGTTAGAGTTTGCATATAGGAATGGGGCCAGCCCATAGGGCTACCCCAAGGACAGATATGTGGGCATGGGGGAGCTGTAGAACCACCCCCATAGGGGCCAGGAAGGCCTTGGCTGTGCCCACCAGCCATGGGATGGGGTGGAAGGGCTGTAGGCCAGCCCTAGGGCCCCTGGACAGGCAGGCGACATGGTATCCAACCCTGAGAGGGCTGTCGGCCAGGTGTGGGGCAGCCCACACAGGCTACCCAGCAGCCAGAGACAGAAGCACATGGTGGCCAGCCCCCCATTTATGAGATGCGCAGCTTTTTTAGCATTAAATGCTGAATATTCTAGTCGTGGGACTATTTTCAGTCAGCCGCCTGGGTTTTAGACAGCCGACCAGCACCCTGGAGGGGTATAAATACCCATGGCATAGATTCAGTCCATTCATCTCATATTTCACCGAGTGCTGAAGCTAATCAAAGGACCAAGACAGCCAAGGAAAAGCTAACGCAGAAGGGGTGAAGGATTGAAGGTCAAGGGGAGAGGATTTTCCTCAGCCAAGAAGGTTCAGGTTCAGTCTTTTATTTCAGTTTTGCATCATTCTAATAAAAGCAAATTCACCATCCGTGGTGGGGGCCCTACAGAGGGTATTCAGGACCCAATACTGTGTCCTCTTCTCCCTCTCTCTCTTTCTCTATTTTTCTGCACATCTACATTCAGTTTTGTGCGTTAACTTCATCGCGACAAGTGTGCTGATTTCTTAGCATTGAAGTTACCGAT
The DNA here is from genome assembly GCF_041138505.1 of Cibotium barometz. Classification (NCBI taxonomy): domain Eukaryota; kingdom Viridiplantae; phylum Streptophyta; class Polypodiopsida; order Cyatheales; family Cibotiaceae; genus Cibotium; species Cibotium barometz. The sequence goes on from NC_141106.1 coordinate 28,245,801, forward strand.
CTCCCTCCAAGCTTCCGCATGTTACATGGGGTGCGGTGGCTGCCTTCAATGAGATCATGGCCTCAAGTCACATGCGAGAGAGACTCTCTAAGGGGCTGATTCACTTGATTTTGAACGAGGGTGGTGACCGTTTGGAGATTCAGCAGTGGCACCCCATCACCCTCCTAGGAAGCACCTACAAAGGCAGTCAAAGGTCGACTGAGATAGATCATAGGCACCTACTCATGATGATTGTTCTCAGTCTTTCACACAGCAGAGAGGATACATTAGTTATGGTGGGACATTGCACATGTTCAGCAACTAGAGATCATTTGATTGGTCAGGATCTGCCTATGATAATACTGAACAGGTTATGTTTGTAATGGTGTCAACCCAAGTTTCCCTTGAGAATTAGAACCTGAAGATGTAGTTCTAGGTGTAGTCCTAGAAAGAATTGACCTACTATACAGCCAATTTCACAGTCATGCATTTAGTAGAGGATATGGTACAGTAGGAGAGTTATATCATGGGTGTTCTAGCTTGGACACAGTCTTAATACTAATAGGAACACTTTCAAAGGTCATTTATGACGAGTGTCCAGATATCTGATAGTTCTATGGTTCTCAAAGAGGGAAGTTATTTTTATCCATTGGGTATGAGGAATTACCCAATCTTGATAGGATAGGTAATTTGATTGGCTACGACAATGGTCTCTATGATGTCACATTGTCCAATTCCTCGAGAGTTGGATTGAGTATTGTTGTGTTCCTCACGATTCTCATTCGAGTTATTCTGTTTTAGTTCCACTGAGATAGTTGTAGGGACAGTGGCTACAGATTTACTAAGTTCCTATGGTAGAGTTATGAGTGGAAAATGCATGAATTGTGAACCAGATTATGGAATCAATTGTTAGATGTAGTTTGAGTTTCCCCTATTTATTTCCAAGACTAGCAATGTCTTCGACTTTTGGGAGCTAGTTTACACCATAGGTTTCTCAGTTTTCTTTCTTAGAAAGATTTTGTTTCCAAGAGTGGAAACGTTTGAGGGGAAGTATGTTACGTACCTAGTACTAATCTTTAGGATCAGTGGTCTAATCCAGTAGGTTAGGGGAGCCCTAGGATTAGAGGAAACAGGCTAATACACGCGACTAAGGCTCATGGATAATACCAAGTATACTGGCTATTTATGACTGGACAGTTAATTTTAGGAGTAGTAGCCACTATATAAGTGAGACTTGGCTTATTATTGTTCATAGTTATTCAATCTATGGCCAATGATGGACCAGGATTACTGTTAGGAACATGATCGGATTCGAAGGATCATGGATGGTCACGTCGAAGGCCTCAGCACGCAGGCATTGGTGGTATACCAATGCTGACTGAAATGGTTCGTGGGAATTGGAGCCTTAGCCTCTAGCTTGAGGGAGGTTTACGGATGCTAACCTACGGTTGGGTGGTGAGCTAGCCTGCACCCCTCTTAGCGGGTTTGTACTAATCACTCGTGTTTTGGGGTTGTAACATTAATATGAGGGTGGAGCATTGATATCCAACAATCCTCACCAAAGCCATCAGCTAATGCCTGCAGCCTCTCATCTCCCTGACCTCATCCATGTCACCCAAACCGGCTTCATTCAGGGTAGGAGCATCTTGGATAACATCTTCACCTTTTGAGAGGCGACAGCTACAGCTAGGCTTCGCAAGGAGGACATGGCAATTCTACTTTTGGATTTTGAGAAGGCCTATTACAGGGTTGATTGGGCTTTTCTAGAGGGCACCATGCTTAGGATGGGTTTTCCGGCTGGATGGATTAGAGGTGTCTCCGCCTTGTATTTGGCAGCTCACACTCAGATCCTCATCCAGGGGACCACAGGGGACAGGTTTCCGATCTCCAGATCAGTCAGACCAGGATGCCCCCCTCGCCACTTTCCTCTTCCTCTTTGTGGCGGAGGTGATATGCAGCTTTCTCTCCGCGCAGGAACAGGATTCCAGGGTCTCCACCTCCCCATCAAATCCCAGGAGGAGCTACTTGACCAGGAGTTCGCAGACGACACAGCCATCTACCTCTCGGAAGGGGAGGGGAACCTTCATGTATTTTCCCTCACCATTGAGTCTTTCTCCTTAGCCTCCAGAGCTCAGATCAACTGGCACAGGTCATGTGGTTTTTGGGTAGGATCATCACCCACCCCGGCTTGGCGCCCAGTTGAGTCATTTCAGTGGATCCCCAAGGACCCCCGGTTGGATACCTCGGGTGTAAGGTTGGGATTGGCATCTCAGCCGAGCAACAGGTAGTCCCCCTTCTTCTGAGCATTTGGAAGAAGGTTTTGCGTTGGAGCATGGTCATCGGCATCTTCAGTGCTGAGCCCCTATAGGTGGGAAGTTTGACAAGTGAATGGAAGAAAGCACTAGGTAGTTGGGCATCCTCCTAGTCTAGACCACGACTTACACACATAGCCAAGAAGCGCTTCACATGGTCATCGGCACCTTCAGTGACTGGGCCTTACAGGTGCCACAGCTTCTTTTTGAGGGCAGGGGCACAGATCCTGTTATATTTGTCTGTAGAGATGTTATCTTCAAGATATCCCCCAGTTACGATGCACACCACCTCCACCGAGTATTGACACCACCTAGTAGATTATTGCTAGCATTACGGTGTGGCATATCTGGAAGACCATATGCTCAGAGGCCTTCAAGGGTATTCATGTTTATGACAGCCAGTGTATTTGCAGTATATGGAGTGACATCGTTCACACTCTTTTGGCCACCTGGGCCTGCATACAGGGATCTTCTAGAGCTGCGCAAACAAAACGCAGCAGATTTATGAGAGTGATACCATGGTATTTTTTTCTCCTCCACTCCTACGGGAATTTTAGGGCGGAATAGTGCCCCCGATTGGTTGAGATCTCCCTACCTTTTGGTTTGAGATCTCCATTTGTATGAATTTATTTTACTTAAAGAAGTCTCTTTTTTTTTTAATGGCTGCTTGCCATGGACAGACGTGGAGGGGGTTTACAGGGAGTGACAAATTTGACTAGCTTTCTTCTGCTGTAGCAATGTAGGGTGAGGGGGCTCTTGGTTGGACTCCCACGGGAACGTATGTTCCAAGCATCTTCAACCTTCTAGACTAGCTCAACCGACTAATGCAAAAAGTACTCGGGGCTCCTGATACTCACGAGTGTTCCACCATGACCGCGTTAGCAGACTTGGCTGCCTATCCGTGCTAAAGGGATGTGCTGATTGCTTCACAAGAGAGAGGGGGTTCACTCTTGGGTGGTATACCTCACGAGTTGTCATACAGTAAGAAAAGACAGGGCTACTCTGCCTCTCTTTCTTCACTGGTCGTACACACAACAACAATGAATACCACTAGCATGAAACATTAATTAGCAACACTTAAATCAATACAGAAGTAACACACAAGAATACACCAGCAACACCCGAATAGTTTCTTAAGAAGATTGTTACAGGATCAGCTCACAGTACCAATGAGAACGATCACAATGAACAGTTAGCTCTATCCTGTGTATGCACCATCCACTGCAATACCTACTGTGCACCCCATTTAAAAAAAATTGCCACTCCTTCAGTGCACCGTATCTCCAGCATGAGGTAGTTTGTCCCATACTCTCTAGCCAAACACCCACCGCAAGGCCCCAATGTGAGCTATCAGCTAGAGGAAAAGTGTGCATGGGCAATGGCTGTCCCAGAGGTGCCAAAAAAAACTCAAATAGATCTATCCTTTCATGCCCTGAGTGACGCAGGGGGCATTACCCCAACTGTGTTGTATAATCGAGGAAAGGAGTACCCTTATGGTCAGGGCAGCCAGCCGGTTCTTGCAAACATACAGAAGCCAGGGGCTTCTTTGCCCACAGCCAAACACAGCCCACATTAAACCTGAACTGAAGGACTTGAGCTTGCAGCAGTGGCCTCTTGTGCTAAACAATAATCTAGACTCTTTGCAAAACATGAAGAAAATGTCATTTAACATGATTGCATGATCTGTTCATTAGAAGCATTACCTCAGCATTGAAGACATTTAGAACAAGTCCTCGAAAAGTGGTTATGTTGGCATGCAAGACATCGAGCCCCAGAACATCGAGAGCCTGCATTAACTTGACAAAAACACCAGGCCTTTTCTCACAAAATATCCTCAAGCTAAATATGTGTCCATCCATTTTACTTACTTCCACCTGAAAACCGAAAAACAAGTCCTGATCAGTTAACATCTTAATGATTATGACGGCCACCCAACAGATCTTCTAACAGCAATGATGGGTGGGTTATATTTGTTAGGGCCCTTAAGAAGTTTAAGTTTGGCAAAGCCATAGGTTGTAAGGTCTTGACACTACATCTTTTAACAATGGTTTTGACAAACATCTTGTCACATCAACTTACAAATAATAGTTTTGACAAGCAAACACTTACTTAAGGCCCTCTTATACATAATAAACCACCTGTGTCATTGCTGTCAAAACATAGGGGACAGCTGTTCATAGGCAGGAAATCGAGGCCATCAGCAATTTGCAGGCTACTGTAAACAGCCTAAGATTGCATCTGGCCAGTTTCTTACCTGCATAGGCTGGTTCAAGTCATCAGTTCTCCTGTCATTAATCTCACAGGAGATCTTTATTTGGTCCGTCTTTAATGAGCATTGGACTTCATCTACTCTCACTATATTCCCATTTTCTTCAATTTGATGCCCACCACTACCATCCTCCTGCTGCAGCGAAGAGGCACGATTCTGTTGCATGTCCTCTTCTCTTGTTTCTAAAAGTTCTTCCTGTAGCTCTTTGACTTGTTGTTGAAGCTCTTTTACATATTCAATTGCATCTCCAAGAATAGATGCCCTGTCCATCTGCTCAAACACCTCTAAGTCAAATGCACACACATATACACATTTGCTTGTGAATACACTGCAACCACCATGCGCAGTCATGCAGACACCCATTTATCAAAACAAAGGAGCTCAAAATTGAAAACACATACCCACAGATTCACTCACACGCGCGCGCGTGCACGCAAATACACATTCAACTGCATGCACACATGCACCATGTAAATATGCACACACACATTTATTTAAACAAAAGAGCTCAAACTTGAAAAAAAACACAAACACGTACACGCACATGCAACCATTATGCATATACAGACTGCTCCACACAAACAAGAAAACTCATCCAGACATGCATCCCCAAAAGCACTCACATCAACGACAAACCCAAAATAGGCAGACCTGTAGTGATTCCTAGCTTGTTTGCTGGCAAGATTTAGTATGTAGAAAAAACACCTGCCTTAGTGATCTTAGGCACCAATGCACGCAAGGAATAGAGGCGTTCATTCAATTTCTTCCGCCGTTTGCGCTCAGCAACTAGGTTTTTGGACAAATGTCTTCGTCCCGACCTCGCAACTCCTTTCTCTTCATCATCCTCCATTTGGTCACTGCAATCAGATGAGTCAGCACGCATCTCCTGCTTCACGTCCCTATCGGAAACCTCCTTTGATAGACCACTTGCATGGGGAGAGTCAATAAAAGTAGACTTTTGGTGAGGATAATTTGAAGCCACAGGTATGATGATATCAGGAAAATTCTGATCAGCCGGCAACATGGCTCTTTCTGGATGGATAGAGTCACCTATCCCTTCAAAAAGGTCATGCCGTTGCTTTTGGCTTGAGAAGGATGGTGCTTGGCTTGTTTGCCCAGAGAAGTTGAGCTTCTGTGAACCCATTTGGATAGAAAGATTATTCTCATGTATTTGAGCTTCATGACTCCACGTGCCCAAGTCTGTGGATGGCGTCCAAGGGAACTGATTGTTTCCACTTGAAGTCACATCGTAGCGGTAGCCTTTTGGGTCTCCATTCCCTCCACAAATACCTACATTTGTGTGGTATTTCTTCATAGACTTGTCTTCAAGTAATCCTTGGAAATTTTGCAAGTCCTTACCAAACCCTGAAGTTAGCGGTGATTCTGGCATGCTGACTACCATTGGTGCCATGTTCACCCCACCAAAGAAGCTATTCATCTCAAAAGACCCTTTGTTGCTTCCTGATTGGAATTGTTGTCCTTGTAAAGCCACCCTTTCACTTTCGACCAAGGGATTTGTGTTGCTTCCCAGCCATATATCCCCGCATTTATCCATCACTAGTTGAATGAGTGAGGGATTTTCTATGGCCTGCCATCAAGGTTGAAATATTGTTGAAATGGAGACATCTATATGAACACATTCCAATTTGCCAGCAACCAAAGGAATAAATCTTAAGTTCCAGTTCACAGGCAACACACACAGACGCGCACACATGCACACACATGGGTGTGTGCATGTGTGCACACACACATGGGTGCGCACATGCACGCTCACACACACACACAGATTGCAAATGTAGTTAACACCAAGACATCTATTTGAGCATGTTTAATTTGCATAATAACTCTGAAGTCTCATTGAGGAGAGCGATAACACATATCAAAATCAGCCTGCAACCCTCTGGCACCATGCACCCAGGGAGTCATTACAGAGAGTGCCTCCAGAGAGCCTGAAGTCCCCGCCCACAGAGATCTAGAACCTACATCCGCCAGCTGCAGATCCAGGACACCCTCAGACGCCATAGAAATGTACCACCACAGGAAGTGAACATTGCTGCACTGTACACCATTCAGAAGAAGGATGAGCTTTAACTCTCTTTTTGTATACCATGCACCTTGGGAGTTATTACAGAGAGGCAGTCCCTCCAGAGAGCCGGACGTCCCCGCCCACAGAGATCTGGACCCTACATCCGCCAGCTGCAGATCCAGGACATCCTCAGACTAGAGAGGTACGACCACAGGAGGTGAGCATTGCTGCACTGTACACCATTCAGAAGAAGGATGAGCTTTAACTCTCTTTTTGTATACACAGGTTCATGTCCACCACAGGAGGTGCACATTGCTGCACTGTACACTATTCAGGAGAAGGATGAGCTTTAACTCTCTTTTTGTATACACGGGTTCATGTAGTACGTGGGCCCATTCTATCTGGTAAATGTTTCTTTTTTCATGTTTCTGACATCCAGTTATTCATGGACAACATGTACTCATTTTCAGTCTCATTGACCATTTGGGTATTTCGTAGCTGTTTAATACACACACACACTCTCTCTCTCTCTCTCTCTCTCTCTCTCTCTCTCTCTCTCTCTCTCACACACACACACACACACACACACACACAAAAACGTGGACAAGCAAATGTATAGTCTGTTAGGTTATGTATGTATATAAGTGTTCAATGTATGGTGAAAAACAGATGCCTTCATAACCTGAGATGTGTTTGATGGTACGAGCAAGTTGCAGGTTGAATCCAAAAGTAGTTTAAGAAGATTGATCTTTAATTTTCTCACTAGTCGGCACAAGCCTGAGATCTCTAAATTAATTTTATTTAAGTTCTTGGGAAATTACTCTAATGCTGCCTTCTCTAAGCAATCTCTAAATTGACTTTATTTAAGTTCTTGGGAAATTACTCTAATGCTGCCTTCTCTAAGCAATCTTGAGAACTCATGAACGCAATCTTGACAACATGATACAATCGATTCATTATGCATACTGGAACTCTTAAGCTGCAAGATAAGCAGCAGTCATAAACCTATTCTTCGATAGAAGCCTTGTTAGTCATAAACCTATTCGATAGAAGCCTTGTTAGTCATAAACTCTAATGCTGCCTTCTCTAAGCAATCTTGACAACTCGAGAATGCAATCTTGACAACACAATACAGTCGATTCATTATGCAAACCCAAACTCTTAAGCTGCAGGATTAGCAGCAGTCATAAACCTATTCGCTGAAAGCCTTGTTAGCCTCCTAGCCTCCGTGCTTAACTTGTATCTAAAACCACCTCCTCCTTTAGCCTTAGACACAGCCTTTTCCCCTTCTTTTTCTTTCATATGCCTTTATATTCTAAGCCTCTTCCTCACAGCCTTTCAAGTATTTTGATGACAATTTGGGAGATCAGACATACTCCAAAAGGAGTGCCAGGCCTGTGATGTCCTCCTTGCAATCCTCCTTGCAAGGTGTGGGGCCCGGTTCCTTTGCCCCAGCAACCGCACCACAAGTGATAAAGTGAGCTCCCATTCAGTTGTGCGTAAATAGGTGCAGGATCCTCTACCATGCCCAAGCAACCGCACCACAAGTGATAAAGTGAGCTCCCATTCGGTCATGCATAAATAGTGCAGGATCTGCTGCCCGAGCTGCCTCTAGGTCTTCGTAATGCTGATCGCCACAAAATGGGGGTAAGGAGCCTTGATTATACGCTCCAAAGAATCCCCTACTACTTGTCACCTGTTGGTCTGCATGTACCTACGCTTGCTGATAAAATAGCCCGGCTGCCCTTGAATGTGCCTCCGTGCCCACTGCTTCCTAGAGACTTCTAGTAAGTAATATAAAATCATACAAAGGGAGATCTCAAACCAAAAGGTAGGGAGATCTCAACCAAAAGGGGCACTATGCTAGACCAATAAAAAAGGCTTTGAATCTCCTATCATATGTCATGCCTGCTCCTTCCTATCTTTGACTTGCCATTAACAAGCAGTATCAACCTAAAGGGCCCAAAGGGCATGATTTTTGCTGCACCAAAATCTACCAACAATGAATGCATTTTTAATCCAATAGACAATTGAGAAAGGTAAAGGAAACCTCACTTGATTCGATAGACCAAGCTCAATAAGTCCAGTTGGCATAGGAACATAGACTTTGGCCTGAGAAACCTCCTGCAGATCTCAGCCTCCAACACCTTACTTTTTCGGTAAAAACCACACAAGCGGCAACAAAACCATACAGCCTAGAATGTTGTCTTATGGCATCACAAGTTGAAGTCTAAAGAGAGCCCATACCTTTGACGAACATGTGTCAGAACTTGTAAGATTAACCCACCGTGGTTGGCCCGTAAACAACACCTGACCATGTATTCTGCGCCATTCGACAGCATAATATTATTTGAATCCCCCCACTCCACACACACACAGAGTTTAGTATTACATTAGCATAATATTATTTGAATCCCCCCACTCCACACACACACACAGAGTTTAGTATTACATTATGGTTAAGAAAATGCCTTCATAGCTTATGATATATCACAGTTCGAGGCCTAGTAGGCATGTTTAGATTAGATTACCCAGAATCCAGAGGGATTGACAATGGTATCTGCATCAAAAATTCACAAACTTTGAGCTTGACATGTTGGACTGCATTGTCGGGGCACTTTAGGCCTTCCAAGTAAGTTGCAGGTGAAATGAATTCTGTTTCTGGTAGGAGTTGTGCCGTTGCGCCACTGCAACAACAACCTGTCAACTCAACGGACCTGTAAGAACACCCATGGGATTGTTGGAATGCATACATCATTGGATCCACCAACAGAGGAGAAGTTAAATGCATAAATACATGCATGCATGCCTGTGCTATAGCTTCAAGCTATTGGTACGATACATCCATTGGCCAATTATGCATGATGAGGGGACAGTTACTTCAAGAGTGCCAGATGCAGGTGCAAAGAGGTGGGGAGCACACAAAACAGACCCGTATACACCCACCCACCCCCCCCCCCCCAAAAAAAAAAAAAAATGCATGCTTCCTTATCCATACAGTATGAGATGGTGAGGGGACTCCTGAAAATGTCTAGTATCTACTATGCTCGGTTTAAAGCTTTCACTTCACACAAGAGTACTGAAAGGTACGGAACATACCATTTGGTACCATAAACACTGCAACATATAAGGGGGTTTAAGTATGTGCCCAGTTAAGGCATGTTTAGAATGCCGTATTATACATGGCAGTACCCAAAAGGAGTTCTGCAACTATGTACACGTGGTTTTACAGAAAGGGAATCTCTCTTAACAAAGTAGCTGACGGTATTTATAGAGCTTTTTGTACCTTTGATCATCACTAAGCCTCCAGTAAATGACATAATCAACGCCCTTCCCGCCTACCAAGTATCGAAGCTGCTCATGTGGACCCATCAAATTAGCATGTTTGAGCTCTTCTCCTGCAAGACATTGGGGCATATATATTTGTTGATTATGTGGTTATTTGCATTGATAACTGCGCTTATATAAAGCATAAGGTTCAAATAAAATGGAAGCAACTAAAACTAGATGAAATGATTAAATGTAAGCAATTGTTACATATAGTTAGAAAGCATATATGCTCACTTACTCAAAGAAAGCAAATATAGGCAGATTATGTACTCAAGGTAGCTAATCAGATATAAGCTTGCATTTATACAACCTGATTAAATGCAAGCAATTAGAGGCAAATTAAGAAAAAATTAAAGAGAAACCTTGTGCTTGTGTTGGAGCCCAGAAGAGGCTAGCTAGGGGGAGAGCCACAATCCTTAGCCGGCACGAAGCATAAAAGGTTTTGTACAGCTCTCAAACTAAGGTGAAGAGCTGGTGGCTGGGCTCAAAATGCATTTAAAAAAAACAAGGAGGGTGACGGTTGGGCAGCATGCAAAGAATGCCCAAAAAGCAGAAAAGCACAAAAAAAACAAAAACAAAAACAAAAACAAGACACAAAAACAAAATCAAAATCAAAACCACACACAGACACCCAAAAAATGGGTTTAACTGTGAAAGCAAAATTTAGATTTAGAAAAGAAGAGTGCCCAAAGAAAAAGAAAAAATAATTCTTTAAAAAAAAAAAAACAAGCAAGCGGAAAATCTCATAGAGGAAATAAAAAATAGGGAAAACGTGAGCTACCAACTCACCATGCTTTCTCTCAGAAACTCTATTTCTTCTAGTCTTTCTCGAAGCAGGCTTTTAAATAGCTGAATTTAATGGCCTCTTCAACTCTTTAAGAAAGGTGGCGCCGCTGCTGGGATTTTTTATTTTTAACGAACAAATTATTATTTTTTCTTTGTAAAGAAAGTTGGCCTTTGTGCGTGTGGGGTTTTATTGTCGCTTTAGTGTTTGTGGAGTAGATAGGAGGAAGGAGATTTTGGGAGGTTGATGGTAACGCGTACCCACCCGCAGCATCATTTTTCTCATGATTCCTTAGCTTGTGCCAGTATGTAACTCGTGTGTGCAGGTCACCTAGCCACCCCTCCTCCTCCTCCTCCTCCTCCTCCTCTCTCTCTCTCTCTCTCTCTCTCTCTCTCTATATATATATATATATCTATGTATATATATATATGTGTGTATATGTATGTATGTATGCACCTTCTCTCCATGCACATGTATATATGCACCTTCTCTCTCTCCATGTACATGTATATATGTGTGTGTTTGTAAAGAAAGAGAATAGCATACCCCTTCTCTCTCTCCATGCACATGTATATATGTGTGCATTTGTATGTATGTATATATGTGTGCACATGCACATGTTTATATGTGTGTTTGTAAAGAAAGAGAATAGCATACCCCTTCTCTCTCTCTATAAAAAAATACACACACAAGGTTTCGCACTCTCTCTCTCTCTCAGTGTGTACGTGTATCCCTCAGTGTGTACGTGTATCCCTTAGTGTGTGTATGAGAGAGAGAGAGTGAGAGAGAGAGAGTGAGAACCTAAAGAAATCCTCCCCACATATTCTCCACAAAATAATCTCACACCTTTATTGTTTCTCAATACACTTCTCAAGGTGTGTATCGTCAAGATAGCTTTTTTGCGAGAAATCATATCTCACCAACCACAAGTCAGCTTCTAATGAGATTTTGTGGGTAGCAAAATTGCATTATGGGCTACAACTTTGAAGAAGAAGTCCAAATTTTACACTAATTAGCTACAGCAAGCTGAACTGTAGGCGGCGCCAATTATGTAGTTTACAAGTTCCAACACTTTTGCAAATTGAATGGTTCTCCTTAAATATTCCCTTCAAAATACCATAAAAATATAGTTTTTTTAAGGTAGAAAATTGCAATTGAAAAAAATTACTATAGCCTTTTTTGTTGTTTTGAAATTCACATGAATTTTAAGTAAAGTGCCTCTTGAGAAAGTGAAAAAACTCATCTATATTTCAAGAGCGTTTGGTCTTATATGTTTCCTGCTATCCCATGAAATTTATCTATGTTTCGTGCTTTATCAAATCCCATGAAATTTGCTCATTCAAGAATTAGAATAAATTGTTAAGTTAGTCAAAAAAATTCATAAATTACACGTAATTTAGATTTCTTTAATTTCAAATTGAATTTACAATCTTGAAAGAACACGAGTAATATTTAATAGTCTATCCACTAGTGTGAACCAATCTAGTCACACTTACACCATCCACGTCATCATCATCTATTTCATCAGTGGTGTTATTAACTAAGGTATCCATCCCTCTGCATCCTCCATATGGCCATGAGCTTCTTAGCATGCCACCTACATTAAAAAAGGGAGAAAACATTTAGCATTTGTAAATATATATGTTCATATACATAGAAAATATTCACACTACACATTGTACTTTCATGTATTTAGTTAGCCTCTTAGTCGCTTGTCAAGCCGATCACGAGCTCACATTATGCACCCCAATGTATGTGGATAAAGATCAAGACAGAAAAAAGACAGCTTGTTTATATGTTGTAATTCACTTCCCATTTCCTAATGGATCTAGTGGATTAAGAAAAAGGGAAAAGGTTAATCGGCATTTACACACATCATGATATTGAAGCTTTTACAAAAGGACATGCCACTTACACACTTATCATGATATCGAAGTTTTTATAAAAGGGCATGCCAATGCCAAATATTGCAAAAAGCGGGTGAAGCTTGATTTGCGATGCTAGAGCAAAGAGGTTGGCATCCTAGGAAATAGAGTAAAGGCCATGTGGCAGTGGCTAATGTGATAGGCACTCAAGCAAAGCTAGATGAAAACACTTATAAGCAAAAACACCTTGGGCATGGGGTTGAGCTTGAATATAACTTAGGGTCATGTTCACACCAATGGTGGTCATATGTGTAGTAGTTGCTTAATACCTTGATCTTATACGTGATGAAACTCTAATTTATATTTGTTTTACATTTTGATGGCCATTAGGTTTCACTAACGAATATGTAAGATAGCACGTGTGCCAAAAGGGTTTTTGTTTTTTGTGGAGTTACATATATATGCGTAAGAGGTTCTTTAATTCAAAAAGCAAAATTTTCCATACAAAAGGGGTACTTTTATAATTTACAAAAGGGGTGTATATAGGTTATAAAAATTCATAGGTGGGAGGGTTTTAATCAACAAAAGGGTTTCTTGTAGAGTTATATACATAAGTGGTTTCCACTTTACAGATGGCTCAAGAAGCAAGGGTTCCATCTCCACAACCTACTCAAGAAGAAGACCCTCTTGGCTCACAAGATGAAGTTTATGAAGCACATGAGTACTTTGCACAAGGAGCACTAGAAGAAGAGGCACAAGAAGCCCAAGCAGAGATTGGCCAGCAACCCAAAGAAAGAGCTTCAACAACAAGGAACATGGGAGAAAGCAAGCTTCATACTCTTTGACCAATTCCTCACTCTTTCCCAAATCATACCCAAATCCATAGCTTTTGCCTCTATAAGTATCCTACCTCCATGTCCATCCAAAGACCACCTCCATTAAACCCTCAAGGAATTTATAGATTGTTCCCAACCATCTCATCTCACATGGTGCTTATACATATTAGCTCATACAACCCCATGCATCACTCACCAATGGGTTGAGCTCTTCGACTATGTGGTCGAGACTTCCAAGAGATACATGCTCCACCAACAAGAGGAGCTTAAGTGCCGATGAGCTCATCCAAGAGGAGCTCAAGAATTTCAACCTCTTTATATAATGCCAAGGAAAAGGTTACCAAATTAGAAGCCGAGCTCAAAGAAGCAAGAAGGAAGGCAACAAGCTTGAGAACAAGGTCGTAGTAGCTGAGGCAACATATGAAGGAAGCCAACTAGCTTGAGAATGAGGTAGTGGCTAGGCACATGCAAATGAAAAGGCAAGTCTCATGAAAGAGGTTCAGAAATCCAAAGAAGAAGAAGAGAACTAGCGAAAGCTACAAATACATTTACAAAAGACACCAAAGAAGCCATCAAGGCAACTAAAGAGGCAACAAAGGCCCTAACAAAATTTTGTCAAAATTACAAGCGAGCACTTGCTAGGTGGATAACTAGAGATGAAGCATACCAAGAGATCCTCCAACACAAAGAGGACACCATTTTAGAGGCACGCATATAAATCAAAAAGCTGGAAGCTAATGCCTTAGAGGATACCCCATTATCCGAGAGCTTAACCAAAAGAAGCTGGATCTAGTCCTTTCATGGGTGGTTGACCTTGATACCTTGCGAACAAGTTATCAGTTCCATGTGGATACTCTCAACCCTGTCAACCATGGATACCTTGAAAGCAGGTTGTCGGCCCCCCATGGATACTCTCACCCTCATCAATCGCACTCTTTCTCTCTCTCTCTCTCTCTCTCTCTCTCTCTCTCTCTCTCTCTCTCTCTCTCTCTCTCTCTCTCTCTACCTACCTCAGTTCCGTATCTTTTTATTCAATCTCCACCCTCACCTTCTCTGTCCTCCTCTCTTGCATCAATAACTCGATGCAACCAACCCTCACCACCCTCTTCTTCCATGGCCAATTGTTAACCACTCCAATCTCCAACCCCACATTCTCCACCCTCCTCTCTTATATTGATCAACCGACCCTCGCTACCCTCGTCTTCCATGGCCAATTGTTAACCACTTTGATATCCATGCTCATCAGCACACAAGCTTCCTCTCTACCACATTTTAATATCTTTTCATTTGATCTTTACCCTCAATTCTCCTCTCTCGCATCGATAACTTGATGCAACCAACCTTCCCCACCCTCTTCTTCCATGGCCAATTGTTAACCACTCGAGCAAACATCTTACTTCCATGGCTAGTCATTAACCACTGTCGTTAACATGGTATCACATGCCCATCCTACTTCCATTAAGAAGCTTCTCTATCTTACTTTTCTATAGACAGATGCTTATCTTTTATAAGATAGTGCTAGAATTTATTAAGCAACCTTACTTTGTTCTTATCGTGCTAAATGGTAAGTCTATTACTTTGTGTAAATAATTCCTTAAGGCTATCTCTTCCATGGCTAATTGTTACACTCCAATTATAACATGGTTTGATTGGCCCATCCTACCTTGGTTAAAAGTCTGTAACTTTTTATATATAGTTTCTTAAGGCTAGACATAGTAGCCATGTACTATGGATGGCCAAGTGTAAACACTAGCCACTTGATAAGGTAATTTTGACATTCAACAATACACAATCATTCCCCTTGCAATAGAATACTTATTAGCTCTCTTTCCTCTTCTCTAAACTCTCTTGCTTGTGTTCTTTTGAATCCTTACATAGGTAGATGGAATACTTATTAGCTCTCTTTCCTCTTCTCTCTAAACTCTCTTGCTTGTGCTCTTTTGAATCCTTACATAGGTAGATGGATGCATACTTAGGTTGGAATACAACTATGCATAATCATTCCCCTTATAATAGAATACTTATTAGCTCTATTTCCTATTTACTTCCCTTGTAATATAATACTTATTAGCTCTCTTTCCTCTTCTATGAACTCTCTTTATTGTGTTCTTTTGAATTCTTACATAGCTAGATGGATTCATACTTGAGTTGATTATAAGATGAGCTTCCCCTCTTCTTTCACCTCTTGTGGGACAGATCCATGGTGTGGGAATCTGTTTCTTTCCTCCATCAAGGCAGTTCAATATCTTCCTCCGTCAAGGCAGTTCAATCTCTTCCTCCATCAAGGCAGTTCAATCTCTTCCTCCACACCCTATGGCCATGGAGCTCTTTTGGCTACTCTCTGGATGACAACAAAATGAGGAGAGGATCTAGATGATGAGGATCTCAACGATGAGCTAACACACCCACCACAACCACAAAGTTACATTTAATGGCTCTAAGGTAAACCTCCCAACAACACATGTTTCAATAAAGCTATGTAAGCTTTCAACTTAAACATATGTGCCCCCCCTCCCCCCCCCCCGACGGCCACGTGAGGGCAACATGTAGAGTAGCTTAAGCACTCAACTATGAATCTGATCCATATCAAGGTATTACGATTACTCAATATTGCTATGTGTCCATTAGGAGATCACATCGAAAAGCCATAAGATTTTGGAGCCTCAGATTTTGTTGTTCTGAATCTTATTTTTATATGAAGTTTTTAGGACATTTGATTTACATATTTTGGAAGGATTGGCCATTTGTATGATTTGTAGGCCCAAAGGCTTGGATTTTATTGCATTACGTCAAGGGATTTCTTAGGTTCCAATAGAAGCCCTAATCTTTGTGTATTAGACTGTGGAAAATTGTGTTTTTTCTTGTTTTTGCATTGCATGCATTCGGTAGCAATAGAGGAGAAAAAATCAACCAAAA
The DNA here is from genome assembly GCF_041138505.1 of Cibotium barometz. Classification (NCBI taxonomy): domain Eukaryota; kingdom Viridiplantae; phylum Streptophyta; class Polypodiopsida; order Cyatheales; family Cibotiaceae; genus Cibotium; species Cibotium barometz. The sequence continues at coordinate 28,262,118 of NC_141106.1, forward strand.
AAACAACCATTAAGCATTTCATTACTTGTAGAAACCCCTTCATTAGGAGTAGAAACATTAAACACCCCCCAAACAAGTGTAAGAGACCAAGGCAAACAAGAAAAACCAAGTCTAAAACAACAGAAACAACTCTTTGGTTGGCCACATGAGCCCACGTTCCTCATAATATTTAGATGTCATGTGAGTCTAAACATACATAATGTGAGCCTACATAGACATGACCTGAACCTACATATGTGGCGTGAGTGTGGTCCCCCCAACGTGAGCCTAGAGGTATTTATTAAATATTTTCAAAGTCTAATAGTGAGTCCAGTAGTGTGAGCACTCTAGGTGTAAACACCCTCTTATTAACAAAACATAAGATGATATATTTGTTTGAGATTTTTTTGGTTTTTTACTCACTTTGTTTTTGGCAATCATAAGCAAGGTTAGATGTGATTTGTGTTAGTGGGAAAACTAAGAGATGTTAATAATGGGAGAGAAGAGAGGGAAGGATCTGGAGGAACGTAGACATAATCATCAGAACGAGATAGTGATTCTCAGTTCCTCATTTGATTCATTGAAGTGACATTCATCATTTAAAGAAATTGTCCTTCGATGATGTCCCTTCGTGTGGCAAGATTCTTGTCAAATGTTGTTAAGTAGGACCTATTCATGCACGCTTCTTCTCATATGCTTTTTATGCTTTTATGTATATATAAGTACTCTTATGAAGAAAATATATATGAAGTACAAGAATCAAGTCATATAGACTCTTATTGAACTGCTCTGTGTGTTGAAGTAGCCACTAGTTAGCAAGGATTGAAAGAATTACGTCGACTTGTGAGGCTAATATAGACTAGGCTTTCGCCCACCATGGCCCTCCCATCCAGATATGTACCTAGAAGTTGTTGATTGGTGAGGCTTTGGTACAAATTTCCTCAAGTGCATGAGTATGGATTTGTACTCATAGAGTAGCTACTGCTACATTAACATCATAGCCAAAAGAATAGTAAGTTATAAGCTTAACAAAAATGGAATGGCTATTTAAGATCCTTGGGAGTTGTTTGTGATATTCTACCACTTTTAAGTAGGCCAGATGTGTGACTCCCTTCTTGTGTTTGTGTTTGTGTTTTTTTTTAAATTTTGGTTACCACCTTGCGAGAGCAACAGGTGCATGTGGCTACTCTCTTTTTTGAGAGAATAGGTTCTTATGTTTACCGCATAGCTTCTGCACTTACGCTTCACATCCAGAGGGGTGAAAAGAGCATTGTAAGTTTGTCTTTGATGCCCTCATAAGTCTCCATTGTAGACGTGGGAATTGACTCTTGGATTTTTGGCTCAAATGTTGTCGAGGCAGTAGGTAAGACTGCTAGTTGGTTACCATTGGGGTTGCTTGAACACACAAGCTCTTGTGTAGGTGCTGATGAATGCACAAGAGTGGTTGAACACACAAGCTCTTGTGTAGGTGCTGAATGCATGAGAGTGGTTGAGTGACTTGCTTGGTGTTGCTTGGGTTGCCATTCTTGTCGAAATTTAGGTGAAGCCATTGGGGTTAAAGTCGGTGGTGAGGCTTTCTTCACGTTGTTCGAATTTGGCAACCATATGACGGTATTACCTTCATAATATCCCTGTTTTTGAAGCATGTGCACAGGCACCCATCTTTGATGAACATTATAAATTGGTGTGGCTGATGCTTTTGGTGCTGAGGTTTCCTTCTTTGTGCAAGCTTAGGGGATTTTGTGATGTGCTTGGAAATCCAAGAGTTGGTATTTCCTTGGTAGTACCCTTGTTCTTGCAGTAATCTTTTGGGTACCCACGCTGAGATGTTTGCTGAGGAACTTGCATAGGCTTTTGTGGATGGTGTTGTGGAGTACTTTTCTTTTTCCTTGGCCCCTAAGTGTTGCGTTGAGGAAGAGGCTTTGATTGTCGAGGCACCCATATTTGATTGGCACCTTCGAAGTAGCCTTGAGCAACAAGTAGCTACTTCTCCACCCACATTTTGATACCTTGATTTTTGTTGTCTGGATTTTTCTTTTTGGATGAAGTGGGAGGTGTTGAGATATCGAGCTCATCTAGTGAGGCGGTGGACACTGATGACCCACCTGGGGGATAGGCCCCACTCTTACACCACTGGCATGGTTGGTGAGATCTTGGGTGATATGCGGCCAGTGGGATGACAGGCTCTCTAGAGACTGGCATAGTTATAGCACCAGCTCATTTAGTCGGGTTCACACTATAGAGAACCCGTGTATGTATTGGTTGAGTACCTTTCATATTATGTGTACTCTTATCTTGTATATGGGTTGTTGAGTGTTGAGTAGAGAAGAAGAAGATTTTCAGCCTCTCACCTTGTGTGTTCTCTATTAGGGTTTTGTGAGTGTGTGTGTGTGCTTGCAAGAGCTCAAGCTCTCTTCCCCCTGCATCTTTTCATGGTATCAGAGCCTGGTCCGTACTAAGGGCTGAGCTGCAAGCAAGAGAACCACAGGAAGCGGTACGAGGGTAAGAGCTTCAACTACTCTTCCCTATTTGTGTTGGTGACTACACCCTTGTCGGGAGCTCTACGGGAGGCACCGGCAAACGATCTCTGATTGAGGAGCTTTCTTCGCGGGAGTAAAGCTATAGGGCAACTATACAGTCCTATCAGACTACAATTTCCAGGCCGAAAACGCGTTTCGGGCGCGTCTGGACCTCCGTTTTTTAGAAAGCAGGCGATTTCGAGCACTGCGGGTAAGTCATCGATTCTCTGCAGAACTCTGTTTTAAGAACTGAAGGAAGATAGATTGACTGTGTAGACACTGTGGGTGCTGCAAAGAGGTCTACAGTTGCCATTGGGTGTATGTATGCACATTGAAGTCACTGGTTGTGACATTTGAGAGTACTACAGTACTGCTGTGCAGAAAATACAGCAGTTTGTGCAGAAAAACCAGAGTGCAGTTTCTGGTAAAATTGTGTGTTTGGCAAGATGTCTAATGATGGCATAACACAGATTGTGGCTAAGAAGCTAGATAAGAATAACTTCCATGCTTGGAGGTTCAGGTTAACGAATTTCCTGATGGGAAAAGGCTATTGGGACTACATAGAAGGTGAGCATGAAGAGGCACCGGAGATACCAGATATAAATCCGACTGCTGCTCTACAGATGTGAAAGAGTTTAAACACTGGAACCAAGGAGCCAGGAAGGTTATGTATTAGCTTTCCATTTTAGTATACAGGACACCATGATTGGGCACATTCAGGATGCCAAGTCCCCCAAGGAGGCGTGGGACACCTTGGTAAAGCTCTATGAAACAAATACCAAGGCACGTAAGATACAGTTGAAGAATGAACTTCATACTGTGGAGAAAAAGAGCATGTCGGTGAATGACTATGCGTTGAAGATAAAGGGTATTGTGGAATCCCTTGCATCTATTGGTGTGTCAATAGATGATGATGATAAGGTGGAAGTCTGTCTACGTGATCTCGGGCCACAATACAAGGCGTTCAAGACATCCATTCAGACTCGGGAAAACATTCCCAACTTTACAGATTTGGTGTCTATGCTGATTATCGAAGAGAAGAGCTTGGGTGAAGACCAACAGTCTTCACAAAGCAAAAACAGTTCAGAGCAACAGGCCTTCTACACGAGTTCAGGAAGAGGACGAGGTAGAGGAGGCCGTGGACGTGGTCAAGGAGGTGGCCGAACAGGTAATCAGAATTATGGCTAGCAGCAGCAGCAGCAACAACAGTCCCAGAATCAACAACAACAACAACAACAACAACACACAGGTGGAAGAGGCAAATTCAGAGGCAGGGGGAGTCAAAGAGGCCGTAGAAATTGGCAAAGGCAATATAATGATGCACGTGAATGCTATTATTGTGGTAAGCCTGGACATGTGTAGGCAGAATGTTATAAGAAGCAGGCTGACATGCAAAATGGGAAAGTGCAGCAAAACAACTATGCATCCTCAAGCAGAAATAATGAGGATAATGAAAGGTTGTTTGTTATGCAGCATGTCGTGAATGCCATGTCTGAAAATTTTGACGAGCACAAAAAGATAATGTATGGTATGTGGATTCAGGTGCTTCGAACCACATGACGAGTCATGGGGAGTGGTTCAAGGAGATGAAAAACCCGGAAAGACCAGGTTTTGTGGAAACAGGGGATGACACGGCTCATCCAATTGCCCACGTTGGAGATGTGCCATTGTCTATGCAGGATGGCAAAGTGGAGTACCTTGCAGATGTACTTCATGTACCGAACATAACAAAGAATCTGGTTTCAGTTGGCCAGATGATTGAGCAGGGTTTGCAGGTTCGGTTTAACCCTGATGGATGTTATGTTGAAGATTTTAAAGACAAGTGCAGGTTGGTTGCAAAAGGCAACAGAGTGGGCAGAATGTTTACATTGAATGTAGACATGCCTGAAATGAGTGCTGCGATGTTTGCAAATGGTTCAGGAATTGTTGCAGACACAGACATATGGCATAAAAGAATTGGACATGTGAATGTGCAGAGATTGAAGTCTATGCAGACAAAAAGAATTGTGACAGGGCTGCCAAAATTTAAAGTGGAAGGTATGCATAAAATCTGTGAAGCATGCCAATTTGGGAAGCAAACAAAGCATGTGTTTCCACGTAACAGATATGTGAGCAAAAATGCACTAGATGTTGTGCATTCAGATGTATGGGGTCCTACGAAGACCATATCTATGGGAGGCTGCAGGTATTATGTGACTTTCATTGATGACCACACAAGGAAAGTGTGGGTATATTTCATGAAAGAGAAGAGTGAGGTGTTCACTCACTTTCAGAATTTCAGAGTTTTGGTTGAAAAGCAAACAAGGAAATATGTCAAGTGCCTAAGGTCAGATGGAGGGGGAGAATACTTCTCCAATGAGTTCTCTGAATTTTTGAAGAAGAATGGTATTCGGAGACAGTTCACATGCAGATACACTCCGCAGCAAAATGGAGTTGCTGAGCGGAAAAACAGGCACATTGCTGAGATTGCGCGAGCATTGATGGAAGAGAAGAATATGCCGCATTGCTATTGGGCTGAGGCTGTTTCTACAGCAGTATACATCATGAACAGGACTCCAACTGAAGCCATACATGATGTAACTCCATAGGAGAGGTTTACTGGCAGAAAACCAGATTTGTCTCATCTGAAAGTCTTTGGATGCATTGCATATGTGCATGTGCCAGATGAGCTGAGAACTAAGCTGGACCCGAAAGCTGAAAAATGTGTGTTTATTGGATATTCCCTTGAGCAAAAGGGATACAGGTGTTATAACCCTGCTACACGTGAGCTGAGGGTAAGCAGGGATGTTGTGTTTGATGAGATGATCTCAATGGCTTGAAGATGTTAGCCATTGGGTTCAATGAGGGAGTCGGCCCACATAGTCCCTCTATTGTTGCCATGTCTATTTGCCTAACTTCTTCTAAATGAGTTGCACACATGTTTTTTTTTTTTGCTTTTTATATTTTTCACAGCCCGTTATAGCCTTAGGAAGCCTGGTGTACTCTTCGTTGGGTCAAACGAGTGTTTGTTTACCCTAATTAACTTAGACGCTACATGCACGTGAATGACCTTAGGGATATTTTTTCGAAAAAAGTGCATGCGAGTAACTTCTCAAATGGAAGAGGTCTTAAAATCTATTTTCCATCACTGTCTCAAGATGGAAAAAAAATCGAGAATTTTTTCCCTGTTTCGCAGCACATTTTTTAAGGTGTTTCAAAAGGAATTTGGAAAAACTCTGTATGAGAGAGTTGTAGTATTTTTGGAGTATTATAGCTTTGTCTCTCTGAGTCATTCGCGATTTTATTTTTTAGACCCTCAAAAAGTAGCCCGAATATGGTTCGCAATCTTTTTTGCGTTGTTTTTAGCGATTTTGTGCATTTTGGGCTGTTTTTGCCTTGATTTCTGGGTCGAATTTTGAGACTGCTGGGTCGGAGGCCAAAACAATCAAATTTGACTTCGGCCAACCAAGACCAAATTTGAAGAGCTTGATGTCAGCTTTCTGATGAGCACTAGAGTGCCTTCATCGAATTCACGGTTTAGGAGATATGAGCCTGCAAACAGGGGTGTTTTTCAGCGTCTCTTTTTTTTTTAAAATACCGACGGACCTCCTTTCACGTCATGAACTATTAGGGTGCAGTTCACGACGTGAAGCGAAATTCATGAATTTTATCAATTTTGATTTTTTTTTGTCATGAGGTCTTAAGGTGTGATGCTTAGGTCATCAGACGCTTCGACCGCGAGACGTTGAGGCCGTGAGATACTTAGGCCATGAGACCCTAAGGCTATGAGAACCTTAGGCCATGAGATAGGCCGTGAACCATGAGACACATCTCACGCGGATTTTTTAATTTTTTTTTGGGTGCGGACTCCTAAGGATGTGAACCCTTAAGGCGTGAGTGCAGAAATGGTTCACGGCATGAGCCATGTGGCTCACACCGTATATATATTTTTTTGTACAGACTCCTTGGACATGAACCCTTAAGGCGTGAGTGTAGAAATGGTTCACAGTGTGAGCCATATGGCTCACGTGATTTATTTATTTATTTTTGGGTGCAGATCCCTAGGTCGTGAGACCTTAAGGCATGAGAGTACAAAAAATGATTCATGCATGAACCATTTTTTTATTTTTATTTTTTGGAGTCTAGTGAGAAATACGAACTTCCTTATTTGGGGGGGATATTTTTTGAATTTTAACTTAAGGAGATATGGAAATTTTTCCAAAAAGGTAAGTGGGAATAAAAAAAGTTAACCTTTTTATGACACTCCCTTACACCTTTCATAAATGACTCCCAAAATGGATAATTTTATAACTCATGGGCATCTACTCATTAAATGCTCATTAGCCTTATGAGTTAAGTAAGAAAGTGATTAAGAATTAATCAAAGATTAATTCTTTCACCAATCTTTTTCTCTTTTACATTAATCAAAAACTCTAATTAACCACTAGTCCCTAATTAATTCACACAATTGAGTATATCATTGGATAGAGCAAGGGAATGCTAAGCTATGTGCATCAACAAATGTGTAAATTAATCTAAAATAGAAGATTAATTAGACTCTTAATTTTGATCTCTTCTTTTAAGGTAAAATTAAGTAAATGAGAGTTAAATTCCTCCAATTGATATAATTAGGTGTTTTGAAGCATGTAGATGCTCTCAAAACACTCAAAAACACTAATTTCAACTACTTACATGATCAATTTGGACCCCAGTTAACACATTTTCTAAATTGTTTGCCTCTTGAACAAGATTAATCACCCTTAATGACAAAAAACAGTCCATTAAGAGAAATTAGTCAAATTCAAGGGTTTTATTTATGGTTTTAAGAAATTTTTTGAAGTATTAAGCTACTCTTAATGCTTGATAACACTCTAATGCAAATAATTTCAACAAAAAACACACAAATTAAGTTAAAATTAATGATTTCAATTCTATGTCTAACACTAAAGAGAGCTAACATTCACTAAAAATTACATTCTATTGCATTGTTTGATGTAATGGATACAAACTAAACCTAATACACTCTATATGCAAGTCCTAAGAACATGAAAAACCACATTAACAACAACAAAATTAATCAATTAAGCTAAAAACTAAGAAAAAAGCATTCTTTACAAAAACAAAAAGGAGAGCTATTCTACACCAAATCAGCATCAAATCCACATCTTCTTCATGGGAAACCATTAATCAAGATAATGGACAATGGGTAATGTGTAGATTAGAGAAAAATGATGGAAAAAGCCAAGGGATGGAGTGACACCAAAAGTGTTATGGCTCACCCTAACCCCCTTTGAAACACATCCAACAAGAGATTACGTGGTGACCCGCAATTGTCGTGAGGATCTTTCCAATGGCCGAGCTCGTAACACTTGAGGTCTCCAAGCTCTACAACTCCTTGAGAAGCAATTCCACCATGCCTCCCACGACGAGTGTTGTCACACCACCGCGTTGTTGCACTACGGGTACCCATCCCTCCTCTCACCTCACATCACTCACACACACTCACTAGCATAACATTCACTAGCATGTATTAGAAAGAGAGATTAGCAAGAGGATTAGCAAGAGTAAGACTCAATTGCACAATGGGAGAGTATGTGCATAAGTGTTCACACTCAAAAAGTGGTCGACCGGGCACTTTAGGCTCATAAGACACCTGATTTTATTACAATGACTACTCATAATATATGCATATGGTACTATAGCTAAGCTAAACCACCTCTGCATTTTTCTTTTTACTGCCTCCCATGGTGTGTTTTCTGTTGGACTCCTCGGAGCTCTACACTCACCCCATCATCATCATCATTAAGGTTGCTTTTTGCTATTGTGACCACTGTTGATGTTGATGATTTCAACACCTTTAACACCATGTTGCCACTTCTGATGATATTGTCTCGCTATTTTCTTTTTACTGCCTCCCATGGTGTATTTTCTGTTGGACTCCTCGGAGCTCTACACTCACCCCATCATCATCATCATTAAGGTTGCTTTTTGCTATTGTGACCACTGTTGATGTTGATGATTTCAACACCTTTAACACCATGTTGCCACTTCTGATGATATTGTCTCGCTATTTTCTTTTTACTGCCTCCCATGGTGTGTTTTCTGTTGGACTCCTCGGAGCTCTACACTCACCCCATCATCATCATCATTAAGGTTGTTTTTTGCTATTGTGACCACTGTTGATGTTGATGATTTCAACACCTTTAACACCATGTTGCCACTTCTGATGATATTGTCTCGCTATTTTCTTTTTACTGCCTCCCATGGTGTGTTTTCTGTTGGACTCCTCGGAGCTCTACACTCACCCCATCATCATCATCATTAAGGTTGCTTTTTGCTATTGTGACCACTGTTGATGTTGATGATTTCAACACCTTTAACACCATGTTGCCACTTCTGATGATATTGTCTCGCTATTGATGTTGATGCTACCATCGTCTTTACCATTATATTGTGGTAGTGATACTACTGCCACCATTGATTTTGTTGTTTCCACTGCTAGTAGTAGCACCTTTGTAGTGTCACAAGCAGTCCACCTCCTCATAACACCACTGAAAAAGTCTTCACTTGTGCTGCCTCTACAGTGTTTATGCCACCCACACATGGTCCACCTCCTCATGACACCGCTGAAAAAGTCTCCACCTACTGCCTACACTCATCCACCTCCTTTGTGTTTTTGACAAACTACAACCTCCTCTGCATTTTGATATGCTGCCTCTAAAGCATATGACATAAGCCATGTCAATAGCTCACACCCTCACCTATGTAAAGTGATATCACTTGTGTACATCCATATCACCTCTTAATATTTGCAAAACCCCTTCACCAAAACCCCTTCACCAAAGCATGGATTCACATAGAAGCAACAGGTCTATTGAGAAGTTTACTAGGGTTAACTTCCCAACATGGTGGACTAATATTCGACTTCTCTTAATGTAAGGAGTATGGAACACTTGTTGTGGGCTACCGCACCTCTCAAGAGGAATCTCCACACAACTGCAAACGAGAGAAGCAATAGACATAACAATCGTTGTGTACTTACCAATGCTTCGAGCTCATGTCCCTTGAGGCTCACCAAGCTCACTTTGGAAGCTCCACTCCTCCAAACTCCACCTCCATGCTGTCACCGCGGAATCACTTGCACCACCAATGCAAGGCAAATGACCTCTCACTCTCTCTCACACATACATGCATAAAAGAGGCACATGTACTAGAGTACACTCTCACACTCTCTCTCTCTCTCTCTCTCAAGACAAAGCACAAGAGTTCTCATAGCACAAAGGGAGATTGTGTCTTTTCATTATAAGAAATTTCCTTTTATACATCTGGCCCTTATTCACACTTGGGTGCCTAAAACTTACTACTTAAGGCTGTGGGTGGCTAGTGTCTCATAATGTACAATGTTTATAGTGACTTTACATAACACTTATTAATGTCCTCAAATGGAGGAGCATCTTTGTTAATCCAAAATGGGATTAACATCCCCCCTACCTGATGTAGGTTCTGTCCTCATTCAGAACCTTTTACCCAGGTCCAAAGACCCGGTCGCCAAACTCGTGTCTGTAGAAGTTTCAACGTGATTGAAGCTTTTTCAAGGTTCTTCAGAATGCTAAGTGTGAAGTCCACAACCCGGTGTCCACCATGTCTTCAAACTTGATGTGCATATAGTCAGGAAGTCACCTTAGGCGATGATAATACAACATCATGCCTCTTTCATTGGGGCCTCTGTTCATGTCAAAGCGAATTTGTTCTACCTCAAATCCGTCATACCTTTCCCTTGGTTGATCGATAAGGACTACAATCAACTGCAACCATGATGTCTGGATCAAGAATTCTACGCCATTCTCGTATCCATGTGAGAATTTGTTGTCGTTGGCTTGTAATATCTAGGAAGGTAGATGGCAAGAATTGCGAAAAATTGTAGCAGACATGAGAATCTCTTTGCTTTGCATCATGGAATTGGAGTGGAGTGAGCCTTCGCTTGATGGGCATGTAGAGCAAATCCACTCGTTGGGTTGGCAAGGAGCACTGGTACTGATGATGACTATATTCAAGGATCATCAGATATTCCTTTTGCCAATCCGATTATATACCAAAATCTTCAATGCGGGGATTGGTATCATGGTGATGGCTGTATAGCCTCCCCTTGTATGAACCAGGTGTGCCTTGTGCCACTTGCAGAAACAGGCCAATCATAAAAGTGATAATCTAGATTTCCAACAGATCAGCTAAGTGGGGGGTTGCCAGCTTTGTGTGCTTAGCCATGTTCTCCCACAATGTGCCTTCTCCCCCGATTGGTAAAATCTCTTCTAGATCTAGCATTGGTGTGCGAAGAGGGTAAGGCACATAAGGCTACCTTCGTGATTCCATTATAGAATAAGCATTGGGCATGATCCTTCGGGTGGGTTCAAATGGTGTGATTTGCATCAACACCTTAACATGAGTTTTGGCTCTGATGAACCCCTCGTATTCTGCATCTATCAAGGACTCAAGGACATTTATGTCAGTAAAAGCTTCAATGTCATCCTGAGGTTGGATATTACGTACCTCATCAAGCGGTTGTGGTGGAGCTCAGGTTTGCTAGTAGGAACTACACTCGAAAAGGGATTTTGCAATTTACTTATACGATTAAAGAGAACTCAGGATAAGTAGCTGAAATAGAGGAGCCTTGTGTCTCTTCTTGACCCTCTCTTGAACTTGGGGGTGGGACGGTGGGCTTGTTAGTTTTCATAAATTCTTGGAGTTTATTTATATCTTATATGGTTATATTAGGATATTCAATATGTTCTTTATCAAAAATATAAACCACAATAGTGAGCATAGACTCCAAATGCTTATGGATATTTTGATAAAGTTTTATAATACCAAAAAGATGATATAAGGTGGATTTTGAAAGATTTTGGTGCTGATGGGTATTATAAACCTCTATCCATCCCCGTGGGCTAATGATCCATTGATAGCTTCCTGCAATAACCTCGTAGTTGGCCGGTGTTATTGGGATATCATCGGGCATAAACAGGTCGAGTTTATCGACACTGTCATCCAAGATGTCCGATTGTTGTTGTAGCACTCGACACCAACTATGAAGGTTGAGCACTATAGGATGTAAGGGGTAGAAAAAGATATTAGCTAGGTCAGTTAGTACTATATCCCCCCAAAGGATTCCCATTATGATGGTGGGGTCAGCATCTCTTTCCGTGTTTTGATGAATGAGTTTGAGGTCTCCTAAAAAACTAAGGTCTTCTATGAGGTTAATCTCGTATTGAAGGAGAGAGAGGGTTAGTGTAGATAAAAACAATGTTAGAGTTTGAGGAGGGGCCCGAGGAGTTACTGGCAACAAACCTATCTCCAAGGTGTGTTCGATGAGGAGTCGTAATTCATCAATTGTGTCCATCCTCTAAGTCCTTTGAGTCTTTTGAGTCCTTTGTTGTATGGCAAGCTGGCATTCTAGTTCTTGTATCCCTGAGTCATTGTTGGAAAGGAGGTCAGCGATGGCAGCCTCTCGTACCTCTCTAGCCCCATGGCCATCTTCTCATATCTTCTTGTAGCCTCTTCTTGTGCCCTTCTTACAGTGGTGGCCTGTGCATTAGCATCTTCAATCTGTTTTAGCCTCTCCACTGCCAAGCTCCAGCTACTACTGATGTACATGTTCAAACACCTGCTAGCCAGCATTTGATCAATCTCCACAATTCTTGCTTGGATCGCCTCATTTAAGGCTTTGAGTTTGTCAGCATGGGCTTTGTTTATCTGCTCCCTTTCGGTTTGAAGGCTGACCACTCTTTGTTTAGCTGCAAGAATGGCTTCATTTAGTTAAGTGATGTGCCCCTTAAACCCTTCTTCCTTGGCTTGGAACGTGGCAAGGGCGTCCTTAAGTTGCTATGTATGTTGTTCTTCCTTTCCTCTTACAAGTGCCACTTCCTTTTGAAGCTACTCCTTGGCTTGGTCTACTTGTGCTTTGAGCTCCATGTTTTCTTTGATCCTCTAAACCACTGTCTTACTGAGTAGTTTGTTGTGCTCCTCTAATGTTTGGAATCTATTTTCTTACTCGTGTTGTTTTTAAGCTTTTTGACTGTGTGTGTTGCATCCATTTGCTCCTTAAGTGCTTGCACTTGGTCCGTCACTTCTTGTAATTATTTCCATAGGTTGGCATTCCTGTCATGGAGCATGTAAGTAGTAAGTAATTGACATCGCCATACCTTTTGCTCTTATTCCCAAATAGAGGAACTTGTGGAGGGCCGAGCCCTCTGTTTTGCTGAATTACAATTCCAACATGTTGTCGAGGCCTTCCATGGTTTCCTGTAGGAATCCATCAGCCTCTAAGTTATGCAAGAAGGAATCTTCTCTTATTATGCCCTTGTCTTCTATTTGCCTCTTCTTGTTGGGGCTTTTAGGCTCCTCTATTCTCTTTCTCTTTTCAACTTCGTGGTCTTCCTTTGTGGCCTCTGGTTGTGCTGATGTAGCTTCTTCATACCTTGCACTTACATATGTTTGGGGCACCTATTGTTCTAGAGCCTGTTCTGCACCAATCTCCGTTGAAGGTGGCTAATCCGAGATGATAGAGTCATGGAGTGGTGAGAGGTTTGTGAATACCATCTGGGCAGGGCTTGATAGTGGTGGGTTGCATTACAGCTTCAATGCAAAGATTTTTGTTAAAAAAAGAAAGAAAAGAAAATCAAATTTCTTTTATAGCCTTACAAAGGTTTATACCTTTGCACCTAAGTGGCTGTTCATGCGGTGGAGTATTCAAGTAGAGTTTTGAGCTTTTCTTACGAAGATTGGAAGGTGCTTCTCAATTACGACTTTTAGATTTCTATATTGCATCGACAACTTCACTTCGAGCTAATAATCCGATTAATTTCCAAGAGCTTGGACTTGAGGTTGGTTCTTGTGCTCATTCTCTTGCATCACATTTATAGGGTCCATATGTGCTCATTCTCTTGCATCACATTTATAGGGTCCATATGGAGTTTACTAACCCTAAGGAGTTTGGAAGTGGAGGTCGAAGTCCTTTGTCGGCGGACACACGGAAAAGGCAGTGGGCTGATCCTGACGTCATGATGATAGACGATGACCTTTTGATGATCATTTGGTCAGTACTAAATATTTTAAGGCTCTAGAGTCCTGTACTTTAGACATTGAGGCCAAGTACGATAAGATACTTCTCTCTCTCAAGGAGTTAAAGAATAATATGTAAACTTCTACCATCATAAGTGCTTCAATGGGAGGGATACCAGTAGCTCCATGAATGTTGGTACATCTCATTCTAGAGATGCTGCTGCTATTCTAAGAGGTATGGAACCTCCAACTTTTAATGGGGAGGAGAAGGAACGCAATAAGGATGCGTTCAACACTTTTTTACAAAAGTGGTAGGATTTGCATCAATTGCGCTAGAAGTGATCTTAACTCTAGGAGGTAAAGCATACAAGTGGTGGATGAGCTTGGAGTTCGGAAGTCGGCCTACTACATGGGTTGAATTTGAAAGTGCATTCATGAAAGAATTTCTTTTGAGAATGAGATGGATCGTAATTGGAAAGCATGGGACAATTGTGAGATGAGAAATCTCACATTGACTCAGTATATCTCCAATTATAGAGAAATCATTCTTAAGTTGAAAGGAAAGGACGACTTTCAAAAGATTCATGGATTTTTTGCGGATTAGACTCGAACTATAAGAATCAAGTTAAGCAAAATGAGCCAAAAACTTTATAAGAAGCAATTAAGTTTGCTCAAATTTTTGATGATGACACTGTCAAAAAGAAAAAGTGTGCGTAGAATGCACAATGGAAACCTAGTGTGTTCGAGGGTTCCAAGCATCAAGGTCAAAATAAGAGGAAGGGACCTAACCAAAAGAACGACCAATCTGAGAAGTCTAAAGGACCACAAAATTTCTGAAGCATGAGGATTTTGATAGAGCTAAAAAAGAAAATTTATGTTTTCACTGCATGGGAAAGGGTCATAGTAAACTACAGTGTCCTAAACTTAAAGAAAATGAGAAGAATATGGGTGATCAAAGTAAAGAAAAGCAAGTGCACACTATTCAACTGCTCCCTCTAGAGACTTCTCCTAAGTTTAAAGATGTTCAAGTCTACCATGCTGATTCTACTCATGTGTATTATGCCACATCATTGATGTGGGTGCCAATATTTGGACCACATGAGTTGGTTCAAATGTATGGTTATGTTAAGGGTAACAAGGTAAGAGTTATGATTGATGATAGTGCCACATTTCTTGAACTATACTTTAGTCAAGAAATTAAAGTTGCTGGAAAGTTCAAGTGACCATAAGTATATGGTTTCTTTGATTAACGACTATGATAAAGATGTAATGGATACAGTGGTTCGTGATGTCCCATTAGTTATTCAATGTCATCAGATGCATTTGGATTTTCTTCAAGTTATGCATATCACTCAAGCAGATATTATTCTAGGACTCGTTAGTGCTTATATAACATTGGTTCATCTTTGTCTAGAAGTTATTTGCATAATTCTTTTGAGTTTAAAGTAGATGATAAGAAAGTGCATTTGCAAGGTGAACATGATGTACCCTCCTCACCTCTTATATGCTCTATGGAACTCAATCGCCCGAGTATCATCAAGTGAGAATTTGGGAAGCGGATGTCCAAAAGACTGCTTTTTGAACTAAAGTTTGATCATTATGAGTTTTTAGTTATGCCCCTCGGTTTAACTAATGCTCCAGCCACTTTCATGACACTCATGGATAGTGTCTTGAAACCCTATTTAGGAAAATTTATCGTGGTTTTCCTAGATGATATCCTCATCTATAGTCGCGCTAAGAAAGAACATCTCAAATACTTACACAAGTATTTGAGTTACTCAAGAAAAGCATTCACTTTATGCCAAAGACATCAAATGTGAATTCTTTGTAATGAAATCCAATACGTAGGCCATATAATCTCAAAAGACGGCATTGGTATGGATCCAGCGAAAGTTGAAGCCATATTGAAATGGCCACATCCCACAAACTTAGAAGCATTACAAATTTTTATTGGTTTGTCTGGATTCTATAGAAATTATGTTTGAGATTATACTAAGATAGTTGTTCCGATGATGACTTAAAGGAAAGGGAAAGACCTTTGTTTGGGGGGATTCTCAGCACAGAGAAGTTTTAAAAAACTTAAGGTAGCCTATAGCTACAGCTCCCATTCTCCAAGTTGTCGATTCGAATCAACCTTTTGTGTGGTAGAGACGAATGCTAGTAATGATGCAATAGACAAGGGGGGAACCTATTGCATTTGAAAGTAAAAAGTTGGACAGAGCTCAACAAAATTATTCAGCTTATGAAAGGGAGTTATATGCTATAATTCATGCCTTAAAGAAGTGGAGGAATTATTTATATGGTGCCAGATTTGAGATAGTCTTTGATCATGAGAGTATCAAATGGCGATTTAGTCAAAGAGAGTTGAAAGGACATAAAGCTGGATGGGAAGAGTTGCTCCAGGAGTTTGACTTTCAATTGAGATATAGAAAAGGACGTTACAATGTAGCTGATTCACTGAATCGCATGCCAATGGTTAATGAGTTGAGTTTTACAATGTAGCTGATTCACTGATTCTCATGCCAATGGTTAATGAGTTGAGTTTTACTCAAATTAAGAGTGATTTTTTGGAATCACTTAAGGGAAAGTGCATTGATGATCCGCATTATGCCCACGTGTGGAGTGTCATAGAGAAGAGGGATCCCTTGATAATAAATAAAGATAGCCTCGTTAACAACAGACACTTCCACTAGCAGTAAGTCTCGAGAAATGTCTCAAGGAGACATGTCACTTACAAGTGATGAAGAAATCATTGGAAGATAGCCTCGTTAACAACAGACACTTCCACTAGCGGTAAGTCTCGAGAAATGTCTCAAGGAGACATGTCACTTACAAGTGATGAAGAAATCATTGGAAGAATTTTCCATCAATAACAGTTATCTACTTTACAGAGGTAGAGTATGTATACCTTCGAACTTAGACATTAGGCATTGTATTTTTTATGAGTGTCATGATAGTCCAAGTGCTAGTCATCTTGGAATACAGAAGACATATGCACTAGTTAAGAGACAATTTTATTGGTTTGGCTTAAGTAAGGATATCCAGGACTATGTCTTAAAATGCCAAAAGTGCCCAGTTTTAATAAAGTAAAACGCCTGAAGGTAGGTGGTTTACTAAGTCCACTAGAGATCCCAAATGGCAAGTGGGAGAGTATCTCAATAGATTTTATAGCTGGATTACCTAAAATAAATAGAGGCCACGATTCGGTTTGGGTGGTCGTGGATAGGTTGACAAAAATGTGTCAGTTTATTCCAACAAAAATGACAGTGACTACGCCTGAGTTAGCCACCATGACTGTTCATTATTGAGAATATCTATCGATTATATGGCTTACCTACCGATATAGTTAGTGATAGAGATACAAAGTTTAATAGTTATTTCTGGCATGCCATGTTCAAGAGATCAGACACCATGCTATGTATGAGTACGACTGATCATCCTCAAAGCGATGGTCAAACCAAGAGAGTCAACCAAGTCTTGGAAGACATGTTACGAGCATATGTAAGCAAAAAGCAAACCAATTGGGAAGAAATTAGGGTGGAGTAAAGCGTGCTCATATTTCAAATATTATGACCAAATTCAAAGGGAATAATGACCAATCTAATACTTGGAAATGTTTGAACAAATTTGTAAAGAATTTGAAAGAGTTGATGACCTAACAAAGATCACTGTCTTTTGTTGGTCTTTGTCTTAAGGCAAGTAATGGTCCAAATCTCCTAATCATGTGGAAAAATACATTTCTTACTCATCACGATCATATTTTCTCCAAGTAGAGATCAAGGTGGAGCCCAAAATCTCCCCAACCAGTTGAAAAAAAATATTTTTCTATTGTAAAGATCCACCTTCTCGATCGGATTTTCCCCAAGCATAGTAAGGTGGAGCCCAATTATCAATAAGTAAGAAGGAGAGTCGATTAGAGACCCGAGTATCTCCACATGGGATGTAGTGTAGAGAAGTAGTGTTAGATAAATGACTTGATAAGGAATCCCTTATTTTGAGATTCCTTATAGTGTTAAAGAGAAAAAGCCTTCATGAGACCACCTCTACTAGTCTAGACATTACTCCTTTAATGAATTTTATTACAAAGTTATTGAGAACTTTTAGACAATTTACAAGACACGAAGAGAAAAAAGCTTCATGACCACCTCTACTCGTCCAGACATTACTCCTTTAATGAATGCTATCACAAAGTTATTGAGGCACAAATAGGAAAAAGCTTCAATGAATGCTATCGCAAAGTTATTGAGACCCTGTATCAAGGATCCTAAATCAAGATGTAAGAATTAGCACTTCCAATGGTACGAGGAGGAAGAGCCAACTTCAATAGACAATAGCGTGGAAAAAGTAGAGGTAATTTTAACAACTACTTAAGGAGCCTAAATCCAAATGTAACTTTAGTAATGAACCTACAAATTCATTCTATCCAACTTCATCAAATCATTTTCAAAGAGGAAGAGGTAGCTATAAAGGAATTAAAGGGAGAGGTTTTGGACAAAGAAAACTAGGTGCATACAACTATTGTGAGACTCCCATCCATTAGAAAAGGGAATTTAGGAAGAAGATGGCTTAGATGGGTCAATAACTAATCTAAGACTCCAAATTACAAATGGGCCAACCAACAATGCCCAAAGCTTTAACTTCAAGCCAACCAAATAATGAAGCTTCTACTTCTCAAAAAAATGTTTATATCTACATACATGGAACAAGAGTTGCAAAATGAGTGGTATGTTCATTTGGGTGCTTCAAACCATATGGCTAATTAATTTGATTAGTTTAAATCAGATTGCCCATATGACTCATCACTTTAATTAAATATGATTTTATTTTTATGTGTGGGAGCACACACAACAAGAGCTACAAGATGATTGGTATATTCATTTGGGTGCTTTAGCCCATACGACTCAACAATCTGATTGGTTCAAATTAGTTTAGTCCATACAAAAGGATATAACACTCATTAAAGGAGATGATTCTCAACATGCTATGGAAAAGTATTATTGCAATTCAAACACAATCAGACCTAGTTAAGGATTTTCAAATTTTCTTCTTATTCTAAGCATTACCAAAATTCGATTTCAATTGATCAAATTATTGAGGTTTATTGAGAATAACACTTTCAATTTTAAGAAAAATAACACTTTCGTATTAAAAATAAACCTTTTATCCATTTTACTATGCATAAATTCCATTTTAATGAGAATAACACTTTCAAAAATAAAAATAAATCTTTTATGCATCTATCTATACATAAAATCAAAATTGATAAGAGTAACTCTTTTGGATTAAAAGTAAAATTCTTTATGCATCTATTTATGCATAAAATCAAAGTTGATAAAAATAACTCTTTTGAATTAAAAATAAAATTCTTTATGCATCTTTCTATGTATAAAATCAAAATTGATAAGAATAACTCTTTTGGAATAAAAATAAAATTCTTTATGCATCTTTCTATGCATAAAATCAAAATTGATGAAAATAACTCTTTTGAAATAAAAATAGATTTCTTTATGCATCTTTCTATGCATAAAATCAAAATTGATGAGAATAACACTTTCAAAAATAAAAATAAATCTTTTATGCATCTATCTATAAGTAAATTCAATTTCAATGAAAATAATACTTTTAAAATAAAAATAAATCTTTTATACATCTTTCTATGCATAAAATCAAAATTGATAAGAATAACACTTTTGGATTAAAAATAAATTCTTTATGCATCTTTCCATGCATAAAACCAATTTAGTAGGAATTACACTTTTAGAATAAAAGAATTTCTCTTATGCATCTTCCCATGCATAAAAACTAAATCCAATGAAAAATAACTCTTTTAAAATAAAAACTTTCTTTTATGGAATTTAATTCTAAAGAAGTAACACTTTTTTAATAAAATATTTTTAGTATGCATTTTTCTATACCTAGGATGAAAAATAACACTTTAAGAATACATATACGATGGGAATTACATAAAAAGTAAAATTTATTTTACGCAATTTTAGAAAATTTCACCATAACCTCCTTTGTATGGCTGACCATTTTTTAATTTTTAACTCTCTAAAATTAATTAGAATTTCACCAAGAGTATTTAAATCATTCTAATGTAAACATTTTTTACTTATTTAAGAGAAACGTTATGAAAAACTTGATTTTATCCATTAATCATTCATCTAGAATAAAGAATGGTTGGATTTACTAAAGAAGAAAGGGGAATGCCTTTTTTCAATGAGGCCAGATACAATCCTCTACACAAGAGAACATCCCTTGAGTGTGCCCCATGCCCCTATTATATAGGAGGACCCTCAAGTGACTCTTGAGTCTCCAATTCCCATGTGTAAACCTTGGATGCCTGACCCTAACCTCAACCCTTAAGGTTAGCCCTAACCCATGCTCCACTAGAGCTTGTTCCCATGCTCCCATGCTCACAAGCCTAATGTGGGTTAGCCTCCTAGTATATGAATATATAATGTACACATAGCATACTTCCCCTCTCTCAAAACATTGCACTCTTGCAATAATGAAAAGAAGGAAATCTGTGTTGAACATTCTCAACTGACTCCCAAGTTGAATTCTCTATTTCCCTATCTTTCCACATAATTTTAACCTCAGCGATTAGTCGACTTACGAAGTTTCCTTTCCTTGAATTTAAGTACCTTTTTAGGTTCATGTGGAACATAGGATAAATCTTTGACTTCAATGAGTTCTTGAGGAGTAACTATGTTATCCTCACCTCTCAGTTTCTCTTTCAATTTCAAGCACTTTCCTAGTGACAAAGTCTGAGAATCTTTAGGAACTTTCAAATAAACCAATGCTCCTGGTTCAAAAGACCAAGGTGAGCATCCCCTATATCAGCATAAAAGCGTGCTCTATCCTGAGCACTCCTAATAGAATCCTGAGCTTGGATCAGCATTTCCTGCATATCATGCAAGAAATCCCTTGATGCATCAAGCTCAATGTCCTTAAGACTGACATTAATAGGTGCCCTCCTGGGTTGATACCCATACATAAGCATGAATAGACTAAAACCAGTAGCCATATGTTTAGAACTGTTATAGGCAAATTCCATCATTGGAAGATATTTTTTCCAATTTGGCACGAAGCATATCCTCTACAATCTAATTCACATGCTATGTTTGCCTATTAGACTATGGATGATCAGAGAAACTCATACTCAAAGTTCCTCGAAATAAAGTAGGAATACATGGCATCCATCGGCGGTGATGTACCCACATCTGCACAGGGAATTATCAGCGTCCTGAGTTACCCATATCAACATAGGGAGTCATCAACGTCTTGATGAGTCACATATGTACATCCATAAATCATCAGGTGGACTGTATAAATCACCTAAAGGAAGGAACTTAAAGAAAGAAATGCCAACAAGGAAGAATCCAAAATTCCTTAATCTGAACACAACAAGATAAACATGTTGAACTCTAAAGAAAGAGATTTCAACGAGAAAATGCCGATAAGATTACACTCATCAAAACATGCAAGGTATAGACAAAAGAAGTTTATCTAGAGAATGCCTACACTACAACTTCAAGTGAAGTCAAAAAATGAGATTGTCTTTGAATGTTGGGGTCAACATGCCAAGTGATGTAAGCAAGACAACAATCCTGAGCCCAAATTATTCGATAAGATAATATATGTGAGGGAGAACTAGCATCCCATATCACCATGATACCACCCATACATACCTTACCAATTTGGAACGCCCTAGTATGTGATCTAGGAAATATGAATAAAATCTTGCATAAAAGGAATGAGATAGCCTTATCCTAGACTTTTACATACTAAAAAATCTGTCTCTATATACTTGAGACCACATAAAGGAATAACTCTTTCTGAGTGCACCATTAGAAAACAATTTGAACTATTGGCGCCTTTCTAATGATAACTACCCAATAAACACAATAAAGTTGGGGTAGCAAAATACCAATTCACCTAGATACATAAGCAACTAGGTATCTAAGTTGGAATATATACAAGAGTACAAGAACATAGTCCAAAATTACGTGCAAAAATGAAGGCAAATGCTACCTTCAAAGCACATGATATTATCCAAAAGATCCTCATAAAACCATGGATAGAAGCATAGAAGCACCTTGAATCCATGAAAATCATAGTTGATCATAAAAATCAATGCATGCCATCTAATGGTCATTAATCATGCCAAAAGAAGCATTAAAATTGATGGCCAACTCATAAATATGGAGTATATGAACATGGTGTTATTCAAGCAAAACTCCAAAGTAAGAAAGTGAAACACATGTGTGTAGCACTCATTAAAAACCCCTAGACACAAGTGATCTAGGCAGAACCCGATGAGTCCATATAAAACTTGGAAACTATCCAATAAAATCCACCAAAACAAACAGATCAGCTAACCCCCATGATAGAATTTGTCTTAGGCTTAGGAAATTAAGCATAGACCACACTTAAATATTCCACCAAACCTATCTTATGGCATTCCAAACCTATATTTAAAAAAAAATTAACAATTAGATTTGTCAAAATACCATTGATATTTTAAAAATATCAATTTTTAAGATTTCTAAAAATAATTTCTAGAATATTTCTAATTTCTCTTGAGAATCCCATCGGTCATGAAATTTCTAATTCCACCTGTAAATTCTCAAATCCAATAAAAATTTATAATTTTGATGGATTTTCTAAAATTTTGGGTAAAAAATAGATATATAAAGGAATTTAAATGATCACTGGTGCTTGAATGGACACACCACATGCCAATCACCAATCCCAGATTAAAAAAAAAAAAAAACCTTTGTCTAATTTTTCACTAATTTTTAGGATTTTTTTAAAAATTTTTAATTTACCCCAAACGCATTAGAATACGAACAATCCAAAAATTTTGGAATCCCAATGGTCTTCCCAGAATATGGAAAGCCAACAGTTTCAGGAAAATGAAAAGTCAAAAAAAATCAAAATGTAAAAGGTCAAAAGTTTCTGGAATCCAAAAGGTCAAAAGATCCCCGGAACTTGGAAGGTCAATAGATTTCTTGGGAAAATGGAAAGCCAAAAGGCTCCTAGAGAAAAAATTTAAGGAAATTTTAAAAAAAATTAAAATAACCTTTGTCTATTTTTTCACTAATTTCCATGAATTTTTTTAAAATTTCTAATTTACCCCGAATGCATCAGAATACGAACGGTCCAAAAATTTTGGAATCCCAATGGTCTTCTCGGAATATGGAAAGCCAACAGTTTCGGAAAAATGAAAAGACAAAAAAAATCGGAATGTGAAAGGTCAAAAGTTTCCGGAATCTGAAAGGTCAAAAGATCCCCAGAATTTGGAAGGTCAATAGATTTCCCGAGAAAATGGAAAGCCAAAAGGCTCCTAGAGAAAAAATTTAAGAAAATTTCATAGGATTGTTTTTTAAAAAAATCTCTTATTTTTTTTCCAAGCTTTTTTGAATTTTTTTAAAAAAAATAAAAAAAAATCTTTTTTTTAAATACCATAAGCTTTATTTAAAAAAGCTTATAAAATGATTTTATGGGGGGCGCATTTTTTTGCCCGACGGTCCCCCCCCCTCCCCCCCCCGTGTTGCAAAAATTGAGAGAGAGAGAGGAGGGCTCCTCTCTCCTCTCTTCTTTATCCATTCAAAACTACTCCTTCATTCTTCTCCATCCCCTCCTTCTCTGTTAACAGAGAGGAGATTAATTAAAAAATTATGATTAATAGTTAATCATAATTACATAATTATGATTAACACTAATCTAAATTTCCCTATTAGAGGTATTCATGCGAGAGAAGAAAAATTGAATAAAATTTTAGTTTTGAGAGGAGAAAAGAATCCCACACACACGGGAGAGCACTCAATGTATCAATTGGCTGCCCCATACTACATTTCAGTAGAAATTTGGTAGAAATTTGATAGCATCTTTGTGAAAAACCTGCCAAAATGCAAAAATATATTTTTTACCATAAAAATGCTCTAATTTTTTTTAAATAATTAAGGAGAATTTCTATAATTTTTAGAAATTCAGGGAATTCATTCTACTAAGAATATCTGTAATAAAATGTACAGTATTTTGGTAAAAAAATTCTATAAATGCTTATTTTAAACTTAAAAAATTAAAAAAAATAGTATTGAACTCATGAAATTCCCCTGCAACGTCGATTCGTCCATTGAATAGAAGAAACACACGTCCCAACTGCCATATCGACAATCCACATGCGTAATCACCAAAATAAACTAAAAAAATAATATTTTTATTTAGTAAATATTAAAATTTACTTTAAAAAATGCTAAAAATTAGAATAAGAAAGAAAAACAACAACAATTAACTAGAGATTGCTCTGATACCACTGTTAAAACCCTAAGATCTCTCTAGATAATCATCATGCATAAACCAGGCGCAACAGGAGAGATCAGCTTGGCCTATGTGCCAACACAGGACAACCTCGCCGATCTTTTCATAAAGGCGCTTCCTCGTGAGAAGTTTGAAGCTTTCCACAAAGCTTTGGGCTTGCTCCCCTTTGTGGATTGATCTACTTTGGGCATGGCACTTCCCTATACATGAGTGCTAGCTCTCGTTCACACCATCACTCCCAGGGAGGATTTTTTGCCATATATATAGGCAGTGATGTGTGTGAACACACTCAGGACCGCCGGGGCACTTTTTCCCTCTTTAGGAGGTTTTTTCCCCCGGCTTGTAGATACGCCCATTATTCTAGGGCTAACTTATCTTTGTATATTGACACAATCTAAAACACTGTGTGTTGTGTGAGAATTTGCTTCTTCTTCTCCAAGCTTTGTGTGCTTTCCTACAACCCTAATTTCAACATGCACAAACCCCCTCATCAATTCAATACTTCTTTATCTAATAATTGTCAAATCTCAAGATTCAACAACAATTGATAACCCTCTCCTCGTCATTATGGTACTCCTGCTGGACCACGGTCTTTTAACAATTTTAATGCAAATAGAAGCCTTGGGTAGTACCTAGTAATGCATGCACAAATTCCAATCAAAATGTAAAGTTATTAATGATCAAAATAGTGTATCTCAACCCAAGTCTATTAGTCACAACACTAATACTGCAAAGAAACCTTGCCCTACATTCTACAAGTGCAACCAACTAGGCCACCTTGCTTCTCGATGTTGGAAGACTACCAAACCACCAATCGCTCAAATTCACAACATCGAAGAGGTACCCAACAACGATGGTGACTACGCTCCATATTGGTCCAAAGACACGCTACATAATGATGGTAACCCTGACTAAAGAGATATGCAAGGTAACCCTATTTCATTTTATTCATTGCTTAAAATGAAGGGTAAAATTAATGGTCATGATATTACTGTGTTGCATGATGATGGTAGTACATATGATTTTATTTTGGAGTTTGCGGTTTTAAAAGAAGTTACAATTAGAAACACACCCATTACTTTATAAGGAATGACTGCTTGATTATGCCCTCATTGCCTATCCATCCTTGATTCCATCTCACCTTCATACTAGCCCATAATGATTATTTATGATTTTTGTGACAATTGAGGACAATTGCTTGTGACCTCTGAGGAATGTTATAAGGCATAAATTCATAGAATATATATTTCCACATTTTATATTATTTAGAGTTAATCCATGGAATATATATTCCCATGTTTCCCACTTTTATGAAATCTCCTAGATGGGTTTAGATTAGGATGCCATTCTAAATCCGGGTGATCGTAGCTTACTTTATGTGTACGTGGGTGAATCCAGATTTATGTGTGGGAGTATTGGCTGCATTGTCTTGATGATATAAGTTTTATATGGTTGTTTATATTTTTAATCAATTAATTTATTAATTGATTAGCTTAGTTGATGTAATTGCATATCATTTGATTGGATAATGGAGGTGAGCTAGTGGTGGTTAGGAATATTTTGAGATGATCAATTTTGAGTGTCGATAAATAATATTTAATTGTGTGACAACAAGTGCCATTTCGGGAAGCACCATCCATATTTATTAATGATGTATATATTATTTGGGACATGTGAAAGCTTCCTTCTGCATATTTAATTCTTCAAGATACATACACCTTTATATGGTTTTAGACTCACATATAATTTTGAAGTAGTTTAGCTTGCTTGCTCAAGCAAGCTATTTTTAAAGCAAGCTACTTTTGAAGCTAGCTATTCTTGAAGAAGTTGACATATTTATAAAAGCACGTTTCCTCAAGAAATATATTTAAGTACACCAAGAGGAAGCATGGGCTCACTATTGTGTGGGGGTAAATTGGACCCAATCTTGTGAGAAATTGTTTATTCTATTTATGCTTGATATTTAATGTTGTTGCAAATCAATTATCTGGGTCCATGTTAACCTCCCACAAGAGCTGAAGAAAACATGGGAGAGTGATTGTGGGTGCTCTCCCCATTAGTGTGAAAATGTTGAAGAGAAACATGGGTGTGAAAATGTTAAAAGCGAAACATGGAAGAGTGATCATGGGAGCTCTCCCCATTATTATGAAAATGTTGAAGAGAAAAATGGGCTTAAGAAGATATAGTAGATGTAGCACTAGAGTAGAAGATCCTTGGTATCTTTTTTGGGGTTTTCCCTAAGTGGAATTTTGGACTCAGACCAGTACATGGACTAGGGATCTCTTTGGTCATAAATGCACATGGACACATTGAATTTTGGGGAAGTATGTTAGTCCCTCTAAGGAATGTTGTGCTATCTTTGGGATCATTAGGTTCACTTGCATTTGGGATATTTGCTTTTCAAGGAATGAGGTGCTCTTTAGTGAGAGGGATTATCAAGGAAGGACTTGTTAAAGCTTAATATGGGTTAATGAATGGGATTCTAATAACTAGTGATTACAATATTCTTTGTAGTGGGAGAGTTGAATTTGGTGATTTCTCCCTCAAGGAAGCCTAGTGTTTTATAGGAAGGTTCATAGCAGGCACTAATTTCTAGACACGAGTTTGCTTGTAGTAGATAGGTTATAATGGTATTCATATAATTAAATTTGTACGCATAGTGATATGCTTCTTTCAACCTTTTTTGTATGCATATAGGTTCCAAGTGGAATGCATACAGTTTCATGTGTATGCATACATGTTTCAAGTGGTACGTGCATACACTTTCATGTGTATGCATACAAGTTTCAAGAGTCTGTGTATAAGTTCCAGGAGGTACGCATATAGGTTCTGAGGGCGAGTGTACTCTTTCAAGCATATGCATATAAGTTTTAAGAGAGGTACACATATGCATATAAGTTTTAAGAGAGGTACACATATAAGTTTCAAGAGTGAGTATACTTCTCCAAGCATATGTGTACAAGTTAAGTGTACTTATACAAGCATTTGTGTACAAGTTAAGTGTACACATACATTTAAATACATACATGTAGAGATTCTAAGCATACATGTTTAAATTGACTAATGTCTTGTTGGTTCCTTTTGGAGCATGATTTCTCCTACAAAGTCTTGATTTATGTTTTGTTGTGGCTGTTATTTGTTGTAGTCAATACTAAAATAATTAGGAGTCATTATTGATGAGTCTTTTGTTGATATTCTTGTGTAATTTATGTAAAGATGAGTCTGTGCTAAAGGGGGTTAGTATAATATAAACTTTTCTCTAAAAAAAGATAATATGAAAATCAAAAACATAGTGGACTGAGTGCACATGAAAAAAATACAAATCTTAATTTGCAGTATATTGTTTGAATATTATGAATGCACTTTTAATGTTTATACTCAAAGATTTCTCAAAAGAGAATTTATCAGTGTAGAATCAAATATTATTCTTGGAAATATTATTTTAGATTATTTAGAAGTCATGAGAACATCTTTTGTTTCATTTAATTGATGATGGTTTGCATACATTAGTTTTTCATGAAATTCAATATCTAATCTTGGACATATGTAGGTTGACTCGACCATTCAACACATCGGTAGGTCTATTTAAAGGATTTAAAAATGTTGGTTTATTTAAAAAGTTCACCACATAAATCACTCTTAACACTAATCCTATACTCGCACACTTGAAACTTGTATGTATGTGTGTGTGCGAGCATGTGCACACACACACACACAGACACACACACACACACACACACACACACACACACACACACACACACATGTACACACACACATGCACAAGCACACACACACACACACACTCACACGCACACGCATATGCACACACCACATGTACACACACGTGCATACATGTACACGCATGCATGTACATGCATGTGCATGTGCACACACACACACACACACACATTTTCTTATATTATTTTTTGTAGTGTGATTAAAATATCCTTTAAACTTGAAAAATGACTAAACTATGACCATGGAAAAATATACTTTTGAACTGTTTTCTTATAGTTTATATAATTATGTTGAGTGTAGTTAAAAAAACATTCTAGAAATGAAGTTATGTACAAGACTAATGTTAATTATTACTTCTTATTTGAGGTGGCTCTAGTGTATTTTTATAAAAAGAATTCTTTTGAAACATTCTAGGTAAGAGAAATGACATTATGTAAAAGAGGAGTTTTAATCAATAGTTGTTATTTCAGGTAGCTCTAGTGGTAATTCTAGTGTACAAGACTAGCTAAAGAGAAATGAAGTTATGTACAAGAGTACAGTTAACTTTACTTCTTATTTGAGGTAGTTTGAATGGTAATTTTATACAAGTATCAAACTAGTTTGTAAGATCTATATATAAAGGATCTTGTTTTATTTGAGGTATCTTTAGTGGTAATTTTATGCAAGTATCCTATGCTAGTATCACACTAGTTTATAAGATCTTGTTTCTTCCAAAAGTACTATATCCTAGTGAAAGCAATTTTGGGCAACAGGGTGAGCTCTTAAGGGAGAAAGAAAGTTAGGTCCTTACTATATTTTGGTTATGTGGTTATAGTTAGTGTTTGATATCACTGCTCCACCCTTATAATGTATTATCTAGGTACCAACTAGCTCATGTTTGTATGGCACCCATTATGAGGGGTAGCCATGGTTGAGTAGCCCAGGCACACGATATCCCTATATTCATATAAAAAGGTGGTCTAAGAGGTGAGATATTTTAGAGATGGCCTAGATTAGATTTGGCACATTGCTAATGCTACATTGGATTGTTATCTCATAACAGCCCACATGTGTCGACATTGTGCCAGCTCGAACAAGACCCAACATGAGCTTGGATGGGCACAAGAGGTGGAAAAACTAGTGTAGAGTTTCTAATATGTTTTTATGGGCTAATTCTACACCTTGTCTACACCATACATGGTGGCATACACTATGATCCATGAACTTACATGGTCATCTAATGGTGATTGTGCATATATAGGCCTATAAAGGTAGACGACTATCCCCTTGTCCACATGCTTCATCTGCGATTATACTCCTTAGCTTCTACTATCATACAACCTCCATCTTAGTAGTTCTAGATCAACCATCAAAGCTCCCTTCATAGGAGTACATGGGGGTGGGGCTTTTCCATCTATTGTTACACATTAGTAATATAATATTCTTCTCTATCTCTGTTATTATGAAATTTGAGTTTTAAAGTTTTGTGCTATGAAAGATCCTACTTCTTCTGAGTGTTATCTTGTATACACTGCATGTTGTATCTACTTTTATATAAGTCATGAAATATTACTAATTGTAACATGTGAGTTAGTAGTTAGCTAAGAGGTAATTTATAGAGCATGGTATCTACATAAGTGAGTAAGTTTTGGGCTAAAAATGTGTGGTTTAGGTCTAGCATAGCCCTAAATGCAAATATGGGGATGGAAAATGGCCGTATGGGATACATCTTGTAGGTTGCACATGCCATGAACAAGGTGAAGAGGGTCTTTTTCCAATAACAACCCTCCTAGCTAGTGTCTGGGTATCTTACCACTTCCTATGCATTCTTTGTGTGTGTGTGTGTGTGTGTGTGTGTGTGTGTGTGTGTGTGTGTGTGTGTGAGTATATGCATACATACATTGTACATGTATGTGTAACAAGATCTTATCTCCAAGACAATCACGTGAGCTCTCTCAATTATATGCAAATTACACATCCAAGATTATCACTTCACCATAACTTAGAATAAGAATAAAAATACTTAACCACACCAAGAACAAAGCATTGGGTGCAATCTCTCCCCCTCAGACATGTGTGGCTCCCTTTCCCACACACAATATTTTAATCATATTCATGATTTTACCATGGAGCCATAAATAACACCTATTTCACCTTTAGGCTTTGTCTTTACATATAAATAACCATATCCTAAGTTCCTCAAGTTTACACATGATAAAAACATTGCCTCATAAAAAATACAAATGGGCCTATATATTCTCATCCACTTGTGTACACATGCACACTAAGTAATATTGTGCTCATACGCACATAAACTCTAGCCCCATAAGATTGGCTATAAATGATCAATTAAATACTAATTCAAAAATATTATTATTAACACACGATCTTTGTCTTCACACCATCGCTTCTTCCACCATTTGTGTGACACCTCCGTCAGTACCCTCACATAGTGCAACACCTCAATCAGTACCCTAATGCATCTCACCATCTATACTCATAAACATAATCCACGTTAGTTAAATAAACAATTGAAATCATAACAATCAATCCCAATGCTATCATGAGAAATAGGCAAGAGAATTGAGCTTAAGAAAATAGAAGCTTGATATTCACAGGACAAGAGCTGAGAGAAAGGAGACAGATAATGTTAACCATCTCCAATCACGAGGAAAGGAATCTGAAATTACTACAGGTAGAGGCAATGGGGATATTTCAAACCTGAAACCCATCAATGAGGAACCCAGAATAGAGGAAGGGGTTACAACCAGAGAAGAAGAGGGTAACATAGCCAACTTGGCTGTAGAAGTTGAGGACCGGCTCTATACCAAGCTCTATACCGAGAAGGACATAGAGCTAATGATCAATCACCCTACATTCCTACTACAAGATATGGAGCTCTTAATTACACAAAGAAGCACGGAAGATACTATTGGGGAATCTCACCACCAGGATACCACAATCGAACAAGTCCACAAACCTGAGATACCAAGAAGAGCCAATATGGGTAGGGGACGAGGTCTAGGAAGGGGGGGAGATTCCCCAGAGACCTAGGAACGATCCAGCCATGGACCTTAATGGAGCCACAAGGACAGACTTGTTAAATATTGCTGCTGAGATGGGTAGGGGGATGGCTAGGGAGTTGGGTTCTACCTTAGAACCTTGACCTTCCCAGATGAAGCCCCATATCATCTCAAAACTTGTCCAAAAATTCTCTGGGAATGGAGATCCTATCCAGCACCATGTAGAGATTTTTGAATCTACATGTGAAACCTGCGGACCAGTCATTGATGTGACCATGATACATGCTTTTTCTCTGACCTTAGAAGGAAAAGCTCATCACTGGTTCAGAACCCTTAAGCCTGAGGACAAGGTTAACTTCACCAGGTTAAAAAACATTTTTGTGCCCAGCTTTGCACACAGTGGTGATAGGTGGAGCCCTATGGCCCAACTACATAACATCAAACAGAAAGAAGATGAGTCTATGAGAGACTATGTTTCTCGACTGAAACACTTGAATTCAAGATGCAAAATTTGGGAAAGATTGACAGACGATCAATTGTTGCCTTGTTTCAGGAGAGGGGTTAGGGACCATAAAATGCATGATTACTTGGTACTAGCCCAACCAGCTACCCTTGATGCATGTTGCAAATTGGCAATCGAATACGAAGATAACATGTTAGAATTTCCACAACTTGAGGATGTTAGAACATCGGCACAGCAACCACGACTTCACGTGTCTGGAGTCATTAAGATATGGGAACTTGAAGCAAACAAGTTGGACATATGACTGCTGTGGATGAGCTCAGCAATGCTATATTGGAGAACCTAAATGTAAGGGAAGGAAGAGAGATGTCGGGCCATGGGCATAGTCACCTTTACCCCCCTGAAGGGAATTGGTGTGGTGCTCCATGTGCAGATTAAACCATACCACCACTGAATGTCCACAGTTAAGGGGCAAGACCATTATTGTATTGTGCACATTATGTAAAATTGGGCAATCATGACACATCATCGTGTAGATTTCCAAGGTTTCAAAATATAGCATAATTGTAAACAAATAGAGTCCCACTGGCTTTGCCGGCACCACCTGTGCAAACCACTGCCACTGCTGAACAACCCAACCTTTCTTACTTACCTAAGGGGATGTTCTGCGTACAAGACGCTTTGCCCTTGCCACCACCAATTCTACCGTCACAACCACCATAGGTCAAGATCAATCAAGTAGTGATTGAAGAGCCATCGGAAGATATTGAACTGGTACAAGAACTAGAATTTAGTGGGGAATACTATGAGGATATGGGTGATGTCACGCCAGAGTATTATGTCCTACAAAATAATAAGCCAGTATCTGTGTTTCAAACCACGGTACAGTGGAAGGGCAAGGAAATCAACTCAAATCTCAGAAGAGGGACTTTACAATGCTATGGCTGTGGTGGTGGACCACATCAAGTAGCACAATGCCCAAATAAGAATATGACTCATACACACCAACCACAACAAGTAGTGACCACACCCAATGACATGCTAGTGCTCACTTGCACTAAGTGTGGAATTGATCATCTGATCAAAGACTGTCCCTACCGAGCAAGCGGTTCTGCTCTTCTACCACTAATCAGGTCACCATTCGTACCATTAGTGTACAGTCTGGGAAGATCACACCGCTCAATGTCCTAACACGAGCTCAAGCTCAGTTCCAGTGAGAAAGGGAGGAATCGGACGGATGCTACTATTTCCAAATCTGGTCTCGCAGGAGAAGAATGAAGAAATTAGGAAAGGTGGACACACGTGTTACAATCCAAGATGGATCTGAAGAAGACACAATTGATACCGGATCCACACAATCAAAGGAAGAGGGGAGTCAAGGGATCAATCTGGAAGGGTTAGACCGAGGAAAACAAGGAGAACAACCAACAACCCCAAGGGGGGTTGGTGAATATCCTAATGCTGACGAAGAAATAAGGAAGTTAGAAGATGCCAAGACCCTAGTTGAAAAATACCAACAGATTTATGAAGCTGAGCCTAGGGCTAGCTGAGTAAGGGATACCATCTATCCAATGGATGTACCACCCTGCAAGAGGTACTTGAACCTACCCACCCCGATTTTGGAAGAAACTGAAGCAAACTCCCAAACAAACACAATGACTAGATTGTTCGAGGAAAATGAGTTGGGGGGATCCATTCATTCCTTCCCTGGTGTGGAAGAATATAAGACACCTCGATCGGAAGAACACTCTATATCTAAGGAACCCAGGGATATAGGAAGCCTAGCAGCGGTGTTATCCACGCCTGTCCAGATGCCCTTGGGTCAGTTATTATGCAATTCACCCACCCTATGGACAGATGTAAAAGAATGGGTCGAAGGAGGTCTAAGGCCAGCGGAGAATATGGATGAGGTTCTGCCACCCTTGGTAAAAAGACCTTTGAGGCATGCAAAGGAAACATGAGTGGTTAAGATACCAATTAACCAACTGGGATGCTACTATGAAAGTGACAACACGAATGCTACCATTCCGATTCATTTCATAATGGATACCAGGTATTAGCCATCTTGGATGGTGGGGTAGGTGTCAGTATCATTACCAAACATTGCTCGGAAAATTGGGGTAAGCCGGATCTAAAAAGAGCAGATCTAATCGTTTAAGATAGCTGATGGAACATCTTCAAGACCCATTGGGCTCCTCAAAAATGTAAAGTTTAGACTCTTTAACGTTTCAATATCGTCATACATTTGTGGTCATGGACTTCTTACACTAACCTGATACATATGACATAATATTGGGATAACTTTTCATGAGGGAATCCAAATTGTTGCATGATTGGGCCTTGGATCATGTATATGTATGCAGGGATTCACAAACATTAAAGATTAATCTAAGAGCATGGAAGGCACACCCCATGGAAGGGCAATTGTTCGGTGTAACTTACTTGGTCACAAACAATGGAGTAGGATACGGAGATGTATGCATCATTACCTCCCCCAGATTTCTGTTAGAATTGGATGCATATGTTGGCCACAATTGATGTGATGCAACCTAAGGGAACCCAATATTTGGATTTCAGAAACATCCCTACGACTTTTATCTACATGGTTGATTGGTAAACCATGGATGGGGAGTTAAAAGAGGAGACATCAAGTACAGAAGGCACCGTGGCGTGAATTCAAACCAGTAGCAGCGCATCAAGCGATGGTGGAAACAAAATGGTACCTAGCCCGACGAAACGCATTGTTGCAAAGAAAACCAACGGATGCCCAATGGTTGAGATACCTTTGAGGCTACAAGGGTACATGATGAATTCTCTAAGGATTGGGGCAAAGAGTTGAGTAAAATATCATTGGAAGGGAGGAATCTAGAGCAGAACACCCTTAAGAAAACCGGTACACCTAAACTTACAAAAACAAGACGCAGAAAACGCAACAAAGCTTTGGCAGAGGTAGAACGTGAGGCTAAGAATATCATGGAAGAAACAAAAAAAGACAATGAGGACAAAATGGATGTACTCTCAGTGCCTAACCATTTCAAGAACTATACAATTGATGATAGAAGAGTGGCCCTGTTAACAGCCACTAGGTTAAGAGACGAAGGGCTGTCGACATCATACGATGGCCCGACAGAAGTCAAGGAGGTTGATATTGTGGAATCAAGGGAAGAAGCAAGATCCATATATATTGCCAAAGATTTGACCTCTGCAGAAGAAGCAAAGCTTATTGCTCTTTCCAAGGAATACAAAGATTGTTTCGCCTGGAACTATAAGGAAATGAAAGGGGTATCGCGCGAGGTGGTACAACATATGATTTCAATTATGGAAGGATCACGGCCTACCAGGCAAAAACCATACTAGATGAATCCAAAGTATGCAGCAATTGTAAAGGAGGAAATTGATAGGCTCATTTGTTGTGCTGACTTTATCTATGAGATCAAACATACGGATTGGTTATCACCCATTGTGATAGTGCCTAAAAAGAATGGAAAATTGAGAGTATGTGTCGATCTTAAGAAAGTAAATGCAGCCACTCAAAGGGACCATTACCCATTACCGTATACCAAACATGTCCTAGAAAGAGTGGCTGGAAAGGAAGCATATAGCTTCTTGGATGGGTTTTCACGGTACAACCAGGTGTCCATAGCACTAGAAGACCAACATAAGACTACCTTCAATACCATGTGTGGAACATTCGCTTACAAGGTTATGCCGTTCGGTCTTACAAATGCCTCGGTAACCTTTCAAAGATTGATATGCACCGCTTTTAAGGACTACTTGCAAAAGTGGTTGGAAGTGTTTATTGATGATCTATGTGCACATTCTCAATGGGAAGATCATTTGAATTGTTTGAGGAAGGTGTTTGAACATTGCCGATTATGTCGGATATCACTAAACCCTTTGAAGTGCCAGTTCTAGGTCAAGCATGGTGTGATACTAGGACACATAGTCTCAAAAAATGGCATATCCACTGATGATAGCAAGGTCAAGTTGATCTTGGAACTACCACCGCCCACCAACTACAAAGGTCTGCAAAGGTTTATGGGTCATGTGAGTTATTATCAACGCTTCATTATATTTTATGCGGAGATAGCCAGACCCTTGTATAAACTACTCATTGTCTTTGAGTGGAGCAAGGAGTGTCAAGAGGCTTATGATCATCTGAAGCAAGCCTTGGCAAGTGCATCCATTTTGCGACCCCCCAATTGGGATCTTATATTCCACGTACACATTGATGCGTCAAATTTTGCCATTGGTTGCGTGCTAGCCCAACCTGGTGAATTCAAGTTGGACTATTCAGTTTGTTTTGCTAGCCGTCAATTGAATGATGCAGAGGTGAACTACACCATTACCGAAAGAGAAGGATTGGCCATGGTCTATGCAGTCAAGAAATACCGACATTATCTCTTGGCTAACAAATTCATATTTTTTGTGGACCATCAAGCCTTGCTATATCTGGTGAATAAACTTTGCACCATGGGAAGAATCACACGCTGGCTACTGTTGTTGTTGGAATTTGACTTTATTGTCACGGTAAGGAAGGGAAAACATGTGTTGGCTGACCACTTGTCCAGAGTTCCAAATGGAGAACTAGCCTACTGGTGTAGACGATGACCTCCCTGATGCTTATCTATTCAAATTGGATATGATACCGGAGTGGATTGAAGAGATTTCAGAGTACCTGGCTTATGGCTTCCCTCAGAACGTACCCTTAAATAAGGATAAGATGCGAAGGCTTATCAAGCTTGCAGCACCATATTAATTGATTGCCGGTGAGTTGTATAGACTGGGCAAAGACAATGTGCTCAGATAATGCGTAAGGGAGGATGAATTCGTGACCATACTAGAAGAGTCTCATTCTAGGATAGAAGGCGGGCATTTTGCCGGAGAAACTACAGCAGCTTGGAAGGTGCTCCAAGCTGGACTTTCGTGGCCCACATTATTCGAGGATGCCAATAAGTTCGCCAAAAGATGCAAGGAATGCCAACGTTTCGCCATCTCGCAAAAAAGAGACAAGATTGGGAGCATAAGCTTACAGAGCAGCTCTTTGGGCCTACAGCACATCCTATAAGGTGGCAATAGAATATACTCCTTTCCGTCTAGCTTATGGTGTTGAAGCAGTTATGCCCATGGAGTATTTAGTCCCCAGCTTAAGAATTGCTATACAAGAACGTCTAATTGAAAATGCGTTAGCTAAAAGGCTAATTGACCTTGTAAAAACTGGATGAAACTCGGTTGATAGCATCACACGGACTCATGGTTGAAAAGTTACACAGAAAACATTGGTTTGATAGAAACTTGTAAAAAGATTTAAAAATAGGGGACCGTGTCCTCATATATGGCGTGGGAAGCACCAGGAAAAAGAAACCGAAATACTGCGGTGTGGGACCATTTCGTGTATCAGAAATCACACCTCAAGAGCCAGTTCGAATAGAGACAATTGACGGCATCCAAATGGAGTGCTATGTCATTGGGAGTAAACTAAAAAAATACTTTGGACCATTAACCCAAGAGATGCTCTTCCAAGAACACCTCTTAAAAAAATAGAAAACCCGAACCGTAAACCAATGCGAAAAATCGATTAGCAAAAGAAAAGATCCAGCAAGCGCAAGACGATGCTAAAGCTAGGCAAGCAAAAACTAAAATGCAAAAGCACCTGATTCATGTCAATATGGCGTCCATAACTCTGGTGGACAAAGAGGATCTAAACATTGAGCCAGCAAGACTCAAGTTGGGACTAACAACAAATAAGGGCATTGCAACAAATGTTGCATTGATAGATACGGGATCCAGCCACAACTTAATCTCATATGATACTTGGATAGCCTTTGGCAAACCAAACCTAGAACACATGGATGCAAAAGTTCGTAGTGTGCACTTAACAACCACAAAGGCCGTTGGGTATTTAAATGTTAACATTTTCATCAGTAATAATCTCTTGGTTGGAAAGGTGTTTGTAATGCCTATAGGTACAATGGAAGAGGAAATGATCTTAGGACGATCCTAGATCTGTGCTAACAAATGCAATATCCAATGGGAAGATAGAACAACATCGCTAACCATTGGTACAAAAGTATTTTCCATACCATTGTGGACCTCGGCAAATCAGGGCAAACAAATCGCTGAGGAAGAGGTACCTCAGAAACCAGAATCTACACCCACCATGTTCAAATTTCTTACACAAAGCCCAACATACAAGAGTACATACAAATGGGTACCCAAGATTCACCCAAAAGGTCAACCTGAGAAGAAGGAACCAATGAATGATGAACATTCTCATAAGAGAACCCGGTTCAAAGGTCAACCATCGACACCACTACAAAGTGGCAGAAGATCAAGAACTTGCGAAGCCTCATGACTGCTGTTAATAGTGGATCCAAAAGGACCTACTGCTGCGAGCACAAGGCTACTATCACGGCAATACAACAATATGGTTACCTAAAAGAAAATTGATGAGACAGATGCCACAACAGGTTTGGATCAATATACAAAAGAAGGTAAGAGCTTTCAGCATCAACTCCCCAAAAGGGCAAAACCTGCACTTGTGTGGAGAAGAAAGCAAATTCAGCAACCTGAGTTGAGAACGACTCAAGCAACAACAATACCCACAGTAAATAAAGAATGGAACAATATGTGTGAAGAAAAAAACAAGGGTGTCCCTAGTATAAGTAATACACAACCAGACATCGTAACAAAATATTTAATTGGGTGAAGAAAAAAACAAGGGTGTCCCTAGTATAAGTAATAGAACACTAAAAATCTCCCGATTAGAATTAAAAAAATTTCATCAAACAATGCCTAAAAATACCAAAGAAAACCTTTGGTTTCCATGGTAAAAAAATCAATGCATCATCATGTGCATGCGGGTGTGTTTGAGTACAAAAATTTGATTTTATAAACTTCACGTGAAAGAGCAAAAAAATACTACACGACGTGAAGTACCCAAAATGTTTCACGACGTGAAGTTCCTAAAATGTTTCACGACATGAAGTACCCAAAATGTTTCATGACGTGAACTATTTTTTATGTTTCATGCCATGAAGAACCCCAAACCGTTTCACGACATGAACCATTTTAGTGTTTCATGCCGTGAAAAAGTATAAGAAGTTCATGCTGTAAAACGATAAAAATGCGAAGCCAATCACAAAGTGACACGTGGATTGATCATTTAACGTAGTTGCCTTGTCCAACGGCTATGCTATAAAAGTGATCATTTAACGTAGCCCCCTTGTCCAACGGCTACGCTATAAAATTAATTGTTCTCTTAATTTCGTCATTTTCACTTGTGATTACACATTCTCTTTCATTGATTCCTTGCGCGCTTTCGACTCTTTGACTCCCGACATCGCCTTTGTGCCTTCTCAAGTTGGGAGCTATACCCTTCTTTTCATTCCTTTTTTGATCCTTTGTTTTCATTGTTGTTTCTTTTGAATGTACAAAGTTTTGGGACGAGTGTTTAAAGTATATCTTTTTTGATTGCCGATTCATGGACTGAAAAATAATTGAAAATGAAAAATGTTAATCCGCCTTTTGAAAAATAACTCCATGAAAACATAAGGTATAGAAAATAAATAAAAACAAGTAACCAACCTCAAAGAAGAACAAGGATGAGTACAAGGACTGCAACAGGAACGAGAGCAAGTTAACAAAACACATGTAAAAAAACTAAAGACTCTCAATGAAATAATCATCACGAACCAAACAGCGGTGCAAAGAAGCTAAGAAACAATATCACAACTAGAAAACCAATTACAGGATGCACAAAGATTGGCAACATAACAGGTAGTTTAAATTACTGATGCCAAT
The DNA here is from genome assembly GCF_041138505.1 of Cibotium barometz. Taxonomy (NCBI): domain Eukaryota; kingdom Viridiplantae; phylum Streptophyta; class Polypodiopsida; order Cyatheales; family Cibotiaceae; genus Cibotium; species Cibotium barometz. Next base: position 28,300,988 of record NC_141106.1, read on the forward strand.
CAAAGAGAAGCTACAACGAGAAGAGCACAAGAAGTGGCAACAAGAAGATTCGAAGCGCTGGATGATCAGAGAAATAGCCATTTCTACAGAGCTCAGCAACACTGATATCCACATGCAAGAATTGGCCCGCCAACTAGTCACATAGGAAAGGAGTCAAAGATCGGAGCCCTCAGATGACTTACGTACCCTCCTTGAGCAGCGCGCCTTAGAATTGGGACAATTGCCAGTAACTCCTTGGGCCCCTTCTCAAACTTTTACCTTGTTTTTGTCTACACCAACACTCTCATTACTTCAATACGACATTAACTTAGCTGAAGATATAGGTTTAGGAGAATTAACTCTTATTAAACAAAATACCGAGCGCGATGTTGATCCAACCATCATTATGGGCATTTTGAGGGGGGATTTGATATTAGCTAACCCACAAGATATTTTCTTTTATCCTTTGCATCCAGTAGTCCTCAACCTCCGTAGTTGGTGTTGTGTCTTACAAAATTAAAAAATTCTAGACAACAGGGTCAACAAACTCGACCTGTTTGTTCCAAATGACATACCAACAACACCAACGGTTGTGGCTAATGCTTATCAATGGGTAATTAGTCATAGGTGGTTAGAAGTATATAATACCCACCAGCATTTAAATCTTTGTGGGTCTACCTTATATCACCCAGTGGGTATCCTTAAGTTATATACTAATATCCATAAGCATTTAGAAGCTATGCTTACCACTGTAAGAAATAATTTTGATGCAACTCACATAAATTACCTAGATGTGGATAACGAAGAAATCCCTGAAATTCAAACCTTTTTTCAAGCTCACAAACCTAGCCACCACCCCCTTGTTCGGGTCACGGTGGGGATGAGGACCCATCTTCTTTTTTTAAAAACACCTACCTTGTGTATACTAATATCACCAGTAGGCTTCTTAATCCCTATCCAATCACGCCTCCTACTACTTCTTCACAAGCTAGATGCATATACTCTTCCTTCTTCCCACCAGAATTAGAATTTCCCACTAACACTCTCGCCCCCGAGAAGATATTGGCACATGTTCCATCTCCACCAAGGCAACCTCAAGAGGTATGTAATATTACACCTTACACTAACAATAATGTTTTGGATTCCTTGAAAGCTACAAAATATGAAGAATTCATACAACAAGGCAATCCACTGTTAAAGCCAGAGCTTATGTTCAATGCCCTAATGCAGATTACCCCGTTCGATCCTACAAGCAAGATTCTCCCCTAGAGGCATATTCTGCGGTCACCCCCACTCAGCAACATTATGTGCCGCCGTACCCTCTCCGGGCCACTCGTCCAGAATTATAGGAATTACTGCCATTGGCTAGAGAAGGAACATTATGGTCCAATGTGGCAAAATACACCAAGCTGGCAAACCCCCATCTATTAGACTTGTTGGAAATTTGCCTGGTCACTTTTATGGTCAGTTATAGAAGATGGAGGAGGAAACATCCACCAGTGCACACCAGAGGTGGATACACTACCATACACACAAATGAAGAGGCACCACAACTGCAGGATTTTGAAGTGCAACCTTCATGGAGAAAGGAATTTCTAACAGTTGTTGAATACAATAGCATTTACATGAGTACGCCACCAACATTACGAGTGGATCCACTCTACATGCCTATCAAGAGGAGATGGACACCGCTGGAGTTTCAAGCAGCAAAAGAGAGGGACTTTCATGTCTGCTACAATTTTCCAATATTTAACCCAGCCACATTTGCGAGTATTTAGGCGCACAAAGATAACAACTACTCAATTGGATCAGAACTTGGTGAAATATACCAGATCTTGCAATTGTAGTAGCAAGTGTTAGGTTCATGAAGTTATTAGTGGTTTTGACAGACCCCAACCTAGAGAACCTTATGATGGCTAATGAGGCTCAGCATATCATCTACAGTTCGATATGAACCAAGGGCCAACAGATAGAGGTATAATGATATATTACCATCGTCTAAGATGTCTTCTAGGTTACATGCACATAACATTTGAAGACATGATCGACACAGGGTTCTGGAAGTCCCATTCGGTATTCCGATGCACACTTAGGAAACTCCAGTCTCAACGCAATTTCTATCGCCATGAATTCGGTGACCAGGTCTTCAGACCTCGGTAATAGGTTTCGAGGATAGAACCTACTTCAGGAAAGGGAGAATGTTAATCCCATTTGGATTAACACCATGATCCTCAATTAAGGACATTAATAAGTGTTATGTAAAGGCATTATAAAGGTTGTACATTATGAGACATCGGCCACCCAAGGCCTAGTTAAGTTTTGGGCGCTCAAGTGTGAATAAGGGCCAATTGTATATAAGGTATTTTCTCATAATGAAAGGACACAATCTTCTTTGTGCTATTGAGAGCTCTTCCTTTGTACTTCTGAGAGAGTGAGGAGTGAGAGCATTCTAGCATTGTGCCTCTCTCATGCTTGTGTGTTTATGCTTGTATGAGAGAGTGAGAGAGAGTGTGATTGGCCTATGTGATGGTGTGAGCAACTCCACGATGACAGTGAGGAGTTGGAGCTTGGAGTTTGGAGCATATATGTGAGCTTGGAGGCTTCAAGAGACACGAGCTTGAAGCATTGGTTAAGTACCCCATGACGGTTGTGTTTCATTGCTCATCCATTAGGTGAATGTGTAGAGTTCCCTCTTGGAAGTGTAGTTTAGCATAATATTTGCTAGATAAACTTTGGCAATATGTATGGCATGTGTAACATGTTATCACACATTTCTTCGACTCTTTGTTGTTAGTCGGGTTATGAATGTCCATTTCCTTAAATTCGTTTATAACTTTTCTTGTTTGATTCTTATTGATTTTACTCAATTGTTTTAAGACTTTCTTCTCAAATTACTCTCCAAGTTCATGTTCTTTATATAGGAATGCACGAAAAGAGTTGATTTTGATCTTGGATTTTGATGTTGTGATAAATATTATAGTTAAAACTTTAGAAAGAATAAATATTTATAATGAGAAAAGTATCAAAGTATACATATCTCATTTGTGTTAATAACTTTGTTGGAATATTTTGGCAAAACAATTTGATACTCCAAAAGCATATTTATTAAGCATGAATCTATATACTCTCTATCCATATGGTGTATAAAATTTTGTTAAAATCAAATATTTATGAAAGCGAAAAAAACAACATCTATTTTCATTTTTTTTCAAAGTTGGGATCCATACTTTAGATTCTATACCTATTTCAGCTTAAGGCCTCAATAGTAAAAAGAGGGTTATTGTTATATTACTTAAGCTTTGTCAGTGTCTAACGGGGTCTCAAATAATGGTCGTTTTTTTTGTTGTTGGAAAAGTACCATTAGAGGATAGGATAATGTGAAAGGTCAACAAAATATATTGATAGATTACTAGTAGCTTTCTACATTTAAGCTTGTCCAAAGGGTTTTAAACAATAAAATTTTAACTTTTAAATTCATTTAGGACATCTGGATGTTACTCTCATGAATAAATCAAAACAGGTTAATTCCAATGTGGTCTCACACTTCATTAAAATTAACCTATGGTTCCATGGGGTTTTGACTTAAGGGAATTTAAATAGATATTTTCTAAGCTCTATAAGCCATCTAGAGCTGTAAGTCTCCTTAGCTAACGGTCTCTCACTAGCCATAAGAGAATCAATTCTCATGTTCTTGTAGAGGCATAGATTACTTGAATTTTATCAAAAGGATATGGTCGATTCATTACATTGTTTCACAACTACTATATTCCTTTAAGTTGAATTGTCAAAGTATATTACTAAAAGCCATTACAACTAAGGCTTTTAATCTTAAACGTAGGCTATCCTCAAAGCCTTTCAAACATTAATTAAAGTTTTAATTACCTTCATAGAGAACCTCCTATACAAGCTTCATAGGTCTCACATAACCCAATTGGATTAGCGGCCGGCTACTATCAGGAGGATACCAATAGACTTCACTTCTTTAATGAGAGTTGAGGATTGGCAAAAATGAGGAGTACCCTTGTAAGATTCCTCCCCCAACCCCCTTTTGATGTCTAGTATCTTCCCCTGTAATCAATCCCTCTTTAGAAATATAAAGACCTTGTTTCTAACTGTTTTAACCTAGAGAGAGAAAATATTCTAGAGAGAGAATATTCAGATTTTGAATATTTTTGGATAGAAAAATATCTCACCTTATTAAAATGAATTTCCTTGAAACAAAAATTCAGAAAGAATTTTCCAATGTGCAATTGGAATTAATTGGAAATAGGTATAAAGAACCTTAGTCTAAGGGTCTAGATTTTCAGAAATTTTTGGATTATGGTCCAATTAAGGTTCCTATGGGCCAATAGCATCAATCCATGTGTAGGGAGGAGGTAAATCCTATTTGTAAAAGAAGATACCCAAAAATGAGTAAATGCTCACATAAGATGAAGAGTTGAAAATGTACAAGGTTTATTAGTAAAAAACTATGAGTAATATCAAAAAACTATGAGTAATATCAAAAAAATGAGATAAATTGAGTATCCAAAAATGAGTAAATGCTCACATAAGATGAAGAGTTGAAAATGTACAAGGTTAAAAAACTATGAGTAATATCAAAAAAATGAGATAAATTGAGTATCCAAAAATGAGTAAATGCTCACATAAGATGAAGAGTTGAAAATGTACAAGGTTTATTAGTAAAAAACTGAGTAATATCAAAAAATGAGATAAATTGAGTATCCAAAAATGAGTAAATGCTCACATAAGATGAAGAGTTGAAAATGTACAAGGTTTATTAGTAAAAAACTATGAGTAATATCAAAAAAATGAGATAAATTGAGTATCCAAAAATTAGTAAATGCTCACATAAAATGAAGAGTTAAAAATGTACAAGGTTTATTAGTAAAAAACTATGAGCAATATTAAAAATATGAGATATTTTGGGTATAATCATTCCATTTTGACACATATGTAAGGAAGGGGAGTTCTTTAAAGAAGGTGCATATTTCACATGCTTGAATGAGTTTTAAACTCAAAAATAATGTGATATTCTTATCTCTCCTCTCTCTTGAACCAAACCAAATCAAAATGGAACCAAACCGAATCAAAAAGTAACCAAACTAGGTCCAAATCTAGTCCAAATTCAACCAAACCGACTTGGAAAATTCTAGAATCAGTTTGTTTGGTTAGGAGCTCAATTTTTCCTATAAATAGAAGCCTTCCCTTGTTGAAAAAAAATAGTGTCTTACACATTGTTACTCTACTCCACCTAAGCCAAGAACTGTGAATTCTTTAATAATTCACTAGTTTTTGACACTTCTCTCTTTCTTCAATTCCCATTGGTAGCTCCATCAACATACTAAACCAATTGATTGGTTGGGGCCTCTACCGTGAATAAAGAATCAAGCAAATTGTAAGATAAGTATGGTGAATTTTGATCTTTTCTATAATTTCTCAATGTTTCTCTCTTCTCAACCCCTCTCAAGCTTGAGAAGCTTAATTGGTATGGTTTTTGAATGCTATTAAAGTTAATTGATTAATGATAGCAAAGAATTACATAAATTTTCATTTATGTTTAATTCTAATGGTTTTTTTTCTCACTTAAGAAATAGTCATACTCATGATCCATTCTTAATCCCAATGAAGCTTTTTATAAAGCTTTTTCTTAATCCAATATTAATCTATGCTTGAGAATAAATTATTAGTTTTTTTATCTATGCTTTTAGTTTATGTTTGTTTTTGAATTAATCCATTAAGGGTTAATGATCCAATTAGGGATCATTCTAATCATTCCCTTAAAGATAACCTATCTTTTAGAATCATTGAGATTTATCAGTTATAGTAGCGGAGCTATGGTAAAATTTTATAAAAATTTACACATAAAATAATCTCATTCAAAGCTTGAAAAGAGGATTTCCTACCATATTCTAGGAATTATCATCCTAGATTAATTGAAAGAATTTCATAGTAATCATGGAAAAATTAAATTTTTATATTATGCATAAAAGATAAATATTTTATTATAAAAGTGTTACTTTTAGCATAATTGAAATTCATGCATAGAGATATGCATAAAAGATGAATATTTTATTATAAAAGTGTTACTTTTAGCATAATTGAATTTTATGCATAGAGGTATACATAAAAGATGAATATTTTATTATAAAAGTATTACTTTTAGCATAATTGAATTTCATGCATAGAAGTATGCATAAAAGATGAATATTTTATTATAAAAGTGTTACTTTTAGCATAATTGAATTTATGCATAAGGGTATACATAAAAGATGAAATTTTATTATAAAGTGTTACTTTTAGCATAATTGAATTTTGTGCATAGAGGTATGCATAAAAGATGAGTTAAGATGTGTATGGGATGAGGTAAGAAGTGTATGTGATGGGATAAGATGTATATGAGATGAGTTAGGATGTGATAAGATGAATTAGGATGTGATAAGATGTATATGAGATGAGTTAGGATGTGATAAGGGGTGTATGAGATGTGATAAGATGTGATAAGATGCATATGAGATAAGTTAGGATGTGATAAGAAGAGTTAAGATGTGATAAGATGTGTATGGGATGAGATAAGAAGTGTATGTGATGAGATAAGATGAATATGGGTTGTGATAGGGTGAGAATAGATGTGATGAAAAAGAATAGATGAGAAGGCGTATGGGGTTATATGAATGGGAATGAGGAAATGGATGTATGTATGTGGATGTATGGATGTATGCATGTAAATGTGAATGTATGCATGTGGATGTGTATGTATGGATGTATGCATGTAGATGTGAATGTATGCATGTGGATGTGTATGTATGGATGTATGTATGTGGATGTGGATGTATAAATAAGGATGTGAAAATGGATGTATACATGGATGTGTATGAAGAATAATGAAGGTGAATGTGTATGGGAAATAATGTATCGTTGATATGAATGAATGGATGAGAATGAGTACATATGAAGGGAATGTGGAATAAGTAATGTGGATTGAGGAGGGATAATGTGGAAAGACGGAATTCGATATAGAAACTGTATTTTGTGACTGTTTGTAAATGCTGTTTGTAAATGACTGTTTTATGTCAAGAATGCTGGGAAAGCATTTTGACCATCTTGTGATTAAGGTCGTGGAGACCTAACTGATAAAGTTGCAACTGCTGATGGAGAGTCAATGGAGGACGTCTCGCGTAGCAAGGTCGGCCGAGGTCTTGACCAGCCTCAGTGCAATTAAAATGGTGAGCTTCCAATACGGTGGATGAGGGGCCAAGGAAGCGGCCTATGAGTGAAGCGCTAGGTCACCTGCGAAGGATCCTAGAGGGTGCTGACCATATGGTGCTCGGGCTCTGGGTCACCTAGGATACCCACGCGTGCGTCGAGGAAGATATTGGAACAAGGAGTAAGAGTTGTTTTTCTGAAACCGGGCATGGATCTGGTTGACTGACCTTACTGGTCCTCAACGGATGAGTCCATGGCTCTTTTTATATGGATCTGTTGGTTGATCTTGCTGATCTTCAACGAGAGTCCATCTTGATAAGTTATTATATTGCCGAGTATTATGGGCTAGGAACTATGAAACGGCCCCTGAGTGGACAGGTGGTGAGCGTCCTAGTTGCCAATGATGCCATAGATACTCTCATGAAGGAATGATGGGAAATTAAGAATCAACCGGATAAATTGGAAGATGGTGATCAGTGATACTATGGTTTTATTAAAGGATTGTTTTAAAACTGGTTGAATATGTGAAAAGGCAATTTCATATTGGGTGTGTAAGTGGTGTGACTAGTTTTATTTTTGCATGAACTTCCGGCTAGGGGGCCTTGGAACTCTTTTCCTTGGTACCCACCGGGACAAAACCTAACCAAATTCTTAATTGGATCCCATCACTACAGTGGTTGGGCAGTTGGCTAACCCATGGGACTGGATGGGGTTAGGCCGGACTGATGGATCCGTAAATCGAGACTCAACTTTTGTTATTACGATAGATAAAGTAAATCCCGGATAATAATTGTTCTATGGATAGGAATCAACGGCTGTGCCTCTTGAATGGGGAAAAAAGCGTTGATCCCAATGATCCAAGTGCAAGTTTCTTCCTTGATCTGATCAAGTATATTGAAGATGCAATTGGATCAGCTTGATCAGAAATGATCTTGACTACGTTAGAGTAAAAAGTTTTCCTGGTGGAATCACCCGTGCTTTCCGGTAAAGGAAGTTTTTTCGGGTTCGGTTTTGGAACAACCGACGAATTAGTCTCTCATCCGGATATCCGTGGGTGAGGCCCCGAATGCGGGACCTCTGTCCCACGCGAGAAGTGCTACTTTCGCTGCCCGTATCCTGAATCCATTGCTCGGTGGGAACAGGGATCACTACAGTTGGTATCAGAGCGAAATTGGTTAATAAAGATCAACTGAGAAGACAAATATGTAAAAAATTTATCAAGAAACACAAAAAGGTTATAATTGTGTGATATAATTCATACAATTTGATATTCAAACTGAAATTCGTAATTTGGTAATTGGGTCTTCAGATGGAAGTACCGCAATTATATAGAATCCCTGACTTGCTTGAGGCCAAGACATGATGGTATTTACCTTATAATTCCAAGGGCCGTGACTACCGTATATACCGAGAGTATAACTGCAGCTCTTTATGAATAAATCTAAGACTTGAAATTATAAGCATTAATGCTATCCAGATGATGATTTCGAATGTGGTTGATATGATTTTTAATTCTGTTTGAGAATTGAGGTTTATTAGTAAAAAACTATGAGTAATATCAAAAAAATGAGAGAAATTGAGTATCCAAAAATAAGTAAATGCTCACATAAGATGAAGAGTTGAAAATGTACAAGGTTTATTAGTAAAAAACTATGAGTAATATCAAAAACATGAGATAAATTGAGTATCCAAAAATGAGTAAATGCTCACATAAGATGAAGTTGAAAATGTACAAGGTTTATTAGTAAAAAACTATGAGCAATATTAAAAATATGAGATATTTTGGGTATAATCATTCCATTTTGACACATATATAAGGAAGTAAAGGAGGTACATATTTCACATGCTTGAATGAGTTTTAAACTCAAAAATAATATGATATTCTTATCTCTCCTCTCTCTTGAACCAAACCAAATCAAAATGGAACCAAACCGAATCAAAAAGTAACCAAACTAGGTCCAAATCTAGTCCAAATTCAACCAAACTGACTTGGAAAATTCTAGAATCAGTTTGTTTGGTTAGGAGCTCAATTTTTCCTATAAATAGAAGCCTTCCCTTGTTGAAAAAAATATAGTGTCTTACACATTGTTACTCTACTCCACCTAAGCCAAGAACTGTGAATTCTTTAATAATTCACTAGTTTTTGACACTTCTCTCTTTCTTCAATTCCCATTGGTGGCTCCATCAACATACTAAACCAATTGATTGGTTGGGGGCCTCTACCATGAATAAAGAATCAAGCAAATTGTAAGGTAAGTATGGTGAATTTTGATCTTTTCTATAATTTCTCAATGTTTCTCTCTTCTCAACCCCTCTCAAGCTTGAGAAGCTTAATTGGTATGGTTTTTGAATGCTATTAAAGTTAATTGATTAATGATAGCAAAGAATTACATAAATTTTCATTTATGTTTAATTCTAATGGTTTTTTCTCTCTCTCTCTCTCACTTAAGAAATAGTCATACTCATGATCCATTCTTAATCCCAATGAAGCTTTTCATAAAGCTTTTCCTTAATCCAAGATTAATCTATGCTTGAGAATAAATTAATAGTTTTTTTATCTATGCTTTTAGTTTATGTTTATTTTTGAATTAATCCATTAAGGGTTAATGATCCAATTAGGGATCATATTAATCATTCCCTTAAAGATAACCTATCTTTTAAAATAATTGAGATTTATCAGTCATAGTAACGGAGCTATGGTAAAATTTTATAAAAATTTACACATAAAATAATCTCATTCAAAGCTTGAAAAGAGGATTTTCTACCATATTCTAGGAATTATCATCCTAGATTAATTGAAAAAATTTCATAGTAATCATGGAAAAATTGAATTTTTATATTATGCATAAAAGATAAATATTTTATTATAAAAGTGTTACTTTTAGCATAATTGAAATTCATGCATAGAGGTATGCATAAAAGAGGAATATTTTATTATAAAAGTGTTACTTTTAGCATAATTGAATTTTATGCATAGAGGTATACATAAAAGATAAATATTTTATTATAAAAGTATTACTTTTAGCATAATTGAATTTCATGCATAGAAGTATGCATAAAAGATGAATATTTTATTATAAAAGTGTTACTTTTAGCATAATTGAATTTATGCATAAGGGTATACATAAAAGATGAAATTTTATTATAAAAGTGTTACTTTTAGCATAATTGAATTTTGTGCATAGAGGTATGCATAAAAGATGAGTTAAGATGTGTATGGGATGAGGTAAGAAGTGTATGTGATGTGATAAGATGTATATGAGATGAGTTAAGATGTGATAAGATGAATTAGGATGTGATAAGATGTATATGAGATGAGTTAGGATGTGATAAGATGAGTTAGGATGTGATAAGGGGTGTATGAGATGTGATAAGATGTGATAAGATGCATATGAGATAAGTTAGGATGTGATAAGAAGAGTTAAGATATGATAAGATGTGTATGGGATGAGATAAGAAGTGTATGTGATGAGATAAGATGAATATGGGTTGTGATAGGGTGAGAATGGATGTGATGAAAAAGAATAGATGAGAAGGCGTATGGGGTTATATGAATGGGAATGAGGAAATGGATGTATGTATGTGGATGTATGGATGTATGCATGTAGATGTGAATGTATGCATGTGGATGTGTATGTATGGATGTATGCATGTAGATGTGTATGTATGGATGTATGTATGTGGATGTGGATGTATAAATAAGGATGTGAAAATGGATGTATGCATGGATGTGTATGAAGAATAATGAAGGTGAATGTGTATGGGAAATAATGTGTCGTTGATATGAATGAATGGATGAGAATGAGTACATATGAAGGGAATGTGGAATAAGTAATGTGGATTAAGGAGGGATAATGTGGAAAGACGGAATTCGATATAGAAACTGTATTTTGTGACTGTTTGTAAATGCTGTTTGTAAATGACTGTTTTATGTCAAGAATGCTGGGAAAGCATTTTGACCATCTTGTGATTAAGGTCGTAGAGACCTAACTGATAAAGTTGCAACTGCTGTGACGGAGAGTCAATGGAGGACGTCTCGCGTAGCAAGGTCGGCCGAGGTCTTGACCAGCCTCGGTGCGATTAAAATGGTGAGCTTCCGGTATGGTGGATGAGGGGCCAAGGAAGCGGCCTATGAGTGAAGCGCTAGGTCACCTGTGAAGATTGCTAGAGGGTGCTGATCATACGGTGCTCGGGCTCTGGGTCGCCTAGGATACCCACGCGTGCGTCGAGGAAGATATTGGAACAAGGAGTAAGAGTTGTTTTTCTGAAACCGGGCATGGATCTGGTTGACTGACCTTACTGGTCCTCAACGGATGAGTCCATGGCTCTTTTTATATGGATATGTTGGTTGATCTTGCTGATCTTCAACGAGAGTCCATCTTGATAAGTGATTATATTGTCGAGTATTATGGGCTAGGAACTATTGAAACGGTCCCTGAGTGGACAGGTGGTGAGCGTCCTAGTTGCCAATGATGCCATAGATACTCTCATGAAGGAATGATGGGAAATTAAGAATCAACCAGATAAATTGGAAGATGGTGATCAGTGATACTATGGTTTTTTTAAAGGATTGTTTTAAAACTGGTTGAATCTGTGAAAAGGCAATTTCATATTGGGTGTGTAAGTGGTGTGACTAGTTTTATTTTTGCATGAACTTCCGGCTAGGGGGCCTTGGAACTCTTTTCCTTGGTACCCACCGGGACAAAACCTAACCAAATTCTTAATTGGATCCCATCACTACAGTGGTTGGGCAGTTGGCTAACCCATGGGACTGGATGGGGTTAGGCTGGACTGATGGATCCGTAAATCGAGACTCAACTTTTGTTATTACGATAGATAAAGTAAATCCCGGATAATAATTGTTCTATGGATAGGAATCAACGGCTGTGCCTCTTGAATGGGGAAAAAAGCGTTGATCCCAATGATCCAAGTGCAAGTTTCTTCCTTGATCTGATCAAGTATATTGAAGATGCAATTGGATCAGCTTGATCAGAAATGATCTTGACTACGTTAGAGTAAAAAGTTTTCCTGGTGGAATCATCCGTGCTTTCCGATAAAGGAAGTTTTTCCGGGTTCGGTTTTGGAACAACCGACGGATTAGTCTCTCATCCGGATATCCGTGGGTGAGGCCCCGAATGTGGGACCCCTGTCTCGCGCGAGAAGTGCTACTTTTGCTGCCCGTATCCTGAATCCATTGCTCGGTGGGAACAGGGATCACTACAGTAAGCTTTGAATGAGATTATTTTATGTGTAAATTTTTATAAAATTTTATCATAGCTCCGCTACTATAACTGATAAATCTCAATTATTCTAAAAGATAGGTTATCTTTAAGGGAATGATTAGAATAATCCCTAATTGGATCATTAACCTTTAATGGATTAATTTAAAAATAAACATAAACTAAAAGCATAGATAAAAAAACTATTAATTTATTCTCAAGCATAGATTAATCTTGGATTAAGGAAAAGCTTTATGAAAAGCTTCATTGGGATTAAGAATGGGTCATGAGTATGACTATTTCTTAAGTGAGAGAGAGAAAAAACCATTAGAATTAAACATAAATGGAAATTTATGTAATTCTTTGCTATCATTAATCAATTAACTTTAAAAGCATTCAAAAACCATACCAATTAAGCTTCTCAAGCTTGAGAGGGGTTCAGAAGAGAGAAACATTGAGAAATTATAGAAAAGATCAAAATTCACCATACTTACCTTACAATTTGCTTGATTCTTTACTCACGGTAGAGGCCCCCAACCAATCAATTGGTTTAGTATGTTGATGGAGCCACCAATGGGAATTGAAGGAAGAGAGAAGTGTCAAAAACTAGTGAATTATTAAAGAATTCACAGTTCTTGGCTTAGGTGGAGTAGAGTAACAATGTGTAAGACACTATATTTTTTTCAACAAGGGAAGGCTTCTATTTATAGGAAAAATTGAGCTCCTAACCAAACAAACTGATTCTAGAATTTTCCAAGTCAGTTTGGTTGAATTTGGACTAGATTTGGACCTAGTTTGGTTACTTTTTGATTCGGTTTGGTTCTATTTTGATTTGGTTTGGTTCAAGAGAGAGGAGAGATAAGAATATCACATTATTTTTGAGTTTAAAACTGCACCTCCTTTAAAGAACTCCCCTTCCTTACATATGTGTCAAAATGGAATGATTATACCCAAAATATCTCATATTTTTAATATTGCTCATAGTTTTTTACTAATAAACCTTGTACATTTTCAACTCTTCATCTTATGTGAGCATTTACTCATTTTTGGATACTTAATTTATCTCATTTTTTTTTATATTACTCATAGTTTTTTACTAATAAACCTTGTACATTTTCAACTCTTCATCTTATGTGAGCATTTACTCATTTTGGATACTCAATTTATCTCATTTTTTTGATATTACTCATAGTTTTTTTACTAATAAACCTTGTACATTTTCAACTCTTCATCTTATGTGAGCATTTACTCATTTTTGGATACTCAATTTATCTCATTTTTTTGATATTACTCATAGTTTTTTTACTAATAAACCTTGTACATTTTCAACTCTTCATCTTATGTGAGCATTTACTCATTTTTGGGCATCTTCTTTTACAAATAGGATTTATCTCCTCCCTACACATGGATTGATGCTATTGGCCCATAGGAACCTTAATTGGACCATAATCCAAATTTTTTTGAAAATCTAGACCCTTAGACTAAGGTTCTTTATACCTATTTCCAATTAATTCCAATTGCACATTGGAAAATTCTTTCTGAATTTTTGTTTCAGGGAAATTCATTTTAATAAGGTGGGATATTTTTCTATCCAAAAATATTCAAAATCTGAATATTCTCTCTCTAGAATATTTTCTCTCTCTAGGTTAAAATAGTTAGAAACAAGGTCTTTATATTTCTAAAGAGGGATTGATTACAGGGGAAGATACTAGACATCAAAAGGGGGTTGGGGGAGGAATCTTACATTCTACCCCACTTAAAAAAACGCGAGATGTCCTCATCTCGCAACTTGGGATAATTTCGCAAGATGCACGAATAAAGATTAACCACCAAGAAAAGTCTCAAAGAGAGTAAGATTCAAGACAAGAACAAGATTTAAACTTTATTCATTCTTGGAACATATACAGTAAAGATAGAAGAACTCTTTACACTTCCATAAGCCCGTCCATCATATGATCACAAAAGCAGCACTCACAAGCTGCGCATGTATAAGATAACTCATCTATGGGAATAATTCTGTTGGTTATTGCTGCACCTATCTCAGTGGTATGAGGTAATCTAACAAAAGGACCTCTGAGAGGTAAGCCAAAAACGGGGTAAAGGCATATCTTCTCATGAGGAAGAAAACACGCCAGTAAGAAGACCCGCTCAGACAACCCAAGATGCCTTGATCTCATGACGCAGTAGTATCGAGGACCCAAACCTAAGGCTTCAATAACCATGGCCAAGCAGACATTGTTACGAAAGTGCTGCTGACCCCAGGGTGTTACCCTAGTTATGTCTTGATAGGTCCGCCATTTGGTCTGAGCTACAGAAGTTCCTAGGTGAGGAAAAAGTGAGCGCTCATACTGTTCTATAAAATCCTTCTTCACAGACTCACTTGCATCTTGAAGGTGAGAAATCATCATGGATAAAACTAATTCCTGTTGCCAAGCCATGAAGGAGATTAAGAAGAAGGGAGATCGATGGAAGTAAGATTACTGTGAGCGATAAGTAAAAGTTACGACTTATATAAAGGAAGGAGCTAACGTAACTTAGAAGCCAACGGTAACTTGCCACTGCAGTTTTACCGTCTTTCTATGATTTGGATTTGGCACATATTTCTATGAAATACATTAAGAACTTTGAGATGAGGGGATAAAAGAAGTTCGTAGAGGCTAAGTCACCTACTTTCATTGAATTCAGATATAACGCTCACAATATCTGGGGGATAACTTCTTATACTCCCCAAGAGATAAAGAACTTCTTTTGGGCCGTACTCGAATGAAAACCAAAACCTTGGTATCCAAAACACCGATTCTCACTTCTAAACTCATTGTTCTAAATCCTTAAAATAGGTGGGACTCCTGAGAAGTATTTTAGGGAAAGGGTCTTCCTTTTTTAAACAGGAACTTTCTTTTATTTTAGAGAGGGAATAATTATAAGATCAGAAAGGGAGATTCTTACTCCTGTATACCTCGAAGGCTGGGGAGGAATCTTACAACCCTTTTGAGAAATCACTTGTCAAATTAGAAGTACTATTAACCTTGCTGAATTCGACTTGTCTACACTGGAGCTTCAAGAGAAAATCGTTGATGGTAACAAGTTTGAAGATTGAGCATAGCGGGCACCATCATCTTGCCTTAGCTTGTTACTTCCTCTTTTTTTTTGAACAACCTTAAATTTAAACTAGCTAAAATGTTTATAACGTTGAATCTCTCTCTCTCTCCCTCTTTGTGTAATGTAGAGGCCATGGGTTATGTAAATAATGCCTAAGTAATTGGGACATGGGCTAAAGCCTTGGGACCATGAGCATGGACAATTAAACATTTTTAACGTTGAAGCTCTCTCCCTCTTTGTGTAATGTAGAGGCCATGGGCCATGTAAATAATGCCTAAGTAATTGGGACTATGGGCTAAAGCCTTGGGACCATGGGCATGGACATAATAATAAGTGTATTGTGAAAAGGAGCCATAGTATATAAGGGAATATGGTTTCCCTAATTATAATTAATAAGAAACAATCATTTTTATAATGAGATTTCCATAGCCTAGACTTGTGGTACTCCAAGCATGAGCACAAAGATGTGGTACTCCATCTTAATTGAGTGCATATCCTTCTTGCAGTGGTATCGATGACTCTTGTTTTGATCCATTTCCTTGAATTTTTGAAATTTCTTGATTTCTTGATTTTTTGTCTTCTTGCACATGGAGAAACCCTAGAAATCTTGATAAAATGGCTTGAATCTTAGCACATCAACTATCTAGGGCTTTAGAGACTTTATGATAGGTAACATTGGATCAATTTTCATATTCCAAAAATGTTAAAAAATGGGTGACGCTTCTCTTGTATCTTGGTGGCAAAAATCGTGGACCTCCTTGCTTGTGAAGTCTCAAATGGTGAGAATATCTACCATTGATGCAAATTATGGCTTCTTTAGCTTATGAAATGGTGAGAGAAAGCTATTATTAGCATCTACCTCTCTCTTACAAGTCAAGAGAAGTAAAAATGTGGATTCTTGAAGAAGAAAAGGGTGCCTACCATCTAGTTTCCATGGAGTTTTTCTTTATCAAGTTTCATTAATGCTTCCCTCTTGCTTCCGGTGAGTTGCTACAAACATTTCTTGCAAGATTTGATGGATTCTTCATGCCTATCACTTGATTTGGGGATTTCTTCAAAGAAACCCTCATTTCCAAAAATAGGCCATTTACACATGCTATTGACCATGCCTATGTACTATGGAATTCTCTTCAATGGTGTCATAATGCTTTTTCGTGCATTTATACTTGGCATTGAGCAGACCCTAATTGCATATATTGGGGCTTATTTTCATGCCATTTGGTAGCATTAAATGCCATTCATAACCTCTCATATGATATCGCATATCATTGATGGCCATTCACATGCCATTTGAGTGATAATGAAAACATTGGAGCTTACTTGATTGCTATTGGAGCAATATCCATCGTTTTAGTGTTAGTATGATCCAATACATGGATAATTGGGCCATACACATGCATGGTGGTGGAGCTTAACGTCATATGGCAATGTGGAAATGCATGTAATGCTTTTGGAATGGTTCTTGTTGTGTTGATTTGATCCTATGGTGGTGAGAGGCTTATGCCAATGGAAGCATACCAAATGCTTATGGAATATAAGCTATTGGGGATAGTTGATGAAACATGGAAACGTGATTCTATAATCATGAGTTCATGCTTGAACTTGTAATCTCATCAAATTCTAGCACTCATCTATTTCTTGTATAAGTGTGTTGAAGCTAGATATGTGGTGAGGGTACCTTGGAAATAAAGAGAAGAGGCCAAGGGGAGCGTTTCTTGAACTTTTCATGGGAAAGCGGTACAGAAAGGGATCTACATACTTGGAGGTGTAGAAATGGTCCCAATTCTTGCCTTGGAGTGAAACTCGGTAAGAGGGTGCGAAGGCTTATCCTTCTGCGAGATCTACAAGCACAAAGCTTGGCATTGATAACCTCCTACGCCCAACATACTTTTGGCATTACAAATTCCAAGGACTACATGCATTACAAATTCCAAGGACTACATGCATTGATGCATGCAATGACATGAACATGGATAGCCTTGGGATGCCTATGTATGATATGTTTTGATGCTAAATGATTGGGCAAACACTTGGATATTGGCATTGGATTATTGCAAATAGATAAAAGACTTTGGTATATTGAGATTTGTCTCCAAATATAAAGGAGATGCCAAAATTCATCCAAAAGGCCACATACAGTTGGGTATTTGAAACCTTGGTTCAGTCGTCATAAACCCTAATTTTCTTATTCAAAGTAATTACATCCTTGTCATGTAATCAAGAAGAGATACAAGATAAGCCATCAACAACCATGTCAAAATCGGGTTGATGAAAGCCGATCAAATGTGAGTTGATTTTTTTGCATAGTTAACTTTAGTCAAAGGAGGGTTGACTTTTTCAAATCTACAATTAAAGATCCTTAACCCATTCTCCAAGACCTACAAGTCAATGTAAAGAACACCCCAAACAGAGTCTATTTGAGCAGTGTACTAGAAAGTGGGGGCGTGCGACACAGAGAGGTATAGCACATGTAGAAAGTGTGATAAAGGATCACACACACATTCCTCTCATAATTGTAGACACGAAAAGCTGTAGCTCACTAAATTTGGATTCTATTTAGTCAAATTACAACCAAATTAGCATTTTTGGCAGTTTTGACCGCTTACAAGGTGGTAGGGTACAAAAACCCTAATTTAGTCCAAAATAATGGATGGGACTCAAGTTACAACCATTTTAGTATTTGCAAGAAAGTACTATGGGTAACTGGGGACACCCATCCAAAGTGAAATCAAAACAAATTCTCATGGAAGAGCAAACTAATGATGAAGCACATGTGGATGAACTTGCACAAGAGCCAAATGACAACGTTCATGAAGCCAAATGGCATTCTTGAATGATAGTGGATAAGTGACACCATTGCATCTAGAAATAAAAGAAGCAATGATGAAAGATATGATGGACACTATGGTGAAGGGTTTGATCATTTACATGATGGCTTGCAATCATTGCAAACCCAACCATGTTGAGGCCGCTTACAGACATGAGATGCCAAGAAGGGATGATTGAAAATATGGGCTTCAATCCGCAAGTCACATTCCCAAGTAAGGTTTTCAAACAAGGAGAATCTCCCACCTACATTCCCTCCAAGTGGTGCTTCACAAAGGAACAAAGGGAAGGGTGTAGTGATTGAGCCAATAGATAATGCTTGGGAGAAATTGGGATAAAGGATTAATACAAAACAATATCCAAGGATGCATAATGATGCTACCTGTTCGAGACCATGAAGATGAGTTTAAGGGCATAAAAAACAAGGTAGTGTTGACCATGAAGATAAGTTTAAGTGCATCAAAGACAAGGTAGTGCTGACCATGAAGATAAGTTTAAGTGCATCAAAGACAAGGTAGTGCTGACCATGAATATGAGTTTAAGGGCATCAAAGACAAGGTAGTGTTGACAAAGTTCAATGGTGAAGGCAATACAAAGGAGAAGTTTGAGGAATGGGACAACAACATGGAATTACATACTTTGAATGTACTGTGCCACTTTGCATCTTGAGGGTGATGCTCACACTTGGTGGTGACATCTTAGCACTAACAACGATGTGAGCACATCATGGGATGCCTTCAAGGAGGAAATGCATGACACATTCACCTCAAAGCTTCAAAAGGAGAATCTACTTGCTCAATGGTATGATTTGGAACAACTTTACAAGAGTGTGAGAGAGTAATCACAACAATTTTTGAAGCTATCTTTGGAGGTGGAAGGCATCAATGAGACAACGAAGATGATGAAGTTTGTCAAAGGGCTACGTACGAACATAACGCGATGGATGTCAAAGCTCAACGACCCTCAAGCTTGAGTGAAGCTATGATATTGGTTAAGATTTATGAGGACAAGTATACCACCTCTATGTTCCCAAAGCCTTAATCAAAAGGGGATTCATTATCTACTCTCTTGGGAAATTCATCAAGTGGGTTTCAAGCAAATACTCCTATTGCTAAGTAGCCTACGGTGTATGGTAAGGGTGAGAAAGGAAATTTCAGATTTGGTGGTGCTACCCAAAAGTTAAATCATGGCGATCACAAACTTTCAAATGTAGTTAGCAAGAGCACCATACTCAAGCAAGATAAGATCAATGACTTAAAGAGCAAGGGCCTATGCTGCAAATGTGGTGAGAAGTGGAATAAAGAGCACTTCAAGGTTTGCAAGGCAAAGAAAATGTCATTGAGCCTAATCCTCACCGAAGCCAATCATGAAGATATGGGGGAAGATGTCAAAATCTTTGATGATTGCTATGAGACGGTGGAGGAAGATGATCTCTATGAGCCTAAGGGCGAGTTTCCTTTTGATCTGGGCAAGGAAAAAATTAGGGGCTATTTTAGAGGGGTCTTTGATATTGTCAGGCTATTTCATCGGAAGTTTTTTTTAAGGAAAAATTACCCAAAATTTTCTAGTTTTTAGTGGGTTTTGGAGATAAATTTGCCAAATTTACGTTGTATACTACCATATAAGATTCAAAATTTCAAAGATTCACCCAAGTTTGTAAAGTTTTAGGTTCATATATAAGAACATTTGCCAACCCATCTATACTTATATACTATTTTACTAGTGTCTTAAAAAAAAACCTGGATTCGAGTTGCAAATGTAATGAAAAACTAGATTATGATGATGCACATCCAACTACATGTGTTTTGGAAGATGCCAAGTTATGTGCCTTATCTTATGAAGCATTTGTAGAATGCAAAATTGATAAAACTATGTGTTCGATGAAAAGTGAAACCTATACTTGTTGATTGTGGAAGCATGCATAGTTTTGTGAATCAAAAGTCCTTGCAAAAGTTGAGAATGCAACCCATTAGCCTACCTTGAGTGTCACAAGTGTGAGTTTAATGGATTTAAAAAAAACTATTATGAGATTTATGCACATGGAAAGCATGGTCACCTTGTGTGGGAATAGTGTGCAAAAGCTTGCATTGATCAATGCACTCAACTCAGGCGTGAGCTCAAGAAAGAGAGCTACATATATGCATATTACAACTTTACACTAATGCTGAAAATGAGGGAAAAATAGTGAATCATTATGGCATGAAAAGGCTTCTTAAATAGTACAAGGATGTATTCGACATGCCTAAATGCTTGCCACCACAAAGGAGAGATGTAGATCATGGTGTGGAGCTTGCGCCCAATGCAAAACCAGTGAACAAACCTATGTATCACCTTTCCAAAGTAGAGAGAGATGAAGTGGCAAAGTAAGTTAAGAAGCTCATAGAAATGGGATGGGTTGAGCCTAGTCATTGTTACCATATTATAGTAGTGATGTGTGTGAACACACTTAGGACCGCCGGGGCACTTTTTCCCTCACTAGGAGGTTTTTTCCCCCGTGCATTGTATATACGCCCATTATCTTCTAGGGCTTGTTATCTTTCATTTTTGGCACTCATAATACACTACTGTGTTGTGCTCAAGCTTCCTCATCTTCTTGAAGTTGTGTGTGCATTCCTGCAACCCTAATTCCAACAATTGGTATCAGAGCAGGCTTCCTCCTCCCGGGCAGCATCACCGGCACCTGCCGCTTCATCTCCTCCGATTGCGACGAGGTTTCACGAGCATCTGCAGGTTAGTATATGCCGTGGGTAAGCCCATAGGGCTTGTTCGTTTCAGAATTTTGATCTGAAGTCATTTCGCCCTCCGTTTTTGCATTCCAAGTACTGCGCAGGCAAAATCGTCCTACTGTGCAGATTTTCTGTCAAGATTAAAATCTGCAGGACAGGTGCCCATTCGTCTGTTTTGGGCTGTGCTACATAGCACAGGTCGATTTTATACAGGTTTACCTCTTACAGACAGCATTTACATCTAGTAGTACAGTCATTGGCCATGGCTGACAACAATGATGTATTCCGCATGTTGGCTGCTGAGGATAAGTTGGATGGCACCAACTATCCATTGTGGGCATATATGATGCGACATGTATTGGTAGCAAAGGGGTTATGGAACATTGTGCAGGGTATTGATGCACGTCCTATTGTGGCTGGGAATGCTGCAAACACATCAGAAACAGGTACTGTTGATGATGGTGCAGGCACAAGTGCTGTAGCAGCTGTTCGAGAACCACCACTTTCAGCAGAGCAGATTCGTTGGGATGGTAGAGATGCGCAGGCTCATGCCTTGATTGCGCTGTCTGTCAAACGTACCATTATCCCACATATTCGCTCCTGCAGGACTTCTAAGGATGCTTGGGATGTACTTGCCACATTGTATCAGGCAAGAAATGAGGCTCGTGTTGCTTACCTCCGAAAACAGTTGGAGAGTGAGCATATGAACGAAGGTGATTCTATGGATAGCTTTTTGACAAAGATCAAGGATTTCAAAGAGCAGCTCACTGCAGATGAAATCCTGTCAGACAGTTCACTTGTGCAGACTGTTTTGAATGGTCTACCAGATTCTTATCAGGGTTTTGCTTCCACTCTTCGCTTGATGATGAAAGGCAATCCCAATGCCTTATCATTTGAGGAGTTAGTTTCTGTTTTGCTGCAAGAAGACCAGTCAAGGCAAAACAGGAATATTATGCGTGTCGCAGATCAAGCTTTCGTTGCTAGTCAGAGAAGCGGGAAAGGTAAAGCTGGCTTTTCTTCTAGTAAGCAGAAATCTGCAAATGCTGCGCAACCAAAGAAGGAAGACAAAGATGAGAAGAAGGGTGACAAACAGAAGACATTTTGCAAGTACTGTAAGGGAAATGATCATGTCATCAAAGCGTGTCCTAAGCTGGCTGCGAAAGAGGCTAAGAAGAAAGAGGCTGGTATGGCTGTTGCAGATGCCTCTCCTTCTAACAATGAATCTGCTAATGTTGTTCAAGATACAGAATGGGCATTCAATGCGCAGTGCAGTTATGACCCATCTTTGCATGACACATGTATGTCTGCAGTAGATTCAGATGTATGGTACTTTGACAGTGGTGCCACTAAGCATATCACCTCGCAGCGCAGTTTATTCACTTTCCTTGAGTCTGCTCCCACAGGGAATACTGTCACTTGTGCCAATAACTCCTCTTATCCCGTTAAAGGAGTTGGACAGATTGTGCTGAATGTTGCAAATTGCAACACCTTTACACTTTTTGATGCATTGTATGTGCCAGGGATCAAAAAGAATCTGCTGTCAGTCTCCGCATTTGCCAAAACAGGTTTGGTTGTAAAATTTGTGGATGACAGATGTACTGTTCATGATCTCTCTTGTGGTGACATCATTGTAGCATCTGGTTCACTATGTCGAGGGCTGTATAAGCTCAATATGGATGGCAAATGTGTAGAGGATTCAGCATGTGCTATTATGGATACGCAGGCTATTTCAAATGCAAAACTGTGGCATGCACGTTTTGGTCATCTGAATTTTGCAAGTTTGCTGCGCCTGCAGAAATCTGAAATGGTGTCTTCTTTGCCTAAGCTTGAGGCACCTGTCAAGCATGTTTGTGAGGGCTGCATATTGGGTAAAATGCAGCGTGCTTCCTTTCCCAAAGATGGATCAGTGAGAGCTGAACGCAGATTGCAGCTTGTTCACAGTGATGTTTGTGGTCCCATGCAAACTCCATCATTTGGAAACTACCTTTACTTCGTGACTTTCATTGATGATTTTACCAGGCATGCATGGGTATATCCTTTGAAGGCAAAGTCCGAAGTGTTTTTGTGCTTCAAACAGTTTTTGGTTATGGCTGAAAATGTGTCAGAAAGTAAGATGGGCACCCTCCGTTCAGATCGAGGGGGGGAGTATATGTCTTCAGAATTTAATGCATTTCTGGCTGAGCGTGGGATAAAACACCAATGTACAGTGCCGTATACACCACAGCAAAATGGTGTGGCTGAGAGAAAAAACAGGTCTCTCATGGAAATGGCAAGATGTATGGTTAAGAGTCAAAGTCTACCACATGGTTTTTGGCTTGAGGCTGTCATGTGTGCCACTTATGTACTAAACAGGTGTCCCACCAAAGCATTACAGGTTGTCACTCCATATGAGGCTTGGCATAGCCGCAAGCCATCTGTTGGCCATTTACGTGTTTTTGGTTGCCTGGCATATGCATTAGTGCCTGTGCAACATCGCAGAAAATTGGATGACAAAGCTGTCAAATGTATTTTTGTTGGATATAGTGCTGAGAGCAAAGGCTATCGTTTGTATCATCCACAGACAAAGCGCATTTTGGTTAGCCGTGATGTTGTATTTGTGGAAGATGCAGTTCAGCCCTTGGTTTCATGTACTAAGGAGACAGATATCAGCTCACGTGATGTCTATGATACATTGTTGCCTCTTTTCAGTGGTGCACAGTCAAGTGCAATACCTCATGAGGCAGTTTTTCAGCCTATGCAGGTTTTAAATGATGGCACAGATCAGCCTATATCTGATGCAGATGTGCATGATGCACTTGAGGATGAGAGACAAGAGATTGAGGGCTCTAGGAACATGCCTAGATGGCTGGTGCAGACTTTGCGTGACAGCAAGTTGGATGCCCCTTTGTCTAGTCGCACTCGTTCTGGCTCTCATGGTGCCTCTTATGCGTCAGATTGTTATGCATTGGCTGTTTCTAGTATGTGCGATGAAAGTGAGCCTGTTTCATTTGATGAGGCACAAAGTTCAGAAAATTGGATGGCTGCTATGCAAGCAGAATACGATGCTATTATGAAGAATAGTACATGGTCTTTATGTGACTTGCCCCCTGGCAAGAAGGCCATTGGCACTAAGTGGGTATACAAATTGAAGCGTAAGCCTGATGGCACAGTGGATCGCCATAAGGCTAGGCTTGTTGCAAAAGGTTATGCTCAAGAGAAGGGCATTGATTTTGATGAGACTTTTGCTCCCACATGTCGTATGACCACTGTTCGTAGCATCTGTGCATTAGCAGCTCATAATGGTTGGAATGTACATCAGCTGGACATAAAGACTGCGTTCTTAAATGGAGATTTGCATGAGGAGGTGTATGTATCGCAGCCTCGTGGTTTTGTTCAAAGAGGGCAGGAAAACAAAGTGTGCAGGTTAAAAAAGGCTTTATATGGTTTAAAGCAAGCTCCACGAGCTTGGTATGAAAAAATACATGCATATTTGACTGCACATGGGTTTCAGAATAGTCCAACAGAAAGCACTTTGTATGTTAAACGTGTGGATGGTGTACATCTAATCATTGCTCTCTATGTCGATGACATGCTGCTCACCATTTCATGATTGCATGAAAAATGGCAATCATTTATTGATCATACACATGCATAGCTACCTCCTTCTCATTTAGCTTTCCTCACATAGAACCGGCTAACCATAGGCATAATGATGCCATTTCATGATTGCATGAAAAATGGCAATCATTTATTGATCATACACATGCATAGCTACCTCCTTCTCATTTAGCTTTCCACTCTTGTATGCAATAACCCCATGGTCTTGATACAAAATAGCCCCAACTTCTCCCACAAGAATCCACTCATATGGTAAATGGTTTAGAGAAATCCGAGCACGCTAAGATAGGGGCCAAGGTAAGCAACCTTTTGAGCTCTTCAAAACACTTGTCAACTCTATCGCATCTCAAAATAAGGCCACCTTCTCGAGTTTGTCGATGAGGGGTGCCACCACTTGTTTATACCTCTCACAATGAATCATCTATAGAAGAAGATAAACCCAAGAATCCTCTTAATTGAGTAGTATTTTTAGGTTTTGGCCAATTTCTCACACATTCCACCTTCTTGGGGTCAACTTTTATGTCGTCTTTGCTCACAATGTGCCAAGGTATTCCACCTCACTAGCCATGAAAGTGCATTTTCTTTCCTTTGCATATAATGAGTTAGCTCTTAATACATGTAACACTTTTTTTACATGTTGCAAGTGATCATCCATGTTCTTGCTATACACCAAGATATCATCAAAAAATACAAGCACTAATTTGAACACCTTGTTCATGAACACTTGAAATGTAGCGGGTGCATTTCATAAACCAAACGGCATCACCAATGAAGTGGAAGAGACCCCTTTTGGTCCTAAATGTGGTTTTGTACTCATCTCCCTCCTTCATGTGAATTTGATGATACCTAGATCTCAAATCAATCTAGGTAAAAACACTTGCAACTTTCAGCTCATCAAGTAGATCATCAATCCTAGGTATTGGGTGCCTATTCTTGATTGTGATCTTGAGATCCCTATATTCAATACACATCCAAAAAGATCCATATTTCTTCTTCACCAACAACATGGGTGAAGCAAATGGTTAATGACTGTTGGAATTAGGGTTGCAGGAATGCACACACAACTTCAAGAAGATGAGGAAGCTTGAGCACAACACAGTAGTGTATTATGAGTGCCAAAAATGAAAGATAACAAGCCCTAGAAGATAATGGGCGTATATACAATGCACGGGGAAAAAAACCTCCTAGTGAGGGAAAAAGTGCCCCGGCGGTCCTAAGTGTGTTCACACACATCACTACTATAATATGGTAACAAATCCCCCCTGGAGTGATGCGGTGAACAAGAGCTAGCACTCATGTATAGGGAAGTGTCTAGCTATGTGGACGAATCCACAAAAGGGAGTAAGCCCAAAGCTTTGCGAAAAGCTTCGAACTTCTCACGAGGCAGAGCCTTTGTGAAAAGGTCTGCAAGGTTATCCTGTGTTGGCACATAAGCCAAACTGATCTCTCCTGCAGAGAGTCTCTCCCTGACATAATGGTAGTGCACCTCAGTGTGCTTCGTACGAGCATGGAACACTGGGTTCCGCGCAACTGCCAATGCGCTCTGACTGTCAGTGAAGATGGTGGTGGCAGATGGCTGCCCAACACCCAAATCAGCCATAAGGCGTCTGAGCCACACACACTCAACCGTAGCTGTGAAAGCTGCCCTGTACTCAGCTTCACAACTAGAAGTGGCCACAGTAGGCTGCTTCTTGCTCAACCATGATATGCATGAGCTTCCAAGCATGAAGCAAAAACCACTCGTGGACACGCGTGTGTCATAACAACCAGCCCAGTCAGAATCTGAAAAAACATGTAAATCTGGCGGCAATGATCCCCCCTTGGGATAAAACAACCCAAGATGCCGAGTACCACTCAAATAGCGAAAGATACGCTTCACTGCCTGCCAATGCTTAATGCCTGGGCTATGCATAAATCTGCTCACCTGTGAGACTGCAAACTGAATGTCTGGCCTCGTAATGCATACATAAATGAGGCAACCAACAGCTGTCTGATAGAGTGTGACATCAAAGTGATCTCCAGCATCATGAAGACTCAACTTCAAACCTGTCTCCATTGGAGTAGCAATAGGCTTGCAGTCTTCAAGGCCAAATCTCCGCAACAATGTTTCAATATACTTTGTCTGACACAAAGCAATACCTCCATCACACTGCTTAAATTGTATCCCCAAATAATGATGCAAATGTCCCAAATCTGACATCTCAAAAGAGGCATTCAAATCAGCCTTAAAATCAGCAATATGACTCTCATTTGGTCCTGTGAGTGGTCTTCTATACTATAAGGATAGAGTGTATTTAGTTCCAAAATCAAGCACAAGCACTGAAAGTTCTTGAAGAGATGTGTTCTTCCCCAATGGCAGGGCATTTGGAGCGAATTTGGGGCTTCTGAAGACCTATGACAAAGTAAGGAAGAGATTTCATTGGAGTGGCATTCCCAGTTCTCTCTGCCACACACCTCCTACACTGGCTCACACTCTACCTCATCCATGGATGAATTCTACAATTCTTCCTGCTCATCTATCCAAGCAGTCTCAAAGCAATCATCATGCTCATTCATGTGAGCATCACAGTGTCAGTATCCTACTTCTTCATTTGAGCATTTTCACAGCAAACATCGTGCCCCTTCATTTGAACATCCTCAAAGTAAACATCTCACTTCTTCATTTGAGCATTATTCTCTGGGATCATGGGACTATCCAACCACCTCTACACACCAATCCGCACGTTCATGTGTGGTGCATTCACCACTCGATATCCTATCATAAACATCATGTCCACTGTAGGATCATATCCTCCCTCAGTAAACATTGTGATCACATTTTTGCTGAGTTATCTTTGACAGTCCGTTGAGCTACCCCTTCCTTTCGCATCTTCCTTTACAACCATACCGCACTCTCCCCATGGCCTAGGTTAGCATAAGCAGAGATCATTGCATTCCACAACAATGACACGAGGCACTGAATGCCTTCTATGCTTCCGCATTGGCTCCCATCTTGTTAGACATATTCCCAACAGCGCTGCCAACAAAAGGGTCGATTTCAAATCCCTTCTCGAAAATCACAACATGAAGCTCTTGGACCTTGTCAATGATGCCCATAACACCATAAGCTTATGGACAACAAACAACCGTGCCGAGGTTTATAATCACCCCCTCACATTGCACTTGTTCGAATCAATCCAATGCTTCCTTACTGAGCCCTTCATTAGCATATCCAAATATTAGAGCATTTTGGGAGACTGCCTCTCGAACTGTCAGTTTACCAACCTCATCTTATACTGTTGCAAGTAACCCACATATGATGAGAACCTTCTCATCACTTGAAACCAAATCAACCTAATCCACAGCAGCCTGAACATGAGAATATGGAGATTTAAGGCAATGCCTCGGGAGATTCACCTCAAAAAATGTTAGTGTACCACGTGAGTTCAACAAGAAGGATTTTTTAATTAGATACATTGAGAAAAATTAACATGAGAGGTTTTTTAATTCAACTTTAGAAAAAAATCCGTTAGTTCATAAGTAAAGAGAGGTTGTTTTATTGGGGAAAAAATTTTAGTTAAGGGGTTTTTTTAATACCTCTTGAACACATGTGATACCTAAGGTTTTCTAGTAGTACACCCCCTGAGGGCAATGCACACCCAAGGAAGTGTCATGGATATCTTTGTCCTCCTCTCCCTTCCATGCACTGGTCCACCATATATTTCATTAGCTGACTAATCGGATGCGTAACCCCTTAGCATCAGGAAAACTAGCATCATTGGCTAATCTTGACATGATAGATTCTATGGTAGCATCCACTCCAATAACTCCCCATGCAACCATGTAGATGCGGCTTGATGAGGCAATCTGCTTTCCTTTTGCAGATAGGGTCAGGCCGTTAAGGCTAGCTACCATTTGCTTCTCCACATCTTCCGGATGAACCACCAGGTCATCGGAATCATCATGAACCACTTCATGAGCATTTTCCACTATTGCATGTAACCGGGGCCTCTCCGTGTGGGGTGCCAGTGCTGTTGGGATGTCATAAGCCAAATTGAAAGGATCCCAAGTCAAACCTTCTCCACATACATCATGTGCATCTACAGCAAGAGTCTCCTCTTCTAGATCATCGAGTAGATCCGCCATAAACTGCGCATAGGATGGAGACTTTGCAAAAGTTTTCTTCGACAGACTGTTGGCCATAGGATGGTCATCCTCATGTACATGATTGTCATCCGCCACATTAGGACATTGTCCAACCGGCAACACCTACTTCAAGGCTAGGCTAAAACCCAATCCGGATTGAGAGGAGGTACCAAGATGGAACCTAGAAACATCTCATCCCAAGAGTTCATGACCTCTACTGCCCAGCTTGGTGAGAACATGTGCCATACTTCTGGTTCATGATTTGGTCTAGGCTTCTTCCGGAAGTGATATGGCATCATCCTCATCGGGAGGAGGGCTCATTCAGCTTATGGCATCTACCATCACTGATATACAAGACATAATCAAGCTGTTGTTGTGCATTCTCATGTACATCTGCATGCATAACTGGAACACCAGGAGAAACACTCTCCACACAACCTATGTCAGCAAACAAGGTCTTCCTTCAGGCTAGGACATCACGAAGTGCTCTACCCACATAAGTAGTAGAGGAATCAGAGTTCAAAGCATCAGGCACATCTGACCCATGGTCAAGTGCATCCGAGGAACTCCCCTAGTGTGTGGCAGACTCCACCCAACAGCCCCTCCTATGCATGCTTAATCACAGCCAAATCAACAGCATCCGGATCATCATCGGAAGCTTCAGAGTCACTCTCTGAGCTGCTCTCCGAACTACTATCCTCATCCTCGAGGTCTGCAACAATCGCATGCTTGACATCGGACAAGAGGTGTCTTGCTACACATGCTACCCATACAATATCTTGCAACAAGGAATCTCCTCTTCGAGGGCGTTGGGAGTGCCATTCCACGACTAGGGTAGCATCTTTGAGAAACCGCTTTAGCTTATTTTTACTCTTCAGAAGGCGGTCAATATCGATTCATTCCTCCGTTTGAGACGCCTTCGCTGGACATCCTCAAACAGCTCCAAAAATGCATTTGGGCACACCCGAGAGCTGTGACCTTGGAATCCGCATTGGCCACATTCATGGTACAAGCAGTCATTGGTTCTATGTCCATGTTGGCCACATTGCCTGCAGATCACGCATTCACTAGACCGATGCTTTGTGCTACCACAATGCTTGCATGCTCTCCGACCCATTACCCAAGTCTAGTCCGCTTGACAGTGTGGAACATAGCACATACTTTGCATCCGGATCTGGTCGAATCCGCTTGTCCACTGTTGCTCTAGTTAAGACAATCTGGACCCTGCTGTCAGTCTCAGCTCGGCTACTGCATCCAAAATACTAGACATGATGGCTTCTGGACAAATCCATATGCAAATCGCCCAAGGTGGAATGCCTGAGCCACCTCCGGGTTTCATAAAGCGGAATGCCTAATCCGCGTCCGGATTCATCAAGCGGAATGAAGACAGCACCGGATTTCATCAAGCAGAATGCCTCCGCTTTCGGTTTCAGCAAGCGAAATGCTTCCGCTTCCGGATTTCATCAAGCGGAATGCCTCCACTTCCGGATTCAACAAGCGGAATGTCTGGCGGGTGGTGGTGGGAAGAGGGATGTCTGACGGGTGCTCGGACTGCAGCTACGTCCACCATCTAGAGACGAAACAGGATGGATGGCAGCGACATGGAAATCTGGGAACACACAGCCTTCCTTTTCCTCCAAAGGGCCCTCCTCAACCATCAAGGAATTCCAGCTGAACAGGTAGGGCTATGAACCTCTGCCATCGTCATCTTTTCTGAAGAAACCTCATAGGCTAACCCCGAAAACATTTCCTGTAGCTGTAGCTGTATCTTCATCCAGCACAAAGTTTTTCGAAGAGGCAACCCTATTGCTAATCCTAGCAACATTAGCTTCAGCCAATATAGTCTTCTATGAAGAAACCTCAGTGCTAAACTTAGTATCATTCCCGGTTTCCATTGTAACTCTTTGCTCACGGAAAATCCATAGTCGTGAATGCTCATCATCCAAAAATAAATAAATAAATAAAAAATCAGGTAAGTGCCAACCCAAATTTGGTGAAGGGTGGCCGGTAAGGTTAGGTAAAGGGTCATGGTAGTTAAAGGTGGTTCACATGGAGTGCACCGCACACGGGCTAACATTGTCCACAAAGGATAAAAATCTTTTACTACTTTTCCAAAGGTCTAAAAATGTGTCCCTCTTTTGTCCACTAAAGAAGAAGACAAATGATTTATTCGTAATTTGGGTAGGTAAAGGGTCATGGTAGTTAAAGGTGGTTCACATGGAGTGCACAGCACACGGGCTAACATTGTAAAGGTGGTCATGGTAGTTAAAGTTGGTTCACATGGAGTGCACCGCACACGGGCTAACATCGTAAAGGGTCATGGTAGTTAAAGGTGGTTCACATGGAGTGCACCGCACACGGGCTAACATTGTCTCCAAAGGATAAAAATCTTTTACTGCTTTTCCAAAGGTCTAAAAATGTGTCCCTCTTTTGTCCACTAAAGAAGACAAATGATTTATTCGTAATTTTCCTTCTTGGTTTTTGAAAACCTTGGTAGTCTTTTATTTTAAAAAACTAAGCTTTAAGTCAAAGCTTTGTATATGCTACTTTTCTCATAACCCAAAATTACAAAGAAGAGTTTTCTACCCCTCCTCCCCAAAAAAAAATCAAAAATCTTGGGAGTTGTCATGATACTCCTCACTTGAATTTTGGATAAAGATATTACATACTTTTAACATATATATGATAAATCTCAAAACATCAAAACACATGAAAGTTTATGCTTACCTTTCTTTGCAAAAAAATTCAAAATAGCTTTTTTAAATATTTTAACCTTGTAAATGATGTCCTTTGTACTTGGCCATAGCTCTGATACCACTGTAATATGATCTTATCTCTAAGACAATTACGTGAGTACATGTAAATTACACATCCAACACTATCACTGCACCATAACTTAGAATAATTAGAAAAATACTCAATGACATCAAGAACAAAAGAATTGGGTTCAATCTCGCCTCTCCCCCTGACGTGTGGCTCCCTCTCCCATAGAGACATAAATAGCACCTATTTTACTTTTGGTCTTTTTCTTTATATATAAATAACCTTGTCCCAAGTTCCTGAAGTTTACACATGATAAAACCATTGCCCAATAACAAATACAAATGGGTCTATGCATACACATCTACTTGTGCACACATGCACATTAAATAATCTTGTGCTTATACGCACATAAACTCTAGCCACATGATAATCTATAAATGATCAATTAAATGTTGATATAAAAATATCATGATTAACACATAATCTTCGTCTTCACACCACCACTTAGTCCACCATCCGTGTGACACCTCAATCGATACCCTCACATAGTGCAACACCTCACTCGGTACCCTCGCACCATCTCGCCATCTATACTTATAAACATAATCCATATTAGTTAAACAATAAATTGAAATCACATCAATCAATATCAATGCTGTCATGAGAAATAGGCAACCATAATATTAAATCACACGTACCCATCGCTGGCACGATATATACACATGTCTCCCATATAAAATAAAGAAATGTAATTCCTAATAACAAAAGAGTGATTTCCATAATAATATGCGTGCATGTATGTATGGCTTTAGTGGTTTCAATAAAAGGTTATAAAAAATGGCTACACCACCACCCAAAACTATAAACAACCGCCACAAAAGGTCGTGCCATTCTTGTGCAAATATCATAGCACAAATGGGGTTCTAGGCATATACATAATTTAGGATTATTTTTTAAAATGGCTTTTAAAATGATGTTACTATTATGGACATTTAATATTCAAGCGAGTTTAAATAACCATAATGGCTTTTAGTTCTTTAAACAATGATTTATTAATGATGGTAAACTCTAGAGAAAATTATATTATTTTTAGCATATATTCAACATCATTTTTAATCTTGAGACCATGAATTTTTTTTCTATAGACTCTCAAATGTTTTATTTTCAACAACTTGTAAATGTAGTAGGAAAAGCTTAACATAAAAGTCTTATAGTAGAAATAAAATAAGTTGAAAATTATTCTATTTATCTACTAGTACTAAATATTTAACTTAGGTATGATTTGGTGAATTTTTACAATCATTCAAGCTATCCAATTTCTTAATCTATAGACTCTCAAATGTTTTATTTTGAACAACTTGTAAATGTAGTAGG
The DNA here is from genome assembly GCF_041138505.1 of Cibotium barometz. Taxonomy (NCBI): domain Eukaryota; kingdom Viridiplantae; phylum Streptophyta; class Polypodiopsida; order Cyatheales; family Cibotiaceae; genus Cibotium; species Cibotium barometz. Next base: position 28,333,902 of record NC_141106.1, read on the forward strand.
AAAAGCTTTACATAAAAGTCTTATAGTAGAAATAAAATAAGTTGAAAATTATTCTATTTATCTACTAGTACTAAATATTTAACTTAGGTATGATTTGGTGAATTTTTACAATCATTCAAGCTATCCAATTTCTTAATCTAATCTTTTTAACTTAATAGTCTTATCATTTGATTTTCCACATCTTTACCAAATAATCATATAAAAAAGATAACTTAATTTTAGTATGTTTTGTCTTCAATCTTATACACAAAGAGTTGATTTTCCATAAAAGGATCAAAAGCTCAATATTATGGCTATATTTTCATCGAGATCAATATTATAAAAGCCATTTATTTAATTCTCCATGTGAGTTCAACAATAAACATTACAAGGTTTTCCAAACACATCAAAATTAGAGGATTTGCTAATCATTATGCCAATGCATTAACTCAAAGAGAGTTATGGAAAATTTTAGAATCTTTTTAGAGCCAGAGGACACCTTATATGTGCATTTAAATTTGGCAAAGGAGAACTTATTTTCAAGAATAAGCTCTCTTTTTTTTAATTGGGAATTTTTAAATCTTAATTATGTCAAGCTATTTGAAAAAGGTTTATTTTTTTTTCCATTGATAATGGAAGTATCATAGGGAGGCCATTTTCTTGATATCAATTGGAAAGCTATATTTAGATCCACCCTCCCAAAATGTTTGAGCAAGCAAATAATAGGTAGCTGATGTAGGATGGAATTGATCCCAAAATACATGTCGAGAAGCATTTTTGCACACAAAAAAGTTGGGTAAGCAAGGAAGTGCTCCTCCATATCTCCCTATCCCGCAACAAGCACTATTCGAATTTTCAAAACCTGTAAAAAGTGGCATATTTAGACCTTTGTCACATTATAATCATTTTAAAAAGTGTAATATGTTATGTCTTATGATAGAATAGAAAGTGTGCTATGATATGTTCTTAGAAATTTTCAAAACTTTTAAAAAAATGTGGCATGTTTAGAATCTTGTCACATTATAATCATTTAATAAAGTGCGATATGATATGCCTTGTGATATGATATATCTTAGAGTTAAAAAAAATAGAGTGCACATCTTTTTACAAGTTGACTTGGGATTGTGATAAGACATGTTTTCATTATCTTAACTTTTGAAATACTTATCTCTTTAGTATCTTTAATAGAAATTTATTTACTTGATATGAAAAAAGCAATACTTTGAAATATAGTAAAAATTTATAAAGTATGAGGAAAAGAACAAAATAATAGATATTTTGTTACCATAGTGTTTTGGGAATGTTGTAATGTTAACTAACAAATCATACACGTTGTTGTATACAAGAACTGCCCCAGCAAGTGCCACTTGCATTCTCATTAGCATGGAAAGAAGTCCCTTATTATAATTTTGGGCAATCGAGTTGAGTGAATCTACAGGAGAGCCATCAACACTTTGAAACTTCGCTAATTGTGAGGGAATGGATCCCATGGGTGAGAGGGATGCCACCACAATTTTGCGTGCACCCAAACTATAAAGTTTCTGCACAAGTAAGAGCATTTTAAGTTAATGTATTTAAGGATTTTAGTTTAAGAACAAAAGTATCTACTTTGTGCATGCATGTGTGCATACGTGCATTCATGTATGCATGTAATTATTCTTATGTGTGTGTGGCAACATTTGTGTATGCATTCATGCTTTTTCCATGCATATGTGCATTCATGTATTCATGTAATTATGCTTATGTGTGGTGGCAGCATCTGTGTATGGATCCATATGTGCATGCATGCATGTGTTGCATGTGCACATGTAAAAGTGTACATCTCTAATTGCAAGCTTGTATTTTTTGTGATACACTAGTTCATAATTTTTTCTATGCTATGATTTGAGAGAGAGAGAGAGAGAGAGAGAGAGAGAGAGAGAGAGAACCTCAATCATTTGTGATAATAAACTTAAGAGCATATTTTGGAAAGCTTCTTCTGTATATTGACTTGCATAGTAAGAGTTTATGTCGTAGTAATTCTTCAAATAGTCATTTGTTCCTATTGAAATATAATATATGCTTTTTGATATGATGCCATTGGCATTGGAACCTCCTAAAGTATTGATGAAACGCTCTTTGACATCCATAAAGCACTCTATTTGCTTTTCCATGGAGATGTGTTGTCCCTAAGATTTAATCAACATGCCATAAGAAAGAACCGAGCCTTAATATGTGTTAAAAGAAAATGTTATATTGTCTAATTTTTTCTTAACTATCAACACAAAATATCTTTTAAGAAAATAAGGAGGAACTCACAAGGTTGCAAAGCATTTTGGTAAAAAATTATTTCTCTCATGCTTATTGTAACTATTAGTTAGATATGAGTATACAGTGCTTGGTGAACAAAGTTATAAGAATAAATGTTGCATTACTTACAAAAACATCACCAGTAGATTCAAGGATGCCACTTCCAGCTGATGCAAAGTTCACTCCATGTCTAAAGTCATTGCTTTTGTTTGTAAAATAAGGAGGTGGTAATGAAAGGTTCAAGAAAGAAGCTACAAAAAAAAGATCAAACAAAGGACACTTTAGTCAATTTGTCCTTAAAAATTTGGTGATGTTTGCTATATAGTTTTACAATTTGATTTTCCATGTAAGTCTAACTGATGTTGACTTAAGGTGTATTAATAAAACCACCATGGTAGAAGTTCTTGAATTCAAACTTTATGAAAAAACATTTCCAATGTTCTTATATTGTGTACATGTTGATAATGCAACATGTAAAGAAAATCACACAATTTAGTTTTATGATATATTTTGCACATAAGATGATACTTCTTTACATTGGAAATTTAGAAAACTGCTCATTACATAACAAACTGCTCATAACAATGAAGAGAAAGGAGAATAATTGAAATGATGATGATGGATAAAGGTACCTTAATCATGATGATGCGCTAGTTGTTCAATTTTTGGGGACTTAGCATACAAGTGAATTAGAGAAGGGATTGTGCTAGGAGGCATAGCATATAAGTTACTATATAATATATTTACTAAATGTGAAAGCCAATAAAACTAAAGATACAATTTATTTACAAAAAGAAAGAAAAAGGTTACCTTGGGTGGAAGCCTATAATTAAATATAGTGTGAATTTTTATCAAAGGGAAAATGAAGGCTACCAAGGTAGTCCACGCTGAGGCGGCCGTTGGTGAATCGGCCAGTGGCTTGGTGTGTGTCAAAGTCTTTGCCGAAGGGGGCGTAATCCGCACGGGCGATGGTCCAAAGGGCGTTATTGTTGCCACAGTCCACTGTGGAGTCGCCAAACACGAAGAATGCAGGCACGCGGGGTGTACCACGTGCGCGGCCCTTATCAGAATGAGTAGTGTCGTTGATTAGGGCTGCAATATACCTCACAATACTTATATTCGCAGCATTATTCATGCTAATGACGGTGCTATTATCTTCTGTTGCAATGGCGGCGGCGTGATCAGCAGAGCTGGTGTTAGCCGCCGCTGATGGAAGAAGAGTGTAATTAGCCCTCACAATACTTATATTAGCAGCATCGTTCATGCTAATAATGGTGCTATTATCTGCTGTTACTATGCTAATAATGGTGCTATTATCATCCAAGCTAATGGTGCTGCTATTATCTGCTGTGACTATGGCGGCGGCGTGATCAGCAGAGGTGGTGTTAGCCGCCGCCGATGGAAGAAGAGAATAATTAGCCCTCACAATACTTGTATTAGCAGCATCATTCATGGTAACAATGGTGCTGTTATCTGCTGTTACTATGGTGGCGGCGTGATGAGCAGAGGTGGTGTTAGCCGCCGCCGGCGATGGAAGAAGAGCTGCAGCAGCATCAACACCAGAAGATAATATTAATAACAATGCTAAGGACGATATTGATAGCACCGCCACCTTCTCCATCCTCATTGCCTTACTTGATTTCCAGAGCCGTTTATATCTGTATTTATATACACACACATTATTATTGCCTTATTTACTTAACCCCATTTTAAAATTCGAGTGCGAAAAAAAGATCGTGGACGTGTACACGTCTTTGGACCTACCCCCACTTTCTTTTTACACCCGCCATTTCATATGGGACACAATTTTATTATAATAAAATTTTTTATTAATAATTGTTAATTTTTACCTTTTAAAAAAATAAAAAAGGGGCAATTTATTACCACATAGATCTCCACTTCCATAGCATGTTTACCCCTGTAGTTGAAATCTTAAGCACGTTAAAATATTGGGTTGATCCTTCTCCTCTTTGTATAGTGTAGCCAACCAAAACAATCTCATGATGGTTGTTTCTATTATCTCTAGCTAGCATTAATCCTAAGATTGAGCCATAAAAGTTGCTTCAACCATTAAAAAAAGGCACAAGATTGGCTTACAACATTTTTTTTATTTTTTTTGGAGAGAACTATACTTTTTATAGTTTTTTGAGAAATATGCTTTTTATATTTTTTCAAGATTTTATTCAACTACAATCTTGTATTGAGAGTATTTGCCTAGTTGTGTTGTTAAGGATGGGAAAAAGAGTAATTTCTATTATGGCATATAATGAAAATAGGGCAAGTGACGATTGTATATATGAGTAATGGAACTGAATAATACACTTCCTTAAGTATTAATTTATATTGCATTTATGGCATCCTTAAAAAGAGAGTATTTTCGAATCGAATCTCACTTTTTAAAAAAACCACAAAGAGCCTATGATAACCATACATAAAAAATATACTTGTTAAAATATTTGGTACTTGACAATTATTTTCAACTATTAGCTTGTATTGAGAGTACTATTTTCCTAGTTGTGTTGTTAAACTAAGGAAAAGAGTGATCTCTATACTATCTCGTATTGAAGTAAGTGCATTATTTAGTTAGTTTATTATTAAAAAATGAACATATATGAAAGCTATGGCTATCAGATCACAAATTTTCGCAAAATAGAAAACTTTTAGAAAAAGAAGAACCCAATAACACTTTGACATTGGCACCACATCACTACTAGGATTTGTTTTTATCCTTAAAGATTGGAAATTGTGTCACTATTAAAAACCCATTTAGCAATGCCTACATGCTAAATTTAAAATACCCATGTTTGTTGATTTTTACATTTTTAAGCATAATCGCTTACCCCCATTTTGTAAGTACATGTTTTAAACATTACTGTTTACCTCCATTTTGCAAGTAGATATTTGTATTTTGAATTTCAATCTCCCTTCCAATATTCACTTAAAATAGCTACACTAGATAACTATTATTATCATCAAAATCGGTTACATTGAACAACCATTTAACGTTTATTTACCCCTCCCTTACATGTATATCACTACAAGAGATAAGGGCTATGATGGTTGCATGAGCACAGCCGCACACGAAACAAAGAAAAAGAGAAATAAAAATTGTTCACCTAAATGAGCATTCTCCTTGCATGAGAGAGGAAGGGGAGAAGAGAAGAGAGAAGATTCAAGGGTCGGTTCGGGAACATGCACTTAGCCAACCCTAAGAGGGTAAACTCCTTGATGTGAAGCCGCTAGGGGCTCACTCCACCACCACTTGTGCCACCCAACTGGAACTTTCCATGAGCTAGGTACAGAGCAATGAGAGAAGGAGGTATGGAAAACTCAATTCCTATCTCAGAGCCTTCATGTGTGCAAGAGAGAGGGAGAGAGAGAGATAAAGAAGAGGAGGAAGATGGGGAGAATATAGGGAGCACTACCTAGAAGCACACACTCACAATTAAGCAAGCAAGCAAGCATCAACACACAACTCACCGCCATAGCCACAAGAGAGCAAGAGGAAATAAGAAGAGGACTCAACTGTGATAATGGAATTGTATCCTTTTCGTCAAATGTGGTTAGTGACTTTTGTCAAATGTGGTTAGTGACTTTCGTCAAATGCGTTTGTTGGAGTTGATGGCCAAGCAAGATTCGGATTGCCTGTTTAAATTTAGAGCGATCTAGAGGGTCACACCAGTTGAGGGGATTGAGTGGAGGATCCACTTCGTCCTTCCTTGTGGGGGCTAGGGGGAGTTTCTTCCTCCAGAGGAATAGGGGTAGGGAGGGCAAAGGGTTAGGGTTCTTGGTGGTGGGGAGAGGTTCTCGATGTAGAGGAGGGTGTGGTGCCTAGGGAGACATCAAGTAGGGTGGGTGGGCATGTTGATGGTGAAGGTTGGTTATGGGAGAGTAGAGAACCCAATCTAAGATAGAGGAGGAATGTGGCGAGGGTGGCATTGGAGAAGGGGGTAACAAGGGTACATGAGGCTGGATGGTATGTGGTGATTGTATTAGGGGAAGGGTGGTCATGGAGGAGATTGGATGGGGGAATCTGGTGCTAGAGAGGTGTCATGAGAATATATTTTAAGTCCTCTAGAAAAATATTATTTATCCCCTCTTGAGTAATTTGGGGGCGCCTAGATTACTCTTGCGTCATGCCGGCTAGGTTAATATCGTGGGTGATACCACTATAAATATTAATATGTGCGGTATATGACGTATGTTTGAGGCCACCTATGATTATTTCAGTTAGGTTTATATGGCAGGGTGATTCTTGGGGTACTTACGCCTGGTAGTCATGAGTTGGTGATGATTTGTGCCTGTTTAATATTTGTGGGATTAATTTAATAATTAATTGGGCTTATATTTTCAGGTGATGAAGACTATGGGAATTGAAGAGTTTACTTTGGAAGAAATGTCTTGGTTCATCACATTTCATTTTTGGCAAGCATAGTAGCTTGTAACCTTATCAAATGATTTTTCCATTTTGAACTTTAGGAAAGATACATTTATTTATGTGGAATTTATTAAAGCCTATGGCTTTACCCTAGTCCCAATTCGACACTCTATTTTTGTTAAAGAAGAGTGCCATGCTCTCTAAAAAGCACATCTTGTATATTTTGGGAGCTATGGCCTAATTTTGGTGAAAAAGAAAGCTAATAAAGAAATACTCTTGTGTGGGGAGAGGCCACGCACAAGAGGGGGGAAGATTGCACCCAATATGGTCTTTTTGAGCTAAGTGTTTTTTGTTTAAGTGTTTAATTTTTCAATTGATTTGATTTAGTTGAAGCTTACAAGCAATGGTTTTTATGATTGAATTAATTCTCTACTTTTCCACAATCAATTCCTAGAATAAGATTCCGGTTGCAGTGGTATCAGAGCTTGGGCTAGGAGATTTGTGGAGAAGGTAGAAAAGGGCTTCAACTTCTCAAAAATCAAGAAATTGCAGGAATTTATCCAGTGGACAGAAGGGTGTTTTGTAGGTCTTTACCCAAAGGTCAAAGATTCAAAACTAGATCTACTCTCAAACCCACTCACCACCCTGCAAAACCATCCCTCTCTATCAAAAAGTGGTTTTTCCAAATACTCAGTGAAATCAAAATCTGACCGTATGGATGAAATCCTCGTAGCCAAAAACCTCACAGTTATTTCTCAGAAATCAGAAAGCTTCAAGGATGAACAAATCTATAATGGATGGAGCAGATAAATCTGTGTAAAAGCCATAAAAAAAATCTCAAGAAACTTTTGGAGAAGGAGGCGCACGGCGGCAGCCTGCCGGCGCAAAACGGCGTGGAGAGGAGATTAAAAAAAAGCTTAATCCCAAAGCTTAATCCTCCATAAGCCTAATCACCTTCTAATCCTAATCTACTCTTACTTTTCCCAATCCCCATGCAAGTCACATCACTTTTTGAACCTTTACTTTTCCCTATTTTCAAATTTGAAGAGAAATTCAAAGGTTTCCAATTCTGAAAATTTCTGGGTGCAGAAAAGTGATTTACAGGTTTTAAAAGGCTTGAAAATTGCCTAGAAAAGGCCAGAAAATTTTGAAATCGCTTCTAAAAAATTCTAAAAATTTTCAAAAAATATTACAGAGATTGGGCAAGGTTTACAAGACTGTTTCAGCAGGTTTTAAAGTGCAAAAAAATTATTTTATCAACAATTCGACTAGCCCAAGACTCTTGAATCACGCGGAATCATTCGGGATTTGTTTAAGGCGACGAGAATTCAATTCAGCCATTGAACAACGTCTTTGTTCAGCTTCAACCAAGATCAAATTGTAGAAGAAAGAGAGAAGCGTATTGAATTGGAGAGACAGCTCTCGAGTCATAGTCGCAAGCGTGACTCTTCGCTATCTTTTGATGACGAAGATGACACTATTCAAAGGGCTGTAAATGCTACATTGCAAGCACAAAGGTCACAAAAAGAATCCAAGATTAGTCGAAAAGCTTTCACATTTCAAAATTATGATGGAAAGAAGGATGCTAGGGTCATTTTAGCTTGGCTTAGTCAACTAGATGACTATTTTTCTGGAGAAAAAATTTCAGAGAGTGACTATTTTTCTTTTCATATCCATCTCTTGAAACCTTTTCGAGGAACACTTCCTACTCATCCAACATATGAGGAACCACCTCTTATTGAAGGAGAGGAAGAAGTACTAGTTCCTGATGCTATCATTGACCAAGAGATAACAACAACAAGGATAGGTAATCAATACTTCAAGTATCTTTTGACTTTTAAGAATCATCCACAAGAAGATGCTAAATGGATGCCTGAGAAATTTTTCCGAGTTTACCTTGAAATTCTTCATTCTTTTCAAACCCAGCAAATCCGCAATTGAGGACAATTGCAAACTCAAGCAAGAGGGATGTCATGAGAATATATTTTAAGTCCTCTAGAAAAATATTATTTATCCCCTCTTGAGTAATTTGGGGGCGCCTAGATTACTCTTGCGTCATGCCGGCTAGGTTAATATCGTGGGTGATACTGTTGGAATTAGGGTTGCAGGAATGCACATACAACTTCAAGAAGATGAGGAAGCTTGAGCACAACACAGTAGTGTATTATGAGTGCCAAAATGAAAAAAGATTACAAGCCCTAGAAGATAATAGGCGTATATACAATGCACGGGGGAAAAAACCTCCTAGTGAGGGAAAAAGTGCCCCGGCGGTCCTAAGTGTGTTCACACACATCACTACTATAATATGGTAACATATTTGTTACCATATTATAGTAGTGATGTGTGTGAACACACTTAGGACCGCCGGGGCACTTTTTCCCTCACTAGGAGGTTTTTTCCCCCGTGCATTGTATATACGCCTATTATCTTCTAGGGCTTGTAATCTTTTTTCATTTTGGCACTCATAATACACTACTGTGTTGTGCTCAAGCTTCCTCATCTTCTTGAAGTTGTATGTGCATTCCTGCAACCCTAATTCCAACAATTGGTATCAGAGTAGGCTTCCTCCTCCCGGGCAGCATCACCGGCACCTGCGCTTCATCTCCTCCGATTGCAACGAGGTTTCACGAGCGTCTGCAGGTTAGTATATGCCGTGGGCGAGCCCGTAGGGCTCGGTCGTTTCAGAATTTTGATCTGAAGTCATTTCGCCCTCCGTTTTTGCATTCCAAGTACTGCACAGGCAAAATCGTCCTACTGTGCAGATTTTCTGTCAAGATTGAAATCTGCAGGACAGGTGCCCATTCGTCTGTTTTGGGCTGTGCTACATAGCACAGGTCGATTTTATACAGGTTTACCTCTTACAGACAGCATTTACATCTAGTAGTACAGTCATTGGCCATGGCTGACAACAATGATGTATTCCGCATGTTGGCTGCTGAGGATAAGTTGGATGGCACCAACTATCCATTGTGGGCATATATGATGCGACATGTATTGGTAGCAAAGGGGTTATGGAACATTGTGCAGGGTATTGATGCACGTCCTATTGTGGCTGGGAATGCTGCAAACACATCAGAAACAGGTACTGTTGATGATGGTGCAGGCACAAGTGCTGTAGCAGCTGTTCGAGAACCACCACTTTCAGCAGAGCAGATTCGTTGGGATGGTAGAGATGCGCAGGCTCATGCCTTGATTGCGCTGTCTGTCAAACGTACCATTATCCCACATATTCGCTCCTGCAGGACTTCTAAGGATGCTTGGGATGTACTTGCCACATTGTATCAGGCAAGAAATGAGGCTCGTGTTGCTTATCTCCGAAAACAGTTGGAGAATGAGCATATGAACGAAGGTGATTCTATGGATAGCTTTTTGACAAAGATCAAGGATTTCAAAGAGCAGCTCATTTCTGCAGATGAAATCCTGTCAGACAGTTCACTTGTGCAGACTGTTTTGAATGGTCTACCAGATTCTTATCAGGGTTTTGCTTCCACTCTTCGCTTGATGATGAAAGGCAATCCCAATGCCTTATCATTTGAGGAGTTAGTTTCTGTTTTGCTGCAAGAAGACCAGTCAAGGCAAAACAGGAATATTATGCGTGTCGCAGATCAAGCTTTCGGTGCTAGTCAGAGAAGCGGGAAAGGTAAAACTGGCTTTTCTTCTAGTAAGCAGAAATCTGCAAATGCTGCGCAACCAAAGAAGGAAGACAAAGATGAGAAGAAGGGTGACAAACAGAAGACATTTTGCAAGTACTGTAAGGGAAATGATCATGTCATCAAAGCGTGTCCTAAGCTGGCTGCGAAAGAGGCTAAGAAGAAAGAGGCTGGTATGGCTGTTGCAGATGCCTCTCCTTCTAACAATGAATCTGCTAATGTTGTGCTAGATACAGAATGGGCATTCAATGCGCAGTGCAGTTATGACCCATCTTTGCATGACACATGTATGTCTGCAGTAGATTCAGATGTATGGTACTTTGACAGTGGTGCCACTAAGCATATCACCTCGCAGCGCAGTTTATTCACTTTCCTTGAGTCTGCTCCCACAGGGAATACTGTCACTTGTGCCAATAACTCCTCTTATCCCGTTAAAGGAGTTGGACAGATTGTGCTGAATGTTGCAAATGGCAACACCTTTACACTTTTTGATGCATTGTATGTGCCAGGGATCAAAAAGAATCTGCTGTCAGTCTCCGCATTTGCCAAAACAGGTTTGGTTGTAAAATTTGTGGATGACAGATGTACTGTTCATGATCTCTCTTGTGGTGACATCATTGTAGCATCTGGTTCACTATGTCGAGGGCTGTATAAGCTCAATATGGATGGCAAATGTGTAGAGGATTCAGCATGTGCTATTATGGATACGCAGGCTATTTCAAATGCAAAACTGTGGCATGCACGTTTTGGTCATCTGAATTTTGCAAGTTTGCTGCGCCTGCAGAAATCTGAAATGGTGTCTTCTTTGCCTAAGCTTGAGGCACCTGTCAAGCATGTTTGTGAGGGCTGCATATTGGGTAAAATGCAGCGTGCTTCCTTTCCCAAAGATGGATCAGTGAGAGCTGAACGCAGATTGCAGCTTGTTCACAGTGATGTTTGTGGTCCCATGCAAACTCCATCATTTGGAAACTACCTTTACTTCGTGACTTTCATTGATGATTTTACCAGGCATGCATGGGTATATCCTTTGAAGGCAAAGTCCGAAGTGTTTTTGTGCTTCAAACAGTTTTTGGTTATGGCTGAAAATGTGTCAGAAAGTAAGATGGGCACCCTCCGTTCAGATCGAGGGGGGGAGTATATGTCTTCAGAATTTAATGCATTTCTGGCTGAGCGTGGGATAAAACACCAATGTACAGTGCCGTATACACCACAGCAAAATGGTGTGGCTGAGAGAAAAAACAGGTCTCTCATGGAAATGGCAAGATGTATGGTTAAGAGTCAAAGTCTACCACATGGTTTTTGGCTTGAGGCTGTCATGTGTGCCACTTATGTACTAAACAGGTGTCCCACCAAAGCATTACAGGTTGTCACTCCATATGAGGCTTGGCATGGCCGCAAGCCATCTGTTGGCCATTTACGTGTTTTTGGTTGCCTGGCATATGCATTAGTGCCTGTGCAACATCGCAGAAAATTGGATGACAAAGCTGTCAAATGTATTTTTGTTGGATATAGTGCTGAGAGCAAAGGCTATCGTTTGTATCATCCACAGACAAAGCGCATTTTGGTTAGCCGTGATGTTGTATTTGTGGAAGATGCAGTTCAGCCCTTGGTTTCATGTACTAAGGAGACAGATATCAGCTCACGTGATGTCTATGATACATTGTTGCCTCTTTTCAGTGGTGCACAGTCAAGTGCAATACCTCATGAGGCAGTTTTTCAGCCTATGCAGGTTTTAAATGATGGCACAGATCAGCCTATATCTGATGCAGATGTGCATGATGCACTTGAGGATGAGAGACAAGAGATTGAGGGCTCTAGGAATATGCCTAGATGGCTGGTGCAGACTTTGCGTGACAGCAAGTTGGATGCCCCTTTGTCTAGTCGCACTCGTTCTGGCTCTCATGGTGCCTCTTATGCGTCAGATTGTTATGCATTGGCTGTTTCTAGTATGTGCGATGAAAGTGAGCCTGTTTCATTTGATGAGGCACAAAGTTCAGAAAATTGGATGGCTGCTATGCAAGCAGAATACGATGCTATTATGAAGAATGGTACATGGTCTTTATGTGACTTGCCCCCTGGCAAGAAGGCCATTGGCACTAAGTGGGTATACAAATTGAAGCGTAAGCCTGATGGCACAGTGGATCGCCATAAGGCTAGGCTTGTTGCAAAAGGTTATGCTCAAGAGAAGGGCATTGATTTTGATGAGACTTTTGCTCCCACATGTCGTATGACCACTGTTCGTAGCATCTGTGCATTAGCAGCTCATAATGGTTGGAATGTACATCAGCTGGACATAAAGACTGCGTTCTTAAATGGAGATTTGCATGAGGAGGTGTATGTATCGCAGCCTCGTGGTTTTGTTCAAAGAGGGCAGGAGAACAAAGTGTGCAGGTTAAAAAAGGCTTTATATGGTTTAAAGCAAGCTCCACGAGCTTGGTATGAAAAAATACATGCATATTTGACTGCACATGGGTTTCAGAATAGTCCAACAGAAAGCACTTTGTATGTTAAACGTGTGGATGGTGTACATCTAATCATTGCTCTCTATGTCGATGACATGCTGCTCACAGGACCAAATAAGAGTCATATTGCTGATTTTAAGGCTGATTTGAATGCCTCTTTTGAGATGTCAGATTTGGGGCATTTGCATCATTATTTGGGGATACAATTTAAGCAGTGTGATGGAGGTATTGCTTTGTGTCAGACAAAGTATATTGAAACATTGTTGCGGAGATTTGGCCTTGAAGACTGCAAGCCTATTGCTACTCCAATGGAGACAGGTTTGAAGTTGAGTCTTCATGATGCTGGAGATCACTTTGATGTCACACTCTATCAGACAGCTGTTGGTTGCCTCATTTATGTATGCATTACGAGGCCAGACATTCAGTTTGCAGTCTCACAGGTGAGCAGATTTATGCATAGCCCAGGCATTAAGCATTGGCAGGCAGTGAAGCGTATCTTTCGCTATTTGAGTGGTACTCGGCATCTTGGGTTGTTTTATCCCAAGGGGGGATCATTGCCGCCAGATTTACATGCTTTTTCAGATTCTGACTGGGCTGGTTGTTATGACACACGCGTGTCCACGAGTGGTTTTTGCTTCATGCTTGGAAGCTCATGCATATCATGGTTGAGCAAGAAGCAGCCTACTGTGGCCACTTCTAGTTGTGAAGCTGAGTACAGGGCAGCTTTCACAGCTACGGTTGAGTGTGTGTGGCTCAGACGCCTTATGGCTGATTTGGGTGTTGGGCAGCCATCTGCCACCACCATCTTCACTGACAGTCAGAGCGCATTGGCAGTTGCACGGAACCCAGTGTTCCATGCTCGTACGAAGCACATTGAGGTGCACTACCATTATGTCAGGGAGAGACTCTCTGCAGGAGAGATCAGTTTGGCTTATGTGCCAACACAGGATAACCTTGCAGACCTTTTCACAAAGGCTCTGCCTCGTGAGAAGTTCGAAGCTTTTCGCAAAGCTTTGGGCTTACTCCCTTTTGTGGATTCGTCCACATAGCTAGACACTTCCCTATACATGAGTGCTAGCTCTTGTTCACCGCATCACTCCAGGGGGGATTTGTTACCATATTATAGTAGTGATGTGTGTGAACACACTTAGGACCGCCGGGGCACTTTTTCCCTCACTAGGAGGTTTTTTCCCCCGTGCAGATACCACTATAAATATTAATACGTGCGGTATATGACGTATGTTTGAGGCCACCTATGATTATTTCAGTTAGGTTTGTATAGCAGGGTGATTCCTGGGGTACTTACGCCTGGTAGTCATGAGTTGGTGATGATTTGTGCATGTTTAATATTTGTGGGATTAATTTAATAATTAATTGGGCTTATATTTGTGCATGTTTAATATTTGTGGGATTAATTTAATAATTAATTGGGCTTATATTTTCAGGTGATGAAGACTATGGGAATTGAAGAGTTTACTTTGGAAGAAATGTCTTGGTTCATCACATTTCATTTTTGGCAAGCATAGTAGCTTGTAACCTTATCAAATGATTTTTCCATTTTGAACTTTAGGAAAGATACATTTATTTATGTGGAATTTATTAAAGCCTATGGCTTTACCCTAGTCCCAATTTGACACTCTATTTTTGTTAAAGAAGAGTGCCGTGCTCTCTAAAAAGCACATCTTGTATATTTTGGGGGCTGTGGCCTAATTTTGGTGAAAAAGAAAGCTAATAAAGAAATACTCTTGTGTGGGAGAGGCCACGCACAAGAGGGGGGAAGATTGCACCCAATATGGTCTTTTTGAGCTAAGTATTTTTTGTTTAAGTGTTTAATTTTTCAATTGATTTGATTTAGTTGAAGCTTACAAGCAATGGTTTTTATGATTGAATTAATTCTCTACTTTTCCACAATCAATTCCTAGAATAAGATTCCGGTTGCAAGAGGAGTTTGGCATGGAGAGTTGAGGGAATTTCCATGGGCACTAGTTGGAAGTGGGTTGGTGGGTGATAGTTAAGAGGGGGAGCCTCCATGGTCGTGGGAGCGAGGGGTGTGTGAGGAGGGTGTTGGGGGCAAGGTTGTAGAGCATGTGAGTCACCATGGGTGGGGGGATCATTGCTATCATTGTCATCATCATCACTATCATCTCCGTCATCTCCCACGGGGGATATAATAGGTCTTTTGGAGAAGAAGACGATTTTGGCCTATCAAGCCTCTTCAATGGTGAAATCTTGGGTGAAAGCCACATGTGAGTCATCGAATTGGATTATGGCAGTTGATGTGATTTCTCATTGATGATAGATTCTGTTGTACAGTACAAGGAGGCCTTGGGGGGAGTATGGTTTGATCGCATGGCAAAGAACGGCTTTGTAGGCTAAAGAGAATGTGGGAGAGAGAGAGAGAGAGAGAGAGAGAGAGAGAGAGAGAGAGAGCTTGAGTTCCGATGCAAGCAAACACACACACACAAGAGAGTGCAAGACACAAGAGAGATAGATGGCTCTATCTTCTTCTCTTATCTACAACTATATAACGAAAAGATAAGAGTATGTATATATAAAGATACTCTCCTACAACAACAACATACAAATGGTGGGTCTATAGTGTGAATCCGACTATATGAGCTGGTGCTATAACTATGCCATAACTCTAGTACTCCAAAGTGGCTGTCACATAGCCTGTCATCCACTGGCAGCATATGAACCATAATCCTACCAAATATGCCAGTGACATAAGTGCGGAAGCTATGACCCAGGTGGGTCATCAATGTCATCATAGCACTAGTTGAGCTCAATATCTCAACACTCCCCTTCGAGCTCAACTCCACACACTGCACTCCAAGTAAGCTCCTAAACCTGTGAAGCTTCTCTGTGCCCAATGCCTTCGTGAAGATGTCAGCCACCTGATCATTATGTGTTGACATACACCAGATCTACATCACCTGCTAGAACCTTCTCCATCACAAAGTGATAGTACACCTCGATATGCTTTGTTCTAGTATGGTATACTGGGTTACTTGTATGCTACTCATGTTGTCACAATAAATGACAACTGTTCTATCCATAGGTTCACCCATATCAATAAGTAGCTTTTTGAAACCAAGCTACCTTAATCATAGCACCCCTATACTTTGCCTTAGTACTCAACAAGGCAAGTAGCTTCTGAAACCAAGCTACCTCACAAGCTGCCATAGTAGCAGCACCGTTGTGCTCTGCCTCAATACTCGATAAGGCAACTGTTGCTGTTGCTTATTGCTCCAACTCACAGCAGCACTCCTATATGAGAACATAAAACCAATGGTAGATATCCTATCTACAATACTTCTAGCCCAATCAGCATCTGCGTACCCATGTAGCTGTTTCTCTATATCAGCCTCACAGAAAAGTCAGCCCATCCGAAATCTTTCTTGACGTACACATGGGTGTCCTAGCAACCACGAGCCCATGCATCGCCTGGTCAAAACCCTCTATAGGATCCTCCTTAGGTGTCCTAGCACTTCACTCAAGGACCGCTTCGTCGGTCCTCACCCATCGTACTGGAAGCGCACCTTTTTAACTGTACCGAGGCTGGTCAAGACCTTGGCAGGCTTTGCCGCGAGCAACGTCCCTTGACAACTCCCCGCCAGAGCTGTTCCAACGAGCCTTCTCTTAGAAAAACATAAGCCGAATGCTTCCTCCCAACATTTTGGCATAAAAAAGTCCTTTGAATGAAAAAAAGAGAGGTTCCAATGCAAGTAAAATTCCAGTTTGAGATCGGTTCCGACAACCCTTTTTCCATAATTCCTAGTTTCATAATGAGGATCCTTGACCTCTCATGAGGGTAATCTACCCATCATTTTGTCCATTTGTCCAACTAGATTCTTGGTGAGTTTGGTCAAGAAAAAACTAGATTAGTTTCGGTAGTCTATTCTTTGGATTTAGTAACTGGAATTGGTCACGAAGCTTTCGTCTGATTCAGATCGAGAGAAGGACAATTAGGTTTACTGTCCATCCCTCACGTAGTCTAACCAAATTCATTAGGTTTAGTTCTACAAGGATTCCCTTCAATTAAACATCTAGATTTTGGGTAAATATCAATTTAGTGATTTTACCAATTAAAATATCCAAAGATATTCTTTATGCCACATAATTTCTCAGCCTTAATTCATTAGGTAGAATTATGGTGGAAATTTATCTTTTGACACTACAATTTAATTCAAATCCATCTTTTCTTAAATATCATAAAAATTTCTCTTTTAACTAAATTATTAATACCTATTTTTTTGAATAAACTTGAAATCCTTCTTTTTCTCATTTCAATGAGTGCAATCCAATTATCATGGGAATTCCACTTTTACCATAAATTAAATCTACTTAAAATTCTTCTTAAAAATTACATAAAATTATCCATTAATTCCATTTAGGTAAACACTTGAATTCCAATCAGGTGGGAATTCGTCTTTCATCATTTAATCTTATCTATACAAAAAGATAAATTTAACTAAATTTTCTCTTAAAATTTAAATAAAAATCTTCATTAATTCCTTTACACTAGGAATTACACTTTCCTCATTTAAATATTTGGATTCCAATATAGTGGGAATTCCTCTTTCATCATTTAAAATTTATCTATGCAAAAAGATAAATTTAACTAAAATCCTTCTTTAATTTTAAAATAAATTTTAGCATCACAATTCTTCTCTTACTTCATTGGAGTACATGGATTTCCATTGTCATGGGGATTACTCTTTTAACATAAAAATGGATTACTAGAAATTCCTCCTTTTCGTAAATTAATTATTTATGCATAAACATAAAAATAAATTTTTCGTGATTATAATGAGAATCATTCAATTAATCTAGGATGATTAATCCTAGAATATGGTAGGAAGTCCTCTTTTCATATTATGAATGAAAATGATTTATGTGTTAATTTTATAAAAATTTTACCATAGCTCCGCTGCTATTACTGGTAATTCTCAATAAGTTTGAAAGAATATTGTTTAGTATTATTCATGTGATTAGAATAACCACTAATTGGATCATTATCCAATTATGGATTGATTCTTAATTTTACCATAAACTTAATAGCATAAAAGTATTAAAATGTTGCCATATATATATAGGCAGTGATGTGTGTGAACACACTTAGGACCGCCGGGGTACTTTTTCCCTCTTTAGGAGGTTTTTTCCCCCCGGCTTGTATATACGCCCATCCTTCTAGGGCTAACTTATCTTTTATACATTGACACAATCTAATACATTGTGTGTTGTGTGCATTCTTGCTTCTTCTTCTCCAAGCTTTGTGTGCTTTCCTGCAACCCTAATTCCAACAATTGGTATCAGAGCAGGCATCGGCTCCCAGGGCTACGCCGCCCAGCACCCTCCGACTCACGTTCTCTGATTGAGGTGAGCTTTCACGATCGCTTGCAGGTCCCTATACTCGTGCAAATAAGTCCGTAGGGATTTGCGTTCTCAGAAATCGTATCTGAGGTCGTTTCGGGCTCCGTTTTTGCATTGCAAGTTCTGCACAGGTGTTTTCGTCATTTTCTGTAGAAATTTTGAAAGTGCACTTTTTTGCAAAACAGGCATACGTATTCTATTGTGGACCGTGCTACATAGCACGAGTTGTTTTCTATTCAGTCTTTGCTTCATTATACAGGCAGCTTTTGCATCAGTTTCAGTCAGTGGCCATGGCTGATAATAACAGCAATGATGTATTTCGCATGTTGTCTGCTGAAGACAAACTGGATGGAGACGGCAACTACCCACTTTGGGTATACATGATGCAGCATGTGTTGGTTGCAAAAGGAGTATGGAACATTGTGCAGGGTATGGATGTACGTCCAGGTTCTGTGGATGTAGAATTTGTTGAGGATGTTGCAGGTTCTAGCAGCTCTACTATTGCTGATGTTTTACCCACGGCTGAACAAGCTCGTTGGGATGGTAAAGATGCGTAGACTCATGCCTTGATTGCACTTTCTGTCAAACGTAACATCACCCCACATATTCGTTCAGCTAAAATAGCAAAACAGGCTTGGGATATTCTAGCTGGTTTGTATGCAGGTCGTAACGAGGCAAAAATCTCTTACCTACGTAAAGAGCTAGAATTGAAGATTATGCAGGAAGATGATGACATGAATGTTTTTCTTGCTGAGATTAAAGATCTCAAAGAACAATTGATTTCTGCAGGTGAGATTATTCCTGATCATTCTCTTGTGTAGACTGTTCTTGATGCTTTACCTGAGACATATCAGACTTTTGCTTCCACGTGGAGACTGTTCTTTTTGCTTTACCTGAGACATATCAGACTTTTGCTTCCACGTGGAGACTTCTTACTGAGGACAGACCTGATGCTGTCAAGTATGATACTTTGGTCAACAAGCTCTTGCAAGAAGCGCAGTCCAGGCAAAACAGGGCCAGGCAGCAGCGTGCAGTTGATCAAGCATTTATTGCTGCCCAGCAGCAGAGAAGAAGTGGTAAGGCAGCCCCTTCCACTGTTTCTTCTCCTATTAGTAGGTCTGCAACTTCTCCTTCCACAGGTAGCAACAATAAGTCTGAGAAGGCTCTTGATAAAGGCAAGAAAAAGACCAGGTGCAACTATTGTAAGGCAAATGATCATGTCATTAAGAATTGTCCTAAGCTAAAAGCTAAAGAGGCAAAGAAGAAAGAGTCAAATGCAGCCATAATAGCGGATGCTTCTACAAATGCAGATTCTGCAAATGTTGTACAGGATACAGAATGGGCATTTAGCATGTATTGCCAGTATGACCCATCTATACATGATGCATGTTTGGCAGTTTCTGTTGACTCTAATGTATGGTATTTTGACAGTGGTGCTACAAAGCACATTACCTCACATCGTGATATGTTCACTTGTCTTGAGGTTGTCTCTAATGGGAATACTGTCACATGTGCCAATAATGCTTCTTACCCAGTGAAGGGCGTTGGTAAAATTATGCTTACTGCTGCAAATGGCAGCGCTTTCACACTTTCAGATGCTTTGTATGTGCCAGGGATAAAGAAGAATCTATTGTCTTTCTCTGCACTTGCTAGACTTGGATTTGTAGTCAAATTTGTGGATGACAGATGTACTGCTCATGATTTGACTTCTGGTGATACGATTATTGCATTTGGCACCCTGTTTCGTGGGCTGTATAGGCTCAATTCTTATGACAAGTGTGTGGAAGATTCAGCAAATGCAGTTTCTGATGAAAAGGCAGTTTTAGATGCAAAACTATGGCATGCTTGTTTTGGTCATCTGAACTTTGCTAGTTTGCTGCGTTTGCAGAAATTTGATATGGTTGTTCATTGCCCCCTCTTGAGGCACCATTGAAACATGTTTGTGAAGGCTATATTTTGGGCAAAATGCAGCGTTCTGCGTTTCCAAAGGATGGTTCTGTGCGGGTTACTCGTAAATTGCAACTTGTACATAGTGATGTATGTGGGCCTATTATGCAAACTCCGTCATTTGGTAGTAAACACTTGTACTTCGTGACTTTCATTAATGATTACTCAAGGCATGCATGGGTATATCCACTGAAGGCAAAGTCCAAAGTGTTTTTTTGCTTCAAACCGTTTTTTCTTATGGTTGAAAATGTATCCAATTGTACTGTGGACACCCTCCGTTCTGATCGAGGGAGGGAGTACTTGTGTCTAAAGAGTTTGATGCATTTCTGGCTAGTTGTGGGATAAAACACCAATGTATAGTGCCGTATACCCCTCAGCAAAATGGTGTTGCTGAGAGGAAAAACAGGTCACTTATGGAGATGGCACGATGTATGGTCAAGAGCCAAGCTTTTACATGCGTTTTAGCTTGAGGCTATCATGTGTGCTGCATATGTACTCAATAGGTGTCCCACTAAGGACTTGCAGTCTATTACTCCATACGAAGCTTGGCATGGCAGGAAGCCTTCTATTGGTCACTTGCGTGTCTTTGGTTGCTTGGCCTATGCTTTAGTGCCTTTGCAACAACGCAAAAAATTGGATGATAAGGCTGTCAAATGCATTTTTGTTAGTTACAGTGCTGAGAGCAAGGGTTACAGATTGTATCATCCGCAGTCAAAGCGTATCTTGATTAGTCGAGATGTTGTTTTTATGGAAGATGCTGTGCAGCCTTTGTTATCATGTACCAAAGAGACAGGTGTGAGCTCACGGGATGTATTTGATACATTGTTGCCTCTGTTTACAAGTGGGAATTCAAATGTAAGTCCTAATGAGGCAAATATTCAGCCTATGCAGATATCAAATGATATCATAGATCAGCCTATTTCTGATGCAGATTTACAGGATGTAATTTCTGAGGATAGGGCTAAAAAGGCTGGTGCAAACCTTGCGTGATAGTAAAATTGATGCACCTATATCTAGTCGTACTCGTTCAGGTTTTTAGCATGCCTCTTATGCATTAGATTGTTATGCTTTGGCTGTGTCTAGTATGTGTGAAGAGGAAGAACCTCTTTCATTTGATGAGACACAAAAATCAGAAAATTGGTTGGCTGTAATGCAAAGTGAATATGATGCTATAATGAAGAATGGTACATGGTCTTTATGTGATTTGCCTATTGGTAAAAAGGCCATTGGATGTAAGTGGGTTTTTAAGTTGAAACGAAAGCTAGATGGCAGTGTTGATCGCTATAAGGCTAGACTTGTTGCAAAGGGTTATGCTCAAGAAAAGGGCATTGATTTTGATGAGACCTTTGCTCCCACTTGTCGTATGACTACCATTCGTAGCATTTGTGCATTGGCAGCTCATAATGGTTGGAATGTACATCAGTTGGACATAAAGACTGTGTTCTTGAATGGAGATTTGCATGAGGAGGTGTATGTATCGCAGCCTCGTGGTTTTGTTCAAAAAGGGTAGGAAAACAAAGTGTGCAAGTTGAAAAAGGCTTTATATGGTTTAAAGCAAGCTCCACGAGCTTGGTATAAAAAGATACATGCATATGATTGAGTGGTTTTCAGAATAGTCCAACAGAAAGCACTTTATATGTTAAATGTGTGGATGATGTACATCTAATCATTGCTCTCTATGTCCATGACATGCTGCTCACAGGACTAAATGAAAGTCAGTTGCTAATTTTAAGGCTGATTTGAATGCCTCTTTTGAGATGTCAGATTTGGGGCATTTGCATCATTATTTGGGGATACAATTTAAGCAGTGTGATGGAGGTATTGCTTTGTGTCAGACAAAGTATATTGAGACATTATTGCGGATATTTGGCCTTGAAGACTGCAAGCCTATTGCTACTCCAATGGAGACAGGTTTGAAGTTGAGTCTTCATGATGCTGGAGATCACTTTGATGTCACACTCTATCAGACAGCTGTTGGTTGCCTCATTTATGTATGCATTACGAGGCCGGACATTCAGTTTGCAGTCTCACAGGTGAGTAGGTTTATGCATAGCCCAGGGTCTCAGCATTGGAAGGCAGTTAAACGCATCTTTCACTGCTTGAGTGGCACCATACATCTTGGGTTGTTTTATCCCAAGGGGGGATCGTTGCCGCCAGATTTACATGCTTTTTCGGACTCAGATTGGGCTAGTTGCTATGACACAAGATTGTCCACAAGTGGTTTTTGTTTCATGCTCGGTAGCTCATGCATATCTTGGTTGAGCAAGAAGCAACCTACTATGGCCACTTCTAGTTGTGAAGCTGAGTACAGGGCAGCTTTCACAGCTACGGTTGAGTGTGTGTGGCTCAGACGGCTTATGGCTGACTTGGGTGTTGGACAGGAGTCTGCCACCTCTATCTTCACTGACAGTCTGCCACCTCTATCTTCACTGACAGTCAGAGTGCATTGGCAGTTGTGAGAAACCCAGTTTTTCATGCTCGCACAAAGTACATTGAGGTGCATTATCACTATGTCAGGGAGAGACTCTCAGCAGGAGAGATCAGCTTGACCTATGTGCCAACACAGGACAACCTCGCCGATCTTTTCACAAAGGCACTTCCTCGTGAGAAGTTCGAAGCTTTTCGCAAAGCTTTGGGCTTGCTCCCCTTTGTGGACTGATCTACTTCGGGCATGGCACTCCCCTATACATGAGTGCCAGCTCTCGTTCACACCATCACTCCCAGGGGGGATTTGTTGCCATATATATATATAGGCAGTGATGTGTGTGAACACACTTAGGACTGCCGGGGTACTTTTTCCTTCTTTAGGAGGTTTTTTCCTCCCGGCTTGTATATACGCCCATCCTTCTAGGGCTAACTTATCTTTTGTACATTGACACAATCCAATACATTGTGTGTTGTGTGCATTCTTGCTTCTTCTTCTCCAAGCTTTGTGTGCTTTTCTGCAACCCTAATTCCAACATAAAAAGCCATTATTTTGGCCTCCAATTACACAAGCATAGAAATTACTTTTAGATTAGAGAAATGCTTCATGAGAAGCTTTGTTCGAATTGAGAATAGGAATAACCATTCTTTGGGGGAGAGAGAGAAATGCTTAAAAATCATTATAAATTAAGCATAAATGAAAATTTATGTATTTCTTCATTACAATACATTAAAGAACTTCAATAGTATTCAAAAGCCATTCAAATTAATGCTTCTCAAGCTTGAGAGGGATTGAGAAGAGAAACATTTGGAGATTTAAGAAAAAGAAGACAATAATCCACACTTTACCTCCTAAATTACTTGATTCTTTGATCACAGTAAAGGTCCCCAACTAATCAATTGGTTTGCTATGTTGTTGGAGTCTCCAAGGAAGATTGAAGAGAGAGAGAGAAGCTCCAATCTCTTCAATTTGTAGAGGGTTTTTAGAGAATAATAGAATATAAGCTTAACTTAGAGTAATACCGGTATAGTTTAGTTCACAGATGAGAATACAAAGGAATGAGGGTCTATTTATAGGTGAGGGAGGCCACTAACTGAGTCCAACTGAGTTCTAGAATTTTCCAGCTTCAGTTTGGCTGAATTTGGACAAGTTTTGGACCAGTTTGGCTCCCTTTTTTGATTTGGTTTAGAGGAGAGATAAAAATATCCTATTATTTTTTAGTTTAAAACTCATCCACACATGTGAAATATGTGCCTCCTTGAAGGGCCCCCTTTTCCTTATCCATGTGTCAAAAATGAATGATTACTCCAAAATATCTCATTTTTTTAATTAATACTTTATAATTTTTAACTAATACACCTAGTACTTAGTCAAGTCTTCATCTTATATGGGCATTTACTCATTTTTGGGTATTTTATTTTATTCTTTGGATTTATCTTGTCCTAACACTTGGATTAATCTTATTGGTCCATAGGAACCTTAATTGGACCATAATTAAAAAAAATCAAAAATCTTGACCCTTAGGCTAGGGTCTTCTAAATCAATTTTTATTAATTCCAATTGTACCTTGGAAAATATATTTTGATTTTCTGTTTCAAAGAAACATTTTTTTGATATCTGTAGAATTTATTTATCCAAAAATATCCCATATTGATTTACCACTCTCTCTAGGCAAAAATATCCCATATTGATTTACCACTCTCTCTAGGCAAAACAAGAAAAAATAATATTTTCTTGTATTTAGAAACATAGAATGATTACAAGGGATTGAAGTAGAGGCTTAATCAATATTCAGCCCGAGGAGGAATCTTACATCCTCTCCTACTTGAAAAATGCGAGATGTCCTCATCTCGCAAAGTGGGGTTAATCCTTCGCCAACTCTTCTTCTTGCTCCCAAGTGGCATCGTCTAGAGGGAAGAACTTCCACTTTACTAAGAATTATTTGAGGACTCTACTCCTAAGAATCTTCTCCCGAATGTCAAGGACTTCCTTAGGTTGGAGTACCATCTGGCCTTGAGTCGGAGAGATCAATTGTTCATCATCATCAAGCATATGACTCGGGCTAGGTACATACTTCTTAAGCAAACTGACATGGAATACATTATGTATCTTGAGATGGGGAGGCACAAGAAGTTTGTAGGCTAGATCGCCCACTTTCTTTATGATAGCATACGGCCCACAGTATCTGGGAGAGAGCTTCTTGTACTTCCCTAAGGATATGGAACTTCTTTTTGGTCGTACTCGAATGAAGACCATATCTGACTCTTCAAACTCTCTCTTTGACCTCTTTTTATCTGCATACTGCTTTGCCTGACTTGGGCTGCCTTTATATCTTTATGGATTGATTGCATCTGTTGGTCCATGTCATCAAGCATTTGTCTGGACATTTTGACTCTGATCAATGGGTCAGACCAAGTCAACGGTGTAAGGCAATCTTGTCCATACAAAGCTTTGAAAGGACTCATCCCAATGCTCCGATGATAAGAAGCATTGTAAGCAAATTCGACCAAATGCAGATGACTTAACCACTTCTTGGGTTTCCTGCCGTAGCATGACCGAAGGATATCTTCTATTACCTGATTCACCCTTTCCGTCAGGCCATCAATTTCAGGGTGATAGGCTGTGCTGAGATCCAAGAAATTTCCTACTGCTTCAAAGAACACAATCCAAAATTTTGATGTGGATTTGGGATCTCGGCCACTTACTATCCTCCTGGGGTAAACCATGCAATCTGAAGATCTCCTTAAGGAAAACTTTGGCAACATCCACTGCAGAGTATGTTTCTTTCACTGGAATTAGATGGGCAACTTTGGTCAGCCTGTCAACCACCACAAAAATGGAGTTGTAACTTGATTGCACTGAAGGTAATCCAGTTGACAAAGTCCATACTGATGCATTCCCACTTCATCTGTGGAATGTCTAGAGGCTGCAGTTTCCCTGGCATCTTGACTCTGCCTTGACTCTTTGGCACATCAAGCATTTTCGCACATGATCAAGTACATCCTTTTTTTAGTCCTGGCCAGAAGAAGCTTTTCTTCACAGACATATAGGTTTTTATAAACCCTAGATGTCCAGCTATCAGGCTTATATTCCCAGGGGTAGGACTCTGAACTGGCAATCTGTTATGTTCCCATCTAGGCTAAACTGAATAAGGTCAGTCTCAAGGTGAGTGAAAAGAATCTTTCCACTGGCTAATTCCACTTGCATAGGTTTCCCTGATTTTTGATTTAGGACTAATTTACGCAGACATCCTGGGGAAATAAAAGAATGAGTATTGCATGAATCAATCAAAAGCTTGAATTTCTTACCCTAGTACTCTACTGGAGTCTGGAGGACTGGGAATTGACGATTATTCCCCTGATGCTCAATTGCTGCATAGATCTGTCCTTTCTCTTCCTCCACTTCCTCAACTATGGTGACTGCTCTAGCTGCTGCATAGATCTGTCCTTTTGCTGTGCTGCATAGATCTGTCCTTTCTCTTCCTCCACTTCCTCAACTATGGTGACTGCTCTAGCTGCTACAGTCTGAGGTGGAACTCTCTCTCTTTGGTTATTCTAATTCTGGGAGGGAGTTCGAAAACTGCTTTGCATGGAGGCTGCTGCTGCAGAGGCTCAGCTAGCACTCTTCTTGGGTTACCCTGATTCTGGCGCGGGGGACCCTGGTTGGACTGAAATGAAGGAGTCGGTCTCTAAACTCTGGGACCGTGGCTTCCTTGGCCCACTGAATGAGATGGGAAATCCTTAAGCTGGTGGCCAAATCCCTGACATTCGAAGCATTTGTTCTCGCTTTGAAGTTCTGTCCTTTGCATTCTGGAGAGAGGCGGAGTTCCTGAGAATGTACTTCGGGGGGGGAAGGTCTTCCTTCATTTCGGAAGCTTCCCGTCTCCACATTCTGGTTAGGACCATGGTGTCTCTTTGGAGGCGGAAAGTTGGAATAACTTCCCGATGTCTGAAATCTTTTAAAGGATGAGGGAGCTAGCTTTGGCGGGACTTTTACGATAAAGGCTTTGGAAAAGTCCTTCGCCATTCTGACAGCTTCAGCCATGGACACTCGCTTGGCATTTTTGACCAGTGTGTCCAAGGATTTGTTCATTTCCCAAATGAATCTGGCCATGAGTTGCTCTTCATTTAGAGGTGGTGAATATTTGAGTAGAAGAGCGAAGGCCTGATAATATTCCTCGATGGTTTTGCTCCCGTGCTTCAGCTCTAAGAATTCGTTCATTTTGGTTTCCAAAAATCCAGGGGGACAAAATCTCTTCCTTAAATATGTTTTAAGGTCTTTCCAAGATTGAGTATTTCTGTCCAGACGGTTGGTGTCACAATGGTTCCTCCATGCCACCTTGGCTGTTTCCACTATTTTCAGCCTGGCAAGAGCCATTTTGCTTCACTCATTGTAGCCGGTGACGTCAAAATATTCTTCCATGGCTTCCACCCATTTCTCCACAGCCTCGTCCAGGTTCTCCCCTTCTCCTTTGAAGGATCCTAGGTGGCTGAGTTCTATGAAGAGCCTTGCAAATGTTAGGGTCAAGCTCATCATCTTTAAAGAGAGGGTCTGGCTGACGGCGGCCACGGTTTCCTCATCTCATGATTATGCCAAAAATGATATATTATTAAATTTTTATTTTTGATATCATCCACAAGATCCTAAGACTTAAGAGGTTCGGAAAACAATTTCTTAAACAAGACAAATGATCTTATTGGAGATCTATGACATATGTTCGATAACAAATTTTTCTTTATCTGTTCGTCCATAAATAATCACTTATACAGCACAGGAAATTTTTCTCCAGAAAACATTTCTTTATTTATATAAAAGTTACAATATGTACATAGAGTATGTACATAGAGAAGCTCGGTTCCAAAATTTAAAATCTCCTTTGGGAGATGCATAAGACGGCGGTACTGGGCCATAGCCATGCCCCGATACAAACATTCACTTATAGCCAAGGCCCAAGGGAGCTATTATCTTCTCCTTTAGGAATAAAGCGACTAAGGAGTCTGTAGATTTGGCATGAGAGTCTGAAATTCCGAGGCGTTGAATGATATAGAATGACACTATGTATCACTTTCAGCTTTATCAGAATCATGGCCAATGAGAGGTTTTGCCTCAGCGTTGCACGTCGGTTGCAAGAGGCGTGGACATACTGCCCCTGCAAACCATTTATGATGTCATCTCTCCCCGCTCTACCTCAAAATGGCGTGCAAGTCTGACTCGGCTTGTTCGAGTTGCAATAGTGCAAGAGATGAGATGCTCAAAGGTGAACACAGTCATGTCTTACGACTGGGTGAGGTCGAGAATACCAGATAAGTACAAAACTTCCTTCTATAAAAACAATTTCTTTAATTAAAAATTCTTCCATTAAAGAAGCTTACAGAATGAAAATAGATTATGAAAAATGCCTTTTCTGAGTTTTTGTTTATCAATTTCTGATAAGAATTCATTTATCCTCAACAAGGCTCTGATACCAGATGTGAGGTCCCCCGCCCGCTCCGGGGCTCCTGCCGGGGCGGCGGAAGCGGCGTCGGCCTCCCGCGCGGAAGTGGTGTCGGCCTCCCGCGCGGGGCGCGGTCCACACACTCGGGGCCTCCGCGGATGTCGGGGACGAGAGGCTAGCCCGGGCGGCCCCTCCGAGATCGGGCCCGGAAGGCACGGGCGATTCTCCCAATTGGGAAAAATCTTCTAACGAGGAAATTACTCTAACGAGTCAAGTCTTAACTAGATAAACTAATCTGACCAAACCTGAAGTCACATGGTCAGATTAAGAAGAGACTTGCACTTGGTCCATGGAATCACTGCTTTTTTCCTCATTTACGAGGCACAACCGATGATCCCCTCCCACAGAACAAGGTCTTCTTAGGATTTAAAACGTAACTAATCGTATCTAGTTGTTTCTTAGGAATCCTCCCATCCAACCTAACCCCATCCGACCCATGGGTTTAGCCAACCACCCGACCACTGAATTGGTGGGATTCTTTTATAAAGATTTGGTCGGGTTTTTGCCCGAGTACCGAGGAAAAGAGTTCCCAAGGCCCCTAGGCCGGTGATTCATGCAAAAATCAAGGTAGGCATACCACGTACACACCCAATATGAAATTGCCCATTTATAATAGATTCGACTAGCTTTAAAAACAATCCTTCAATAAAAATCATAATATTTTTTATCATCATTTTCCAAAATTCCGAGTCCATTGTATTACAAAAATGTATCCTTTGAACTCTCCGTTGAAGACTAGCTAGCCAACCAAACGAGATCCAGTATCAAAATTTGGTTCTCAAAAATCTTTCCTTTTTGTCCATCTGAAATCTTCCTCGACATACGCATGGGTGTCCTAGCAACCGCGGGCCCATGCATCACCTAGTCAGAACCCTCTAGGATCCTCCTTAGGTGTCCTAGCACTTCACTCAAGGACCGCTTCGTCGGTCCTCGCCCATCGTACTGGAAGCGCACCATTTTAACTGTACCGAGGTTGGTCAAGACCTCGCTAGGCTTTGCCGCGAGCAACGTCCCTTGACGACTCCCCGCCAGCTGTTCCAATGAACCTCCTCTTAGAAAAACATAAGCCAAATGCTTCCTCCAGCATTCTTGCGTAAAATAGTCCTTTGAATGAAAAAAACCGAGGTTCCAATGCAAGTAAAATTCTAGTTTGAGATCCGTTCCGACAACCCTTTTTCCATAATTCCCAGTAATGAGGATCCTTGATCTCTCATGAGGGTAAAACAGTCCTTTGAATGAAAAAAACAGATGTTCCAATGCAAGTAAAATTCCAATTTGAGATCGGTTTCGAAAACCCTTTTTCCATAATTCCAAATTTCATAATGAGGATCCTTGATCTCTCATGAGGGTAATATACCCATCATTTTGTCCATGATTCTTGGTGTGAGTTTGGTCAAGGAAAAACTAGATTAGTTTCGGTAGTATATTCTTTGGATTTAGTAACTAGAATTGGCACAAAGTTTTTGTCTGATTCAGATTGAGAGAAGGACAATTAGGTTTAATGTGTGTCCCTCACGTAGTCTAACCAAATTCATTCGGTTTAGTTCTACAAGGATTCCCTTCAACTAAACATCTAGATTTTGGGTAAATATCAATTTAGTGATTTTACCAATTAAAATATCCAAAGATATTCTTCATGCCACATAATTTCTCGGCCTAAATTCATTAGGTAGAATTATGGTGGAAATTCATCTTTTGACACTAAAATTTAATTCAAATCCATCTTTTCTTAAATATCATAAAAATTCTTCTTTTTACTAAATTATCAATACCTATTTTTTTGAATAAACTTGAAATCCTTCTTTTTCTCATTTCAATGAGTGCAATCCAATTATCATGGGAATTCCTCTTTTACCATAAATTAAATCTACTTAAAATTCTTCTTAAAAATTACATAAAAATATCCATTAATTCCATTCAGTTAAAAATTTCACTTTTCTCATTTAAACACTTGAATTCCAAAATGGTGGAAATTCCTCTTTCATCATTTAATCTTATTTATACAAAAAGATAAATTTAAATAAATTCTCTTAAAATTTAAATAAAAATCTTCATTAATTCCTTTACACTAGGAATTACACTTTCTTCATTTAAATATTTGGATTCCAATATAGTGGGAATTCCTCTTTCATTATTTAAAATTTATCTATATAAAAAGATAAATTTAACTAAAATTTTTCTTTAATTTTTAAATAAAATATGCATTATTTTAGCATCACAATTTTTCTCTTACTTCATTGGAGTACATGGATTTCCATTGTCATGGGGATTACTCTTTTAACATAAAAATGGATTACTAGAAATTTCTCTTTTTCGTAAATTAACTATTTATGCATAAACATAAAAATCAATTTTCCATGATTATAATGAGAATCATTCAATTAATCTAGGATGATTAATCCTAGAATATGGTAGGAAGTCCTCTTTTCATATTATGAATGAAAATTATTTATGTGTTAATTTTACAAAAAATTTACCATAGCTCCGTTGCTAATACTGCTAATTCTCAATAAATTTGAAAGAATATTGTTTAGTATTATTCATGTGATTAGATTAACCACTAATTGGATCATTATCCAATTATGGATTGATTCTTAATTTTACCATAAATTTAATAGCATAAAAGTATTAAAAAGCCATTATTTTGGCCTCCAATTAGACAAGCATAGAAATTACTTTTAGATTAGAGAAATGTTTCATGGTAAATAATTAAGATGTGATTAGTGAATAATTAACAAATAGCTTAATGTAGGCATGGATAAACAAAAACCAACAAATTCTTATTAGGCCAATGCCTCAATTTATAGAGTTTACATCCAAGCATCAAATCCCACTGATTTCTCCTTGATTCACTCCACCTCTCCCAGAATATCTCCACCTCTCCCAGAATATCTCCACCTCTTTTGCTTGATTCTCTCCACCTCTTCACTTTTCCCAGAATATCTCCACACTTCCTAAATCTTCTCCCAGTAGATTCTTCTCACCTTTTCACAGGTTCTCTCACATTTACACATTCTCTTTTACAGCCTCTAACCAAGGGCTTGTTCCCGCACACACCCTATTCACTTGTATATTTCAACATGGCATGTAGAGCGGCCTGGAGGTCTTGATGGCTTTGGATAAGATCAGCTTGGGCAGGATCATGGCTATTTTTGAGGCTGTGACCTGCTCTTGTTGGCACTGCATATAATCTATTATGGAAGTAAGGACCTCCTTGGCTAGGTTGGAGAACCCCACCACAAAATTTGGGAGAGCGTCCTAGGAGAAGTGGATACCTTCAAAAAAGGCCTATTGTTGGGAGAAGAAATATCTAGCCTTGCACCCAATGGAAAGTATACATAGTATGGCATTGAGATGCAGAGGGTGACACAAAGGGGCCTTCATCAGGGTGAGCTACTAGCGAGGGTGAGGGGAGGGGTTGGGCACTTGGGGTGCTAGGTGAGGAGTGTAGTAGGGTCTCCTCCAAGAACTGGGAGGTCTTGCAAAGCTCCTCCTCTTCAGCAACCTTGTGTTGTGCCTCTTCCTCCTAAGTGTTGAAGTGTTGGCGCTTGGACAGGGGAGTGGTGGTGGGGAAGGTTGGGGCTCGGGGATGGGGGATGGGGCGAGGTATAGGGGTGTCTCCCTGTAAATGGATGGGCTTGGGCAATTCTTCCCAACCTGTGGCATGATATAAAACTTTCAAGTAGGGAGGAGGCTACCAACTTGCCTTGTGGGATCAAATAGATGGCATGGAGCTCATTGTGCAGATACTCTACCCAATTGACAGGCACACCTTGATGGACTCTAGCAAGGGTGGAGAGGTTGGAATGGTTGAAGCGAACCACCCAACATGTGGTAAGGAGGAAAATGAGGGCCTGTGCTAGCATCACCAATTTTGGGTGGGTGATTTTGTGCCATTCCATGCCATCCTTGGTCGTAGGGCCCTTGAAAGCGTTATACACATGTCGCATGACATGGCTATGGTGCACATAGGGCTACTCTATTGTGGGGAGTTGGAGGGTGCCTAACCAAATCTAGATTGAGGTGCACTATGAGGGGCGCTCCTTTTGAGTCTAGTACCGCCTGCCCTATTGCCTAGCCTACATTGTAAGCGTTGATGAAGTAGAAGCAGTTTAGGAGGTCGGGTACCCAGGGCTCCATTACATTGAGCCCAATTTGCTCTAGGCATGCAACCACTACGGGCTCCACGATGCATGATGGTAGCATGGGTTGGTGTAGTAGAGTAGCTTATGCTCCACTTTGTGCATGTTCTTCATGAGGCTATGAATGGCATGGTCATCGACCACTTCATAAGTGTCTCGCCCAAATGAGAGAGTTGGGTGTTGTTCTTGCCATATTCCTCAAATCGATTACTCGCCTGCTGTCTCTTCTTCTGGGGAGTGTGGCTTATAATCTTGAGATAGGAGTTGGAGTGGTTGTTAACGGTGGCCATTGTAATAGGTGAGGAGAAGGTGACAGGAGGGAAACAAGCTACTAAAAATCAGAAGAAAAAGGGCAAGAGTTTGGCTAGAGAGCAAGAAGATTGGTGGGAAAAATGAGGTGTGGTGGGGCCTTATATAGATTTCCTAGGGAGGTAAGCCCGTGGCTTTGCAGAGAAACAACCATGGGCTAATGGAGTGAATGGTCATGTCTACGTAGAAGCTAAAGGAAAATTCATCGGTGTTTCCAATGAACAGACGTGGATATGGGGGTTTTCCCTTAGAGGGATTCTTTTGGCACCCTGTTTACAGGTTTTGTACCCTTTTGACTAGGTGGTGAGTACCCCATTGCGGGTTTTGTATTGACTCCTTTCCCAATTTTCAATGGCTATAGAAGTCGGGTCCAATTTGGTTTGGGAAACATTGCAACTCTTCTTCAGGCTCTATTGCTACTTAGTTAGGAGATCCTTAGGTACCCATCTTTGTGTGATTGTGGCTTGAAGACAAGGTGGGCCTTTCCAATGTCTTTTCTTTGGTGGTGGCCTCCTTTGGATGTTCTTTATGGCCTTCTGTGTTTGTAGTTGCACTAGTGGAGGCTGTCATGGGCTTGGTAGTGTATCTGTGTGGAAATGCCTTATGTGTTGTTGAGGCTAGAAAGGTAAGTTGGGATCTCTTAGGAATCCACATAGTAGTTGCATCTTCATAGTAACCTTGTGCGAGATGAGGACCTCCACCGGTGAATGTTGGTGGGTTGGGTAGATAACTTTGGTGCTGGGGTCTATGTGAAAACAATTTAGGGTGGACCTTGCTAGCAGGTAGTAGTGTTAGCAGAGTTATCAGTGTTAGTAGGTGTCATTGGTGTGGCTTGGCATGATGTGGAGTCTATCTCAGTGATGAGGCTTTGCTGGAGAGGGATCTTGGTAAAGGATCGGCCTTTTTTTGGTAGTACAGTCTTATCTTTTTCTGTGATCATGGGGGTTAGAATTGGTGAAGAGAATGATATGCCTTGTTGCAATGGGATTTGAGGGGCTACGGCTCTTCATCGGTCATGAGGGCACCGTAACTTGCCTTGAGGTTGTCCTTACTTCCTAGTGAATGTGACATGTGTTGTGGCCCATCCATCCTCTTCCAAAGGAGGATTTCTTCTTACATTGTACTTGCAAGTATGACATAGAAATTTCTTTCTTGGGGGTTATTCCGAATGTGAAATAGAATTATAACAACACCTAGGTATTTAACACAATTTAAAGCAATTTAAAGCAATGGCAGTGACACTCACTGAGGTGTGGAATAAATTTGGTTGACCGAGAGAGTCCCATGTCTCGTAGGTCATTAATTTATCATTAGCACCCATGTCTACTAGTGCTAACTTTTGAGTAAAGCTTGTTGGTGTGGTCATTCTTAACCCCACAAACGTGCAAGTTTAACTTCCCAGTCCTAGGTCCACTACTTGAGTCATGTTCATAAAGATTTTCTTTTGTTTGAGTTTTTCTTGCGGCCTTTCCTTGGCTTCTTTTGTGCTGTCTTTCTTGTCTCACTCTATTTTTGTTTTTCCTCCTTTTTGAGGTGAATTGCCTACAAAGTGTTTTGTGTGAGTGGTTTATAGTAGCATCATAATTTGCTACCATTGAAATAACTTGCCATTTTGATGTCATTGCTTCAATGAGTGCAATGCCCTATGGGGTTATGTTGGTCACTAGAAAGGGTCCTAGTCCTCTATATTTAAGCTTCTTTTTGTGGTTTTGTGCGTTATAAAGAAAAACCATGTCCCCCTCATTCATCTCTTTGTATTTGAGCTGGTAATCAAACCATTGCTTACACCTTAGTTTTTCTACAATCATGCCATAATTAGCTCTTAGACATGTTTCATCGAGTTTCTCAAGCTCAACAAGTGGATCGCTCAAAACACTACCACCAGTGAGTTTTTCCTATACCAGGACCCTTAAACTTGGTGTACTAAGAATTCCATAGGCATGACTACTTTAGTTCCATATGTTAAGCTGAATGGTGTGGTGTTAATGGGGCCACCTTGTATGCCGTTTGATAAGCCCATAGTGCCAGCGGTAATTTTTGTTCCTAGTTGTTTGCGACTCGCATCTACAGTCTTGGTTAAGATGGCACATAGAGTTTTGTTAATGCTTTTTGCTTGGCCATTAGCTTGGGAGTAATAGGGTGAAAATTTATAGTGCATGACCAAGAATTATAGAAAGAATCGTATTACCTTATTTATGAAATGGGTGCCATCATCACTGACAAGTTCAGGAGGACACCCAAATCGAGTGATTACATACTCATACAGGAAATTAGCCATGGACCTTGTGTTGACTTTCCTTGCGAATCAAGCTTCAACCCATTTTGTGCAGTAGTACGTTGTAAGATTCCTCCCCAGCCTCTCAAGAAGTCCAGTAACTTCCCCTGTAATCAAATCCCTCTCCAGAAATATAAAAGATCTTGTTTCTACCTTTTTGGCCTAGAGAGAGAAAATCTTCTAGAGAGAGGTGATTCAGTTTTTAAATATTTTTGGATGGAAAAATATCTCATCTTATTAAAATAAATTCCCTTGAAATAGAAGTTCAAAAAGAATTTCAGAAGGTGCATTAGAAATAAATTATAATATGTTCAAAAGGCCTTATCCTAAGGGTCTAGATTTTTTAAAAAATTTTAAATTAAGGTTCCTATGGACCAATAAGATTAATCCAAATGTAGGGAGGAGGTAAATTGAAGAAATAAAGAAAATCTTCCCAAAAATGAGTAAATACTCACATAAGATGAAGAGTGGACTAAGGACCAAAGAAAATACTAAAAAAATAAAATTTTGACACCTCAGAGTGGGGATTCCCCCTCATGAAGTAGGTGCTTTTTCCCATCATTGCTTTTGAATTTTAAATCAATAAAATTAGATATTTCATCTCTCCTCTCTCCTAATTCAAAACTTGATCCAAAAAGTGAACTAAACTCACCCAAAAATGGTCAAAATTGACCAAATGGGATAATTTCTAAGTAACTTGAGAATGAAAAATTTTGAAAAATGGTCAGCCATACAAAGGAGGTTATAGCAAAATTTTCTTAAATTTTGTGAAATAAGTTTTATCTTTTTTTATTCAAGAAGAGTAATCCCCACTGTTTGTGTATTCTAAAAGTGTTATTTTCATTCTATGCATAGAAAAATGCATATTAGAAATATTTTTATTATAAAAGTGTTATTTCCATGAGAATAAATTTTTATGCATAGAAAGATGCATATTGGATATTTTTTATTATAAAAGTGTGATTTTCATTAGATTTA
Organism: Cibotium barometz; assembly: GCF_041138505.1. Taxonomy (NCBI): domain Eukaryota; kingdom Viridiplantae; phylum Streptophyta; class Polypodiopsida; order Cyatheales; family Cibotiaceae; genus Cibotium; species Cibotium barometz. Next base: position 28,369,606 of record NC_141106.1, read on the forward strand.
AATTCTATACATAGAAAGATGCATATTGGATATTTTTTTATTATAAAAGTGTGATTTTCATTAGAATTAATTTCTATGCATAGAGAGATGCATATTGGATATTTTATAAAAGTGTGATTTTCATTGTATTTAAATTCTATGCATAGAAAGATGCATATTGGATTTTTTTTAAATTATAAAAGTGCGATTTTCATGCATAGAAAGATGCATATTGGATATTTTTTATTATAAAAGTGTGATTTTCATTAGATTTAAATTCTATGCATAGAAAGATGCATATTGGATATTTTTTTTATTATAAAAGTGTGATTTTCATTAGAATTAATTTCTATGCATAAAAAGATGTGAATTGGATATTTTTTATTATAAAAGTGTGATTTTCATTAGATTTAAATTCTATGCATAGAAAGATTTTCATTAGATTTAAATTCTATGCATAGAAAGATGCATATTGGATATATATTTTTAATATAAAAGTGTGATTTTCATTCGATTTAAATTCTATGCATAGAAAGATGCATATTTGGAAATATTTTTATTATAAAAGTGTTACTTTTATTTTTATGGATAAATAGATGCATAAAAGAATTTTTTATTATTTATAAAAGTGTTACTTTCATCAAAATTGATTTTTATGCATAAATAGATGCATAAAAGAATTTTTTTTATTATAAAAGTGTTACTTTCATCAAAATTTTTATACATTAATAGATGCATAAAAGAATTTTTTTATTATAAAAGTGTTACTTTCATCAAAATTGATTTTTATGCAGCATAAATAGATGCATAAAAGGATTTTCTTTTATATAAAAGTGTTATTTCCATGGAAGTTGGATTTTATGCATAAATAGATGCATACAAAATTTTTATATCAAAATAAGAGCTCTCTTTAATCCTATATTTAAATCCCATGAATATTGGTAAATGAATAAGTAAATACTCTATGAGAGAAAATTCTACCGTTTCATATATCTCTAGGATGGTAATGATTCTGAGAATACTCAAAAAAACTATCAAAGTCGAAATTTTAGATAAATGATTAATTTATTCCTCATAGGAATTTGTGATTAGTTTTGAATTCAGGTAAGCAAATACTCAATGAATGAAATTCAGTAAAGTAGTAATTGAAATATTACCCTTCGAGAAAGATAGTTCAGGGAGAACCTTTTCAGACTCAAACCCTGAATCAGACTATGACCAAGACATAACTCCTTCGTCAGTTTCAAGAAAAGACGATGTGACTAGTTCAGGAAAATTCACTCAAATCACCCATTGAATATCTGAAATCAAGCTAAGACCCTTTGATTCTGATCTGAGGATCAAGGTTACAGAATTCAAGGAATTCTGTTTGGAATTCAGACCTACGATCAAAAAGTCTTGGGACATGGATTTAAGATATACTCATTGTATTCAAAAGAAACTCAAAACTGAAAACTTGCATAGAAACCCTATTTTCTTAGAGGATTGTCTTACGCCAGAATGCTCGAGGGAGCATTTGGTATATGTGTTTTTCGAAGGGAAGTTCGGTTGCAACAGCTGACGGGGAATGTTCAAAGGATGGCTCATGCGGCAAAAACCTGCCCAGGTCTTGACCACCCTTGGTATGGTGAAAAATGTGTGCTTCTGGTACGATGGGAAAGAGCCGACGAAGCGGACCCTGAGTGAAGTGCCAGGAAACCTAAGGAGGATCTCGGAGGGTTTTGACTAGGCGATGCATAGGCTCGCGGTGCTTAGGACACCCATGCATATGTCGTGGAAGATATATATGTATGATGATGAAAAATTATTGTAATCTGAATCTTGGTCTTGAGAGAGAGTCCAGAGTGAAACCTGTTTTTGAGAAACAAGGAACTAGATGGAAATTTTGAGTTATGATATTTGTAACCAATAATTGTTTGTCAATGGATTGTTTTATAAGTTAAAATTTAAAGAGGAGTGTGTGCGTATCTGTATTCTAAAGCAAAAGTTAAGAAAGGCATTCAATTATGGGTGGGTGAGTTCTTGTCTGGCTCTACCAATTCCAGTGGTTGGGAGGTGGCTAACCCATGGGCCGGATTGGGTTAGGCTGGAATCAGTAGAGTTTTAATAATAAAATTGATTAATAGGAATGCGCTTAGAACTCGAATAGTTAAATAATAACCTGAAGACTTCTCAAATGAATAGATCAACGGCGACTGTGGCTGATTCAATTAGGAAAAAAGCATTGATTCCTTCAAGATAAGTCTGTAATAGTTTCCCTTCTATCTAGTTTATTCAGATGAAGGTTAGTTCAGTATCTTGACCTCATTAGAAAAATTCCTTAAGAAATTCAAAATGGTGGAATCGTCCCTGTTTTTCGAGCATGGGAAATTTTCTCGGTTTCGGTTTTCAGAATGACCACCAGCTTAGTCTTGTGTGCCCAGACATTCGAGGGCGAGGCCCCAAGTGGGAAACCCTACCCTGCGCATGACTGAGCTACTTTCGCCTGCTAGCTACTGGGAATCCGCCGGTGTGCAGAGGGGGTAATGGGATCTCACAGTTTTTGGTATCACAGCGCTGTTGTAAATTTACGTAACAGCAACCAAAGTTGCTTAAAATTTTAAAGTAAATCTAGGAAATAATGTCTTCGCTTGTTAATATTATGTTGAATGAACTTCAAAAATTGAATTGGAAATTTATAGATGGATACCCCAAATCTATTGGCATTCCTGAACTCTCCCCCAGAGTCAGGATATGATAGCCTTTGCATTCGAGCACCTCATCAACTCTGCTCTGACCTGAGTAAGTAGAGTGAGACTCGCACGTCATTTTGAGAGTCTTTACTTTCCTGATCCTGTAGAGCGACGTCGGTATATGTGGTTCTTTGGAGGATGATGTATTAATATCAATACCAATCAGCGTCAGAGACTCAGGCAAAATATTTCCTTAGCCATGATCTTGATAAGGCTAGGGTTTGTTTAGCATGTACAACTCTTTAATCATTCACCCCCAGGAACTTCAGAATTTCATGCCGAGTTTTTAGGCTTCTTAGCCGCTTTATCCCTAGAAGTAGAATTACAGCACCTCTTTCTGTAATGAATCGTGTGTACCATGGCATGTCTCCTTCGCAGTTTCGCTTCTTTAAGCATACGCGATTGAGGCAGCGAATTTGGAGCCGTGATGCTCTATGTATATATGGAAAACTTTTGATAATAAATGAGGTTTTGCAAAAAAATAATAATAATCCCAAATTGCTTTCATAATTGTGAATATGGTTAATCTTGTTTAAGAAGTATGATGAAATAATTATTTGTTTAAAGATAAATCTCAAAAATTAAATAATCATAAATCTATTGTCAAAGTTAAGCTGACAAAAATCTCGTTTTGTCAGAGTCATGAGGCGCACAACCCGAGAGCAAGGCAACGGATCCTTTAACCGATGATGACGAAGAGTTAGATCAAGATGTTCGAAAAGCACTGCACAGATCCCAACCTGGTCCCTTCAAGGGTGAAGGGGAGTAGTTAGGTGAAGTAGTGGAGAAGTGGATTGAGGCTATGGAAGAATACTTTGATGTAACTAGCTACAATGAGAGAAGCAAGATGACTCTCGCCAGGTTAAAGATTGTGGAAACGGCCAGGGTCGCTCTTAGAGGAATCACTGCAAGACTAACCATCTCGACCGGAATACCCAGACCTGGACCAATCTTAAAGCTTACCTCAAAAAGAGGTTTTGTCCTCCAGGCTTCCTTGAAACTAAAATGAATGAGTTCTTGGAACTAAAGCAGGATAGCCGGATAATTGAAGAGTACCATCAAGCTTTTGTCCTTCTCCTCAAATATTCTCCACAATTGGATGAAGAGCAGCTGGCCAGGTTCATTTGAGGAATGAACGAGCCATTGGACACCTTAGTAAATAATGCCAAACAAACCTGTCTCAATGGCCGAAGCAGTAAGAATGGCAAAGGACTTTTCCAAAGCCTTTGTAGTTAAGGTCCCACGCCGAAGCTTGCACCCTCTAATTTTAAAAGATTCCAAACCCCGGGAAGTACTTCAAACTTTCCACCCCCAAAGAGGCAGCAAGGCCCAATTCAGAATCAGGATGCGGGAAGATTCAAAAGTGAAGGAAGACCCTTCCCCCCCCCCCCCCCCCAAGAACACTTTCTTAGGAGCCCCACCTCTTTCAAGGATTCAGAGGGACAAGCTCACAAGTGAGAACCGGTGTTTTGGATGCTAGGGTTTTGGTCACCAGCTGAAAGACTGCCTAACTCCTACCTTGTCAAGGGGACAGGGAAGTCAAGGACCCAGAGTGCTCAGACCAATCCCTTCGTATCAATCACCCGTCTCGCCCAAATCAGGGAAATCCCAGGAGAACTCCAACTCAGCCATCTACCTCTGTCCAGAGTAGCCTCAGAACTCCTTCCCAAAACTAGGGCAACGAAAGAGAAAGAGTTTCGCCTCAGACTGCAGCAGCCAGAGCAGTCACAATAGCTGAGGTAGTGGAAGAGGAAAGAGGACAGATTTATGCTGCAATTGAAAACCAGGGGCCAAATCACCAATTCTCAGTCATCCATACTCCAGCTGAGTATCAAGGTAAGCCTTTTAAGCTTTTGATTGATTCAGGTAGTACTCATTCTTTTATTTCCCCCACGATGCTTGCCTAAGCTAGTCTTAGAACAAAAATCAGGGAAACCTATGCAAGTTGAATTGGCTAGTGGAAAGATTCTTTTCACTCACCTTGAGACAGATCATATTCAATTCAATCTAGATGGGAATTTAACTGACTGTCAGTTCAGAGTTATAACTTTGGGAGTTTTCGACGGGATCCTTGGAATGGATTAGCTCCACAAAAATTAAGCTGACATTCACTGTCATAATGGAACCATTTCCTTATGTGATCTTTAGGAAATAAAGTTCAAGGAACCAAAATTTCAGGATCCTCAAGTCTACAATTAGTAAAAGCTTCAAAGTTACTAAAAGGACTTAGAAAGAAGCAGCTCATTTATGTTGTCAAAATGAATCCAATAGACTCAAAGTTAAAAGCTAAAGAACCTGAATGGTTAAGTGATTATGATGATTTACTCCCAGCAGAATTAATTGAGATGCCTCTGATTCAAGAAGTAGATCATGAGATAGAATTGACCCCCGAAACTTAGCCAGTAGCCCTGTGCACGTACAAATGCCAGTTCTTGAAGCCATCAAACTCAAGGAACAACTTAGACAGCTGTTAATAAAAATTTGTAAGACCCAGTGTTTCACCTTGGGGTGCGCCAGTTCTCTTTTTCAGAAAAAGAAAGAGTGGCTAAGTTATCTGTACCTAGTCGAGTTCGCCTACAATGCTTCTTATCACTAAAGTATTGGGATGAGCCCTTTCAAAGCTTTGTATGGACAAGATTGCTTAACTCCATTAACTTGGTCCGACCCATTAATTAGGGTGGTCGAGATGTCCAAACAGATGCTTAACGACATGGGAGCAGCAGATGCAGCCAATTTGCAAAGATATAAAAGCTGCCCAGAATAGACAAAAACAGTATGCAGATAAGAAGAGGACAGATAGGAAATTCGAAGAAGCAGAGATGGTCTTCATTCTAGTACGCCCCAAAAGAAGTTCTCTATCTCTTGGGAAGTACAAGAAGTTATCCACCAGATATTGTGGGCCATATCTGATTACAAAGAAAGTAGGTGACTTAGCCTACAAACTTCTTTTGCCTCCTCATCTCAAAGTACATAATGTATTTCATGTCAGCCTACTTAAAAAGTATGTACCAAGCCCAAATCATGTGCTTGATTGAAATCTTAACTTCTTCAACCCAAAGGTAGATGGAACTCCAACCTAAAGAAATCTTTGATGCTCGAGAGAAGGTTCTCAGGAATAGAATTCTGAGAGAATTATTGGTTAAATGGAAGTTCTATCCTTTTGAAGATGCCACCTGGGAGAAAGAAGCCGAACTGTTGTGGGATTACCCCGAGTTTGCGAGATGAGGACATCTCGCATTTTTCAAGTGGGAGAGAATGTAAGATTCCTCCCCAGCCTCTCAAGAAATCCAGTATCTTCCCCTGTAATCAAATCCCTCTTCAGAAATATAAAAGATCTTGTTTCTACCTGTTTTGGCCTAGAGAGGGAAAATCTTCTAGAGAGAGGTGATTCAGTTTTTAAATATTTTTGGATGGAAAAATATCTCATATTATTAAAATAAATTCCCCTAAAATAGAAGTTCAAAAAGAATTTCACAAGGTGCATTAGAAATAAATTATAATATGTTCAAAAGGCCTTATCCTAAGGGTTCAGATTTTTTGAAAATTTTAAATTAAGATTCTTATAGACCAATAAGATTAATCCAAATGTAGGGGGGAGGTAAATTGAAAAAATAAAGAAAACCCTCCTAAAAATGAGTAAATACTCACATAAGATGAAGAGTGGACTGAGGACCAAAGGAAATACTAAGGACCAAAGGAAATACTAAAAAAATGAATTTTTGACACCTCAGAGTGGGGATTCTCCCTCATGAAGTAGGTGCCTTTCTCCCATCATTGCTTTTGAATTTTAAATCAATAAAATTAGATATTTCATCTCTCCTCTCTCCTAATTCAAAATTGGATCCAAAAAGTGAACTAAACTGACCTAAAAATAGTCAAAAATTGACCAAACTGATCTGGAAAATTTTAGAATCAGTTTGCTTGGTTAGAAGCTCACTTTTTCCTATAAATAGAAGCCTTCCCCTTTGTAGAAGCTTAATAGTGTTTTATGCATTGTTACTCTACTCCTCCCCCTAGAGCCAAAAACAATGAATTTATAATTCATTAGTTTTTGACCATTTCCTCTTCAAAAGAATTGGTGGCCACTCTTGTTGCAAAGAGTAGATCTCTCAAACCATCAAGCCAAAGGAAAGCTCACAAAAATTCATGTAAGTTAGAAATCCTACTTTTTCTATATTCCATTCAATGGTTTTCTAATTTTTGTTTTCTTTAAAATGAAAAATGATGTTATGCCTTGTTGGAAAGGCTTTCCCTCTCTCTTCATTCTGGAATTTGGCCTTTCTTTATCCTAGATATGTAATCAAATTGTTAGAATTAAACTTTTCATATTGTTTCTCTTTAAAAAGTAGAATTTGATTAGTTTAGAATGCTTTAAACCATTTGGGATAATTCCTAAGTAACTTGAAAAATGGTCAGCCATACAAAGGAGGTTATGGCAAATTTTTTTGGCAAAATTTTCTTAAATTTTGTGAAGTAAGTTTTATCTTTTATTATTCAAAAAGAGTAATCCCTATCGTTTGTGTATTTTAAAAGTGTTATTTTCATTCTATGCATAGAAAAATGCATATTAGAAATATTTTTATTATAAAAGTGTTAGTTCCATTAGAATAAATTTCTATGCATAGAAAGATGCATATTGGATATTTTTTATTATAAAAGTGTGGTTTTCATTAGATTTAAATTCTATGCATAGAAAGATGCATATTGGATATTTTTTTATTATAAAAGTGTGATTTTCATTAGAATTAATTTCTATGCATAGAAAGATGCATATTGGATATTTTTTATTATAAAAGTGTGATTTTCATTAGATTTAAATTCTATGCATAGAAAGATGCATATTGCATATATTTTTTTAAATTATAAAAGTGAGATTTTCATTAGAATTAATTTTTATGCATAAAAAGATGCATATTGGATATTTTTTATTTTAAAAGTGTGATTTTCATTAGATTTAAATTCTATGCATAGAAAGATGCATATTGGATATTTTTTATAAAAGTGTGATTTTCATTAGATTTGAATTCTATGCATAAAAAGATGGATATTGTATATTTTTTATTATAAAAGTGTGATTTTCATTAGATTTAAATTCTATGTATAGAAAGATGCATATTTGAAAATATTTTTATTATAAAAGTGTTACTTTCACCAATATTGATTTTTATGCATAAATAGATGCATAGAAGAATTTTTTTTATTATAAAAGTGTTACTTTCATCAAAATTGATTTTTATGCATAAATAGATGCATAAAAAAATTTAATTATAAAAGTGTTACTTTCATCAAAATTGATTTTTATGCATAAATAGATGCAAAAGATTTTTTAACTAAAAAGGTGTCACTTTCATTAAAATTGATTTTTATGCATACATAGATGCATAAAAGAATTTTTTTAATTATAAAAGTGTTACTTTCATCAAAATTGATTTTTATGCATAAAAGGATTTTCTTTTATATAAAAGTGTTATTTCCATAGAAGTTGGATTTTATGCATAAATAGATGCATCCATGATTTTTATATCAAAATAAGAGCTCTTTTTAATCCTATGTTTAAATCCCATGAATATTGGTAGATGAATGAGTAAATACTCTATGAGAGAAAATTCTACCGTTTCGTATTCTCTAGGATGGTATTTAGAAAACTCACAAAAACTATCGAAGTCAGAATTTTAAATAAATGATTAATTTATTCCTCATAGGAATTCGTGTGATTAGTTTTGAATTCAGTTAAGCAAATACTCAATGAATGAAATTCAGTAAAGTAAAATATTACCCTTCGAGAAAGATAGTTCAGGGAGAACCTTTCCAGACTCAAACCCTGAATCAAACTATGACCAAGACATAACTCCTTCGTCAGTTTCAAGAAAAGATGATGTGACCAGTTAAGGAAAATTCACTCAAATCACCCACGGAATCTGAAATCAAGTTAAGACCCTTTGATTTTGATCTAAGGATCATGGTTACAAAATTCGAGGAATTCTGTTTGGAATTCAGACCTATGATCAGAAAGTCTTGGGATATGGATTTAAGATATATTCATTGTATTCAAAAGAAACTCAAAATTGAAAACTTGCATAGAAACCCTGTTTTCTTAAAGGACTGTCTTACGCTAGAATATTGTAGGGAGCATTTGGTATATGTATTTTTCTAAGGGAAGTTTGGTTGTAACAGCTGGCGGGGAGTGTTCAAAGGACGGCTCACTTGGTAAAAACCTACCCAGGTTGTCTTGACCAGCCTTGGTATGGTGAAAAATGGTGTGCTTCTGGTATGATGGGCGAGGGCCGACGAAGCGGTCCCTGAGAGAAGTGCCAGAACACCTAAGGAGGATCCTAGAGGGTTCCTACTAAGTGATGCACAGGCTCGCGGTGCTTAGGACACCCATGCATATGTCGTGGAAGATATATATGTATGAGGTGACAAAAAATTATTGTAATCTGTTTACTGGATCTCGTTGTTGACTAGGTGGTCTCAAAACGGAGAGTCCAGAGTGATACCTGTTTTTGAGAAACAAGGAACTGGATGGAAATTTTGAGTTATGATATCCGTAACCAATAATTGTTTGTCAATGGATTGTTTTATAAGTTAAAATTTAAAGAGGAGTGTGTGTGTATCTGTATTCTAAAGCAAAAGTTAAGAAAGGCATTCAATTATGGGTGGGTGAGTACTTGTCTGGTTCTACCGATTCCAGTGGTTGGGCGGTGGCTAACCCATGGGCCGGATAGGCTGGAATCAGCAGAGTTTCAATAATAAAATTGATTAATAGGAATACGCTTAGAACTCAAATATTTAAATAATAACCTAAAGACTTCTCAAATGAATAGATCAACGGTTGTGCCTGATTCAATTAGGAAAAAAGCATTGATTCCTTCAAGATAAGTCTATAATAGTTTCCCTTCTATTTGGTTTATTCCGATGAAGGTTAGTTCAGTATCTTGACCTCATTAGAAAAATTTGTTAAGAAATTCAAAATGGTTGGAATCGTCCCCATTTTTTGAGCATGGGAAATTTTCCCGATTTCGGTTTTCAGAATGACCACCAGCTTAGTCTTGTGCCCAGACATTCGTCGAGGGCGAGGCCCCAAGTGGAAAACCTTGCCCCACGCATGAGGGAGCTGCTTCCGCTACCAGCTACCGAGAATCCGGTGTGCGGAGGGGGTAGTGGGATCTCACATACGTTGTGCCGCTATGATATACCATGCTTGGGTGTGTTAGGTAGCCAAGCTAATGGGACACCGACAAAATCAATTCCCCATTTCTTGAATGGTTACAACAAGGACATTACAGGATAGAGGGGCATCCTGTCCTTATTGTCACGGTCCATTGTTTTGGCATTCATCACATCATTTGACATATTTGGCCATGTCTCCAAATAAGGTTGGCCACCATAAGCCTACCAAGAGAATCTTTCAAGTAGTGGTATCAGTTTGTGAAGTGTCTACTTGCAACCTTACAGTGGTCTTATTCCAAAATAGAGATGTATTCATCCTCACAAATGCCTCATTTGATTATTCCATCTTTTCCTTGTTTGTACAATCACCTCGATCAATTGATAGGGGGAAGCCTTCTTAATAAGGCATCTTGCTTGATCCTTGTTGATCGGTGTTTTAGTGGGTAGTCCATTAGCTAGGGAATCTGTAACTTCATCTCCTCATTTAGGAATCAAGCATAGTTGGAACATGGGAGCATTTGGCGAGTCATCATTGACTCCCACCGATGGTTCTCCGATGTTAAAAATCACGTGCGACATGTGGTCGGCCAATACGTGCTAGGAACCTTTGTGTACCATGACAATAAAATCAAACTCCAGCAAAATTAGGAGCCATCTTCTGATTCTGCCCATGGTGCATGGTTTTTTCACTGTGTAAAGAAGAGCTTGATGGTCTACAAAGAAAACGATTTTAGTTTCCAAAAGGTAATGACAAAAGTTTTTAATTGTTAAAGACCATGGCTAACCCTTCTCTTTCTATGGTAGTATAATTTTGTTTTGCTTCATTTACTTGGCAACTGGCAAAGCTAACAGGGAAGTCCTTGTTGTGCTCTCCAAGTTGAGCCAGAACATAACCAGTTGCCAAAGCCAAAGCATCTATGTGGACATGAAATATGATTTCCCAATTGGGGGATCTTAAAATGGGAGCACTCGACAACACTTTCTCGAGGGTATCATATGCTTGTTGGCACTCCTTTGTCCATTTGAAAATAGCTAGGAGTCCATAAAGGGGATGAGCTATGTCGACATACATGAAGATGAAATGCCAACATGCCCCATAAATCTCTGTGACTCTCTTAAAGTTGGTAGGGGATAGTAGCTTGAGAATGAGTCAAACCTTACTGTCATTTGTGGAAATGCCATGTTCTGAGACAATGTGCTCCAGGATCATGCTATTCGAAATCCAAAACTGGCATTTCAAAGGGTTAAGAGAGCTTCTATAGAGTCGGCATCTCTCTAGTATTTTTCTCAATTGCCATAGATGTGCTTTCATGTAGAATTGACACAGAGGTCGTCCATAAATAATTCAAGGAATTTCCATAGATACTCCTTGTAGGCTGTGCATATTAGATGTTGGAAGGTTTTTGGGGCATTGGTCAAACCAAACAGGATGACACGGCATGCATATATGCCCCATTCAGTGGGTGGAAAAAACCCCAATAAGGAAGCTATAGGCCTTCTTTCATGCGGCATGCTCTAGCACATGTTTTGTGAAAGGTAATAGTGGATAGTGATCTTGTATCGTGGTGGCATTGACCTTTTTGAGGTCCACATACACTCACTTTTTCATATTGTGTGGCATTGACCTTTTTGATGTCCACACACACACTCTCACTCTTTCATTCTTCTTGTGTACTATCACGATGGGTGAGATTCATTCGGTGTGATCTATTTTGTAGATGAATCTGTCATCTATGAGTTGATCAATTTTTCACGGACCATCTTGGAGTACTTAGGGTTCATAGGAGGATACACTCTTTGCTTTAATGGCCTTGCTCTTTCCACCATGGGGATGGTGTGTTTGACCACTTCAGGAGGTACACCTTTCATATTAGTGTATTTCTAGGTGAAGCTATCTTGGAATTCAATGAGGAGGTCAGTAAAGTCTCTCTCTTCTTTTACAGAGAGGTCTTCCCCAATATAGATAGGTTTTGAATCTTCCTATGGACTTGCCAGATTGATCTCCTTAACCTTGGTGGGACCATCATAAGACGTACCATGCTTTCCATATCATGGATTCTTTGGGCCTTTTTGTATTGTACAAAGTGGTCTCCCACCTCTAGGCTTTTAAGTGTTCGAGAACCTATTGGGTCTCCCACCTCTAGGCTCTGAAGTGTTCAGGAACCTATTGGGTCTCCTTAGCTTTAGCACTTTCCTCATCTATTCTTTTCTTGGACTCTCGCTCATCTTGCACTAGCTTTTTGTTTTGTGTTCTATGAGCAAAACGATAGAGTGTTTGGGGTTCTGATTGTGAGTCAGGTGACTCTTCCTTTTTAGTGGGTTACCTTGTATCAAAATGGGAAACTCATTGAGCTCCTTTTTCCAAACTCGGTAGAAGTTGGAATGTACATTCAAAGTCTCTACATACCTCAGCCAATGTTCTTCTGATTCTATTGGGAAGACATAAGTTTCCTTTTCCTTGAAACCGTTTGTTCTAAGGGTCTTACGGTGGATTTCCTTCGTAACGGCCTTACTTCTTCGATGTTCATAGGTTCATGGTTCATAGTGTCGAGCATGTATGTGATGCTTAGCATATAGAGAGATGTAATTTCTTGTCCTTCTACCATGGAAAATCTTGTACCTATTTGTTTTGGAAGTATATCCATGGTAGCAAGAATGTGCATCCAATTATGAATATGCATCCAATTCTTAGACTCTTTCAACTTTAGGAGAGGTGTGAATTCCATGCTATCCCTTTTATCTTCCAACATTTTGTGATATGTTTGGCACAAAATTATTGTTGGTAGACCTAGCAGTAGTCACTGAATCTTTTGCCAAGGGTCCCTTACTCATTGGATGGATCTTCCAAGTGCGTAGGTGAACACCTTTAACATTCGGTCTTTTTTTTTAATGTAGATGTGATCCATGTTCCAATCATGGATCATCCTAGTTTCTCTCATAAATACTATCCTAGGATGCAATCGTAGGAAACTGACCACTACTGGTCAAAGTTCATCACCATAAAGGTGTGTCAAAAACTAGGTCCGAGAAGCTTAACCTTCAAATCTCATAGAAGACCTATAGGCTTCGTGGTGGCTCCATCAACTAGTTTCACAATCAATGCAGTGTCATCCATAGGAGGTTTTTCCCATTTTTCCTAGCATTTCTTGGTAACAATGCTTACTCTTGGACCACCATCTAGGATGGGGGTGATTTGAAGCTCATTAAAAGCTAGGGGCATTGCTGCATTGAGTTAATCTCCTTCAAAATACTACCCTAACTTATTCACCCGTATCATAGGTACACATGTAATTCCATTTGGTTCTATGGATCCTTCTTCATTGGACGCATGGGAATTCTTGGTTCCCCTTGCTCCTCTATTCCTGTTCCAAGCCTTCCTTCCATCTAATCCTTCAAATATTTCCATATACTCAAGCTACCTTGAAGTAAGTTGCCAATGGGAATCTGGACTTGTGAAGATAGAAAGGAAGAGAGCCCGCAATGTCGCTTAAAAGAGGGGTGGGCTTGTGAATCTGGTGAAACCTCTTCATGCTTAGACTTCTTGGGGTGTAGGATATGGGGATACACAATTCATTGTATGCCTTGGCCCATACCTCCTTCAAGCAATGCTGCAGGAGTGCTATGGACTTTGAGAACAACTTCAAGGAAACACGTTCCGGAGAACTCCATGAGGGTACATTAGAAGCCTCATTCAAGACCACCAGCATAGCATATGATGGAAAGATCAAATAATCCACATTTGGATAGCAAGTTGAGAAGTTGGCCACTACATTAATACAACAAATGACTCAACATTGGAGAACCGGCCAAGGCCCCAACACCATCTCTATCCAAAGAGGGAGCTTGTATGGTGCCCGATCTATTGAGCTAACCATACCAACACGGAGTGTCCACATTTACAAACCCGTCCCACCCTCTATTGCACATGTTGCCAAATATGGGACAATCACGAAGTCACAAACTGCTACCAGCAAAGGGTTGCTCAAGCACGTGCTCTACCTCAAGCCCTACCTACAAATCCAAGGCAATCGCTGAGTTTTCGAGCACCTGCTCTTCACAATGCACCTCAACTAGACCAAGAAGTGGCCCAAAGAGGAATTCTTAAAGTACCTAAAATGCCCTTATCACCCCCAATTCTCCCACCTCAGCCACCATTTCTGCAAATCACACCAGTTTGTCAGCTAACCTTGATAGAAATCTTTGAGTTTTAAACTCTCAAATAATGAGATATTTCATCTCTCCTCTCTCCTAATTCAAGCCTAGTTCCAAAAAGTAAGCTGAACTGACCAAATGGTCGTCAACAAGTGACCAAATTGATCTGGAAAATTCTAGAATCAGTTTGCTTGGTTAGAGGCTCACTTTTTCCTATAAATAGAAGCCTCCCCCTTTGTAAAAGCTTAATACTGTTTATGCACTGTTACTCTAGTCCTCCCCAGAGCCAAAAACATTGAATTCACTTGATAATTCACTTGTTTTTTACTAATTCCTCTACAAAGAATTGGTGGCCACTCTTGATCCAAATAAGAGTAGAACCCTCAATCCCTCAAGCTAAAGGAAAGCTCACAAAACTCCATGTAAGTTAATAATTCTACTTTTTTCTAATTCTAATCTATGGTTTTTTGAATTATTTGCTTTTTAATGTGAATATGAATATTAAGCCTTGATGAAAAGGCTTTCCCCTTCTCTTCATTAAGAATTTCAGCCTTTCTTTATCCTAAAATGAGAAACAAATAAATTAAGTTAAACTTTTCCTATTGATTACTCTGTAGAAGTGAAAATTGATTAGATTAGAGTGCTTTATTTCATCTTGGGATAAATTTTAAAGTAAATTTAGAATGTAAAAATTGAGAAATGGTCAGCCATACAAAGGAGGTTATGGCAAAATTTTCTTAAATTTTGTGGAAATAAGTTTTATCTTTATGTTATTCAGAAAGAATAAACCACCGTTTGTGCATTCTAAAAGAAATTCTTTTTATTTTTGTTATTACTATTTTATGCATAAATAGATGCATAAAAGGATTTTCTTTTATATAAAAGTGCTATTTTCATTAGATTCAATTTCTATGCATAGAAAGATGCATATTGGATATTTTTTTATTATAAAAGTCTTACTTTCATTAGATTCAAATTCTATCCATGGAAAGATGCAAAATAAAAGAAATTTTTTATTATAAAAGTGTTACTTTAATTAGATTTAAATTCTATGCATAGAAAGATGCATATTGGATATTTTTTATTATAAAAGTGTTACTTTCATTAGATTTAAATTCTATGCATAGAAAGATGCATATTTGATATTGTTTTATTATAAAAGTGTTATTTTCATTAGATTTAAATTCTATGCATTGAAAGATGCATATTGGATATTTTTTTTAATTATAAAAGTGTTAGTTTCATTAGATTTAAATTCTATGCATAGAAAGATGCATATTGGATATTTTTTGTATAAAAGTGTTATTTTCATTAGATTCAATTTCTATGCATGGAAGGATGCATAACATAAATTCTTTATATTTTAAAAGTGTTATTCCTATTAAATTGATTTTATGCATAAATAGATGCATAAAAGAAATTTCTTTTATATAAAGGTGTTATTTCTATTGAAGTTGGATTTTATGCATAAATAGATGCATAAGAATTTTTATATCAAAATTAGATTTCTCTTTAATTCTATGTTTAAATTCTACGAGTATTTAATAAATGAATAAGTAAATACTCTAAGAGAGAAATTTCTATCGTTTCATATTCACTCAGATTGTAATGAGAAAATTCATAAAATCTATCGAAGTCAAAATTTCAGATAAATGATTAATTTATTTCTCATCAAAATTCGTGTGATTAGTTTAGAAATCAATTAAGTGAATATTCAATAAATGAAATTCAATAAAATAGTAATTTAAATATCACCTCCTTTTTTGAGAAAGATAGTTCAGGAAGAACCTTATTAGATTCGAAACCTGAATCAGACTATGACCATGACCAAGACCAAACTCTTTCGTCAGTTTCAAGGAAAGACAATGTGACCACTTTCAAGAAAATTCACTCAAATCTCCCACCAAATCTGAAACTAAGTTGAGACCCTTTGAATTGATCTGAGGATCAAGGTTACAGATTTCGAGGAATTCTGTTTTGAAAATCAGACCTGCGATCAAGAAGTTTTGGGAATGTGGATTTAAGATATACTCATTGTATTCAAAAGAAAATCAAAACTAAAAACTTGCATAGAAACCCTGTTTTCTTAAAGGACTATCTTATGCCAGAATGCTGGGGAGGGAACATTTGGTATATGTGTTTTTCTAAGGAAAGTTTGGTTGTAACAGCTAGCCAGGGAGTGTTCAAAGGATAGCTCACGCAGAAAAGCCTGCCCACCAGGTCTTGACCAACTTGGTATGGTTAAAATGGTGCGCTTCCAGTATGATGGACGAGGGCCGACAAAGCGGTCCCTGAGTGAAGTGCCAGGACACCTAAGGAGTATCCTAGAGGGTTCTAACCAGGCGATGCACGGGCTCACGGTGCATGCCGAGGACACCCATGCGTATGTCGAGGAAGATATTGTATGATGGACCAATGTTTATTGTAATCTATTACTACTGGATCTTGTTGTTGCTGACTAGCTGGTCTCAACGACGAAGAGTCCAGACTGATACTGTTTTTGTCGAGAAACAAGGATTGGAAGGAAATTTTGAGTTATGACATCTGTAACCAATAATTGTTTGTCAATGGATTGTTTTATAAGTTAAAGTTTTAAAGAGAAGTGTGTGCGTATCTGTATTCTAAAGCAAAAGTTAAGAAAGGCATTCAATTATGCGTGGGTGAGTACTTATCTGGTGTTCTACCAATTCTAGTGGTTGGGCGGTGGCTAACCCATGGGCCGGATGGGGTTAGGCTGGAATTAGTAGAGTTTTAATAATAAAATTGATTAATAGGAATACGCTTAGAACTCGAGTAGTTAAATAAAAACCTGAAGACTTCTCAAATGAATAGATCAACGGCTATGCCTGATTCAATTAGGAAAAAAGCGTTGATTTCTTCAAGTTAAGTTTGTAATAGTTTTCCTTCTATCTGGTTTAATCAGATGAAGGTTAGTTTAGTCTCTTGACCCTGTTAGAAAATTCGTTAAGAAATTCAAAAAGGTGGAATCGTCCCCATTTTCTAGTGAAGGAAAATTTTTCCGATTTTGGTTTTGGAATGACCACTAGTTTAGTCTCGTGCCCGGACATTCAAGGGCGAGGCCCCGAGAGAGTGAGAAACCCTGCCCACGTAAGAGGAAGCTACTTCCGCTATGCTGCTAGCAACCAGGAATCCGGTGCGCAGAGGGGGTAGTGGGATCTCACAGAGCTGGTATCAGAGCTAGTATCAGAGCACTGTTGTAAACATATGAAACAGCAGCAAAAATTGCTTAAATTTTTTTAAAGTAAAGCTTGGGAAAAAAATGTTTTCACTTGCTAAGATTATTTTTGAAATGAATTCTTAAATTAAAAACTCATAAATTGAATTGGATTTTTAGATGGATACCCCAAATTTGTCTAGCATTCCTGGGCTTTCCCAGAGTCAGGATATGATTGCCTTTGCCTTCGATCATCTCATCAACTCTGCTACAACCCGAGAAAGTAGAGTGAGGCTCGCTTGTCACTTTGAGGATCTAAACTTCCCTGATCCTGTAGAGCGACGTCAGCACATGTGGTTCTCTCGAGGGCGATGTATTAACGTCAATACCAATCAGCTTCAAAGACTCAGACAGAATATCTCCCTAGCCATGATCTTGATAAGGCTAGGAGTTGTTCATTATGTTCAACTCTTCAATCATTCGTCCCGGAATTTTAGAAATTCTTACCGAATTTTTAGACTTCTGAGTCGCTTTATTCCTAGAAGTAGAACTACAGCACCCTTATCACACTGATGGATCATGTATATCATAGCATGTCTCCATCGCAGTATCATCTTTTTTATGCATATGCGATTGAGGCAGTGACTTTTGGAGCCGAGATGCTCTATGGATATATCAAAAACTTTTGATAATAAATGATGTTTTGCAAAAGATTCTAAATTGATTTCGTGGGTGGTTATGAATTTTGGTTAATAAAATTATCAGAGTGAATCTTGTTTTTAAGAATTATAATGGAATAATTATTGTTTAAGAAATAAATCTAAAAAAAATCATAAATCTAATGCCAAAGTTAAGTTGACAAAAATCTCGTTTTGTCGAAATCATGAGGCACGCGGCACGTGCCCTTTTCAGAATAATAAAAGATCTTGTTTCTACCTCTTTTAGCCTTAGAGAGAGAAAATATTCTAGAGAGAGATAACTTAGTTTTCAGATATCTTTGGATGGAAAAATATCCTTTCTTATTGAAATAAATTCTCCCCAAATAATAGTTTAAAAAGAATTTCCTAAGGTGCATTAGAAATAAATTATAATCTGCTAAAAAGATCTTAGCCTAAGGGTCCAGATTTTCTAAAAAATTTTAGATTAAGGTTCTGAGGGGCCAATCAGATTAATCCAAATGTAGGGAGGAGATAAATGGAAGAAATAAATAAAAACCCCCAAAAATGAGTAAATAGTCACATAAAATGAAGAGTGGACTAAGGACCAAAGGAAATACTAAAAAAATAAATTTTTGACACCTCACAGTGGGGATTCCCCCTCATGAAGGAGGCACCTATTTCACATGTGTGGAGGAGTTTTTAACTCTCAAATAATGAGATATCTCATCTCTTCTCTCTCCTAATTCAAGCCTAGTTCCAAAAAGTAAGCTGAACTGACCCAAAAATGGTCAAAAATTGACCAAACTGATCTGGAAATTTTTAGAATTAGCTTGCTTGGTTGGAGGCTCACTTTTTCCTATAGATAGAAGCCTCCCCCTTTGTAAAAGCTTAATAGTGTTTATGCACTGCTACTCTACTCCTCCCCAGAGCCAAAAACATTGAATTCACTTGATAATTAATTCACTTGTTTTTTACTAATTCCTCTACAAAGAATTGGTGGCCACTCTTGATCCAAACAAGAGTAGAACCCTCAATCCCTCAAGCCAAAGGAAAGCTCACAAAACTCCATGTAAGTTAATAATTCTACTTTTTTTCTAGTTCTAATCTATGGCTTTTTGAATTCTTTGCTTTTTAATGTGAATATGGATGTTAAGCCTTGATGAAAAGGCTTTCCCCTTCTCTTCATTAAGAATTTTAGCCTTTCTTTATCATAAAATGAGAAAAAAATAAATTAAGTTAAACTTTTCCTATTGATTACTCTTTAGAAGTGAAAATTGATTAGATTACAGTGCTTTATTTCATCTTGGGATAAATTTTAAAGTAAATTTAGAATGTAAAAATTGAGAAATGGTCAGCCACCGTTTGTGCATTCTGAAAGAAATTCTTTTTATTTTTGTTATTACTAAAAGAATAATCCCCACCGTTTGTGCATTCTAAAAGAAATTCTTTTTATTTTTGTTATTACTATTTTATGCATATATAGATGCATAAAAGGATTTTCTTTTATATAAAAGTGTTATTTTCATTAGATTCAATTTCTATGCATAGAAAGATACATATTGGATATTTTTTATTATAAAAGTGTTACTTTCATTAGATTCTAATTCTATGCATGGAAAGATGCATAAAAGAAAATTTTTATTATAAAAGTGTTACTCTCATTAGATTTAAATTCTATGCATAAAATGCATATTGGATATTTTTTTATTATAAAAGTGTTACTTTCATTAGATTTAAATTCTATGCATAGAAAGATGTATATTGGATATTTTTTATTAAGTTCGGTTGCA
The DNA here is from genome assembly GCF_041138505.1 of Cibotium barometz. Taxonomy (NCBI): domain Eukaryota; kingdom Viridiplantae; phylum Streptophyta; class Polypodiopsida; order Cyatheales; family Cibotiaceae; genus Cibotium; species Cibotium barometz. The sequence continues at coordinate 28,389,263 of NC_141106.1, forward strand.
ACAGTTGGCGAGGCGTGTTCAAAGGACAGCTCACGCGGCGGCAAAGCCTGACCATGTCTTGACCAGCCTCGGTATGGTTAAAATGGTGTGCTTCCAATATGATATGTTGAGATTTCAAGCTCATCTAGTGAGGTGGTGGACACTGAAGATGACCCGCCTAGAGGATAGGCCCCACACTTACACCACTGGCATGGTTGGTGTGAGATCATGGGTGCTACGCGGCCAGTGGGATGACAGGATGTGTGACAGCCATTCTAGAGACTGGCATAGTTATAGCGCCAGCTCATTTAGTTGGGTTCACACTATAGAGAACCCTAGTATGTATTTGGTTGAGTACCTTTTCATATTGGGTGTACTCTTATCTTTGTATATGGTGTGTTGAGTGTTGTGTGAAGAAGAAGAAGATTTTCAGCCTCTCACCTTGTGTACTCTCTTTTAGGGTTTTGTGAGTGTGTGTGTGCTTGCAAGAGCTCAAGCTCTCTTCTCCCCTACTTCTTTTCATGGTATCAGAGCTTGGTTCATGCTAAGGGCTGAGCTGCAAGCAAGAGAAGCACGGAAGCAGTATGAGGGTAAGAGCTTCATCTACTCTTCCCTATTTGTGTTGGTAACTACACCCTTGTAGGGAGCTCTACGGGAGGCACCGGCAAACGATCTCTGATTGAGGAGCTTTCTTCGCGGGAGTAAAGTTATAGGGAAACTATACTGTCCTATATTGGATGAAATTTTTCGGGCCAAAAATGTATTTCGGGCGTTAGGACCTCCGTTTTTTAGCAAGCAGGCGATTTCGAGCACTGCGGGGTACGTCATCAATTCTATGCAGAACTCTGTTTTAAGAACTACAAGAAGATAGATTGGTTGTGCAGACATTGTGTGTGCTGCAAGGAGGTTAACAGTTGCCATTGGGTGTATGTATGCACATTGAGGTTATGACATTTGAGTGTAGTACAGTACCGCTGCAGAAAATACAGCAGTTTATGCAGGATAAACTAGAGTGCTGTTTATAGTAAATTTGTGTGTCTGGCAAGATGTCAAATGATGGCATAAACCAGATTTTTGCTGAGAATCTTGACAAGAACAACTTCCATGCTTCAAGTTGACAAATTTCCTGATGGGAAAGGGTTACTGGGACTACAGCATGAAGAGGCACCGGAGATACCGGAGATCAATCCGACTGCTGTAGATGTGAAACAGTTCAAGGATTGGAACCAAGGAGCTAGAAAAGTTATGTATTAGCTCTCTATCAGTATATAGGACACCATGATTGGGCACATATAGGATGCCAAGTCTCCCAAGGAGGTGTGGGTCACCTTGATAAAACTCTATGAAACGAATACCAAGGCATGAAAGATACAGTTGAAGAATGAACTTCATACTATGGAGAAAAAGAGTATGTCTGTGAATGACTATGCATTGAAGATCAAGGGTATTGTGGAATCCCTTGCATCTATTGGCGTTTCAGTAGATGGTGATGATAAGGTGGAAGTCTATTTATGTGGTCTCGAGCCACAGTACAAGGCGTTCAAGATGTCTATTCAAACTCAGGAAAACATTTCCAATTTCACAGATTTGGTGTTTGTTGATTATAGAAGAGAAGAGCTTGGGTGAAGACCAACAGTCTTCATAAAACAAAAACAGCTCAGAGGAACAGGCCTTCTACACAAGTTCAGGAAGAGGATGAGGTAGAGGAGACCGTGGACGCGGCCAAGGAGGTGGCCGAAGAGGTAATCAGAATTATGGCCAACAGCAGCAACAACAATAGTCCTAGAATTCACAACAACAACAACACACAGGTGGAAGAGGCCAATTCAAAGGCAAGGGGAGTCAAAGAGGTCATGGAAATTGGTAAAGGCAGTATAATGATACTGGTGGATGCTTTTATTGTGGTAAGCTTGGACATGTGCAGGCAGATTGTCATAAGAAGCAAGCTGACATGCAAAATGGGAAATTGCAGCAAAACAACTATGCATCCTCAAGCAGAAACAATGAGGATAATGAAAGGTTGTTTGTTATGCAGCATGTCATTAATGCCATGTCTGAAAATGTTGAAGCAGCACATAAAGATGATGTATGGTATGTTGATTCAGGTGCTTTGAACCACTTGACAAGTCATGGGAAGTGGTTCAAGAAGATGAAAAACCTTGAAAGACCAGGTTTTGTGGAAACACGGGATGGCACTGCGCATCCAATTGCCCATGTTGGAGATGTGCCATTGTCTAGACAGGATGGCAAAGTGAAGTACCTTGCAGATGTACTTCATATTCTGAACATAACAAAGAATCTGGTTTCAGTTGGCCAAATGATTGAGCAGGGTTTGCAGGTTCGGGTGAGATCATGGGTGATATGCGGCCAGTGGGATGACAGGCTGTGTGACAGCCATTCTAGAGATTGGCATAGTTATAGTGCCAGCTCATTTAGTTGGGTTCACACTATAGAGAACCCTAGTATGTATTTGGTTGAGTACCTTTTCATATTGGGTGTACTCTTATCTTTGTATATGTTGTGTTGAGTGTTGTGTGAAGAAGAATAAGATTTTTAACCTCTCACCTTGTGTGCTCTCTTTTAGGGTTTTGTGAGTGTGTGTGTGCTTGTGCAAGAGCTCAAGCTCTCTTCTTCCCTGCTTCTTTTCACAATGGATGAGGGCCGACAAAGCGGTCCCTAAGTGAAGTGCCAGGACACCTGAGGAGGATCCTGGAGGGTTCTGACCAGGCGATGCAAGGGCTCGCGGTGCTGAGGACACGCATGCGTATGTGGAGGAAGATATTGTATGATGGGGACCAATGTTTATTGTAATCTATTACTGGATCTCGTTGTTGCCTAGCTGGTCTCAATGGAGAGTCCAGAGAGTGATACTGTTTTTGTTGAGAAACAAGGATTGGAAGGAAATTTTGAGTTAGGACATCTATAACCAATAATTGTTTGTCAATGGATTGTTTTATGAGTTAAAGTTTTAAAGAGGAGTGTGTGCGTATCTGTATTCTAAAGCAAAAGTTAAGAAAGGCATTCAATTATGGGTGGGTGAGTACTTGTCTAGTTCTACCCATTCCAGTGGTTGGGCGGTGACTAACCCATGGGCCGGATGGGGTTAGGCTGGAATCAGTAGAGTTTTAATAATAAAATTGATTAATAGGAATACGCTTTAAACTCGAGTAGTTAAATAAAAACCTGAAGACTTCTCAAATTAATAAATCAACGGCTATGCCTGATTCAATTAGGAAAAAGCGTTGATTTTTTCAAGTTAAGTCTGTAATAGTTTTCCTTCTATCAGGTTTAATCAGATGAAGGTTAGTTTAGTCTCTTGACCCCGTTAGAAAATTCGTTAAAAAATTCAAAAAGGTGGAATTGTCTCCATTTTTCGAGCAAGGGAAATTTTCCCGATTTTGGTTTTGGAATGACAACCAGTTTAGTCTCGTGCCTAGACATTCAAGGGTGAGGCCTCGAGTGAGAAACTCTACCCCACGTAAGAGGAAGCTACTTTGGCTCTGCTAGCAACCGGGAATCTGGTGCGTGGAGGGGGTAGTGGGATCTCACAGCTAGTATCAGAGCACTGTTGTAAACATATGAAACAGTAGAAAAAATTGCTTAAATTTTTTTAAAGTAAAGCTGGGAAAAAATGTTTTCACTTGCTAAGAATATGTTTGAAATGAATTCTTAAATTGAAAAGTCATAAATTGAATTGGATTTTTAGATGGATACCCCAAATCTGTCTAGCATTCCTGGGCTTTCCCAGAGTCAAGATATGATTGCCTTTGCCTTCGATCATCTCATCAACTCTGCTACAACCTGAGAAAGCAGAGTGAGGCTCGCTCGTCACTTTGAGGATCTATACTTCCCTGATCCTGTAGAGCGACGTCAACACATGTGGTTCTCTGGAGGGCGATGTATTAATGTTAATACCAATCAGCTTCATATCTCCCTAGCCATGATCTTGATAAGGCTAGGAGTTGTTCATTATGTTCAACTCTTTAATCATTCGCCCCGAAATTTTAGAAATTCTTGCCAAATTTTTAGATTTCTGAGTCGCTTTATTCCTAGAAGTAGAATTACAGCACCCTTATCAGTGATGGATCATGTATATAATAGCATGTCTCCATTGCAGTATCGCCTTTTTATGTGTATGCGATTGAGGCAGTGACTTTTAGAACCGAGATGCTCTATGTATATATCAAAAACTTTTGATAAATAAATGATGTTTTGCAAAAGATTCTAAATTGATTTCGTGGTTATGAATTTTGGTTAATAAAATTATCACAGTGAATCTTGTTTTTAAGAATTATGATGGAATAATTATTGTTTAAGAAATAAATCTTTAAAAAAAATCATAAATCTGATGCTAAAGTTAAGTTGACAAAAATCTCGTTTTGTCATAATCATGAGGCGCGCGGCCCGTGCTAGGCAACCGGATCCTCTTACCAAAGATGATGAAGAGTTAGATCCAGACATTCGTAAAGTCCTGCACCGATCCCAACCTGGTCCATTTATTAAGGGTGAAGGGGAACAGTTAGGAGAAACAGTGGAAAAATGGATTGAGGCTATGAAACGAATACCAAGGCACGAAAGATACAGTTGAAAAATGAACTTTATACTGTGGAGAAAAAGAGTATGTCTGTGAATGACTATGCATTGAAGATCAAGGGTTTTGTGGAATCCCTTGCATCTATTGGCATTTCAGTAGATGATGATGATAAGGTGGAAGTCTGTCTATGTGGTCTCAGGCCACAATACAAGGCATTCAAGACGTCTATTCAGACTCAGAAAAACATTCCCAATTTCACAGATTTGGTGTCTATGTTGATTATAGAAGAGAAGAGCTTAGGTGAAGACCAACAGTCTTCACAAAACAAAAACAGCTCAAAGGAACAGGCCTTCTACACAATTTTAAGAAGAGGACGAGGTAGAGGAGGCCATGGACACGGCCAAGGAGGTGGCCGAACAGGTAATCAGAATTATGGCCAACAGGAGCAACAACAACAGTCCCAGAATTCACAACAACAACAACATGCAGGTGGAAGAGGCCAATTCAGAGGCAGGGGGAGTTAAAGAGGTCGTGAAAATTGGTAAAGGCAGTATAATGATACACGTGGATGCTTTTATTGTGGTAAGCCTGGACATGTGCAGAGGCTGACATGCAAAATGGAAAATTGCCGCAAAACAACTATGCATCCTCAAGCATAAACAATGAGGATAATGAAAGGCTGTTTGTTATGCAGCATGTCGTTAATGCCATGTCTAAAAATGTTGAAGCAGCACATAAAGATGATGTATGGTACATTAATTCAAGTGCTTCGAACCACATGACAAGTCATGGGGAGTGGTTCAAGGAGATGAAAAACCTTGAAAGACCAGGTTTTGTCGAAACAAGGGATGACACTGCTCATATGTTGGAGATGTGCCATTGTCTATGCAGGATGGCAAAGTGAAGTACCTGTAGATGTACTTCATGTTCCAAACATAACAAAGAATCTGGTTTCAATTGGCCGGATGATTGAGCAGGGTTTGCAGGTTCGGTTTAACCCTGATGGTGGTTGTTATGTTAAAGACTTTAAAGATAAGTGTAGGTTGGTTGAAGTGAGTGCTACGATGTTTGTAAATGGTTCAGGAATTGTTGCAGACACAGACATTTGGCATAAAAGAATTGGACATGTGAATGTGTAGAGAATGAAGTCTATGCAGACTAAAGGAATTGTGACAGGGCTGCCAAATTTAAAGTTGAAGGTATGCAGAAAATATGTGAAGCATGCCAATTTGGAAAGCAAACAAAGCATGTATTTCCACATGACAGAAATGTGAGTAGAAATGCACTAGATGTTATGCATTCAGATAGATGTATGGGGTCCTACGAAGACCATGTCTATGGGAGGCTGTAGGTATTATGTGACATTTATTGATGACCACACAAGGAAAGTGTGGGTATACTTCATGAAGGAGAAGAGTGAGGTGTTCATTCATTTTCAAAATTTCAGAGTTATGGTTGAAAAGCAAACAGGGAAACATGTAAAGTGCCTAAGGTCAGATGGAGAGGGAGAGTACTTCTCCAATGAGTTCTCTGAATTTTTTAAGAAGAATGGTATTTTGAGACACTTTACATGCAGATACACTCCACAACAAAATAGAGTTGCTGTGAGCAAAAAAACAGGCACATTACTAAAATTGCACGAGCATTGATGGGAGATAAGAATATGTTGCATAGCTATTGGGCTGAGGCTGTTTTTACAGCAGTTTACATCATGAACACGACTCCAATTGCATCCATACATGATGTAACTTCAGAGGAGAGGTTTACTAGCAGAAAACCTGATTTGTCTCATCTGAAAGTCTTTGGATGCATTGCATGTGTGCATGTGCCAGATGATCTGAGAACTAAGCTGGATCCAAAAGCTGAAAAATGTGTGTTTATTGCCTATTCCCTTGAGCAAAAGGGATACAGGTGTTATAACCCTGCTACACGTGAGTTGAGGGTAAGTAGGGATGTTGTTTTTTATGAGATGAGCAGCTAGTATGCTACTGAAAAGGAAGCTGTTGGGACTGATGTGAGTGGAAATGTGGTTGCACAGAATACAAGTCAGCAATCACAGTCTTTGAGTGGACCAGGAGAGCCCTCATCTAGTGGTTCAGTTATTTGATAGACCATGGAGTGCATCATAATACCAGTCCTGCAAATGTGATTAGTACATCACATAAAGGCAAAGAGAAAGTGATTGAGCCCCTTAGTATGCCTGACATTTCTGCAAGGCATTCTCATGTTGATGGAGAGTCTAGTGGCTCAGAGATGAGCCTTGATGAGGATCTTGGGATACCAGCTACTATGAGAACACCTGGTGTAAAGAAGGCTATGGAAGCCATGAATGCAAAGCTATGAAGATCTGGGAGAGTGAAGAATCCTGTGCTGTGCAGAGGTTTACCTATGATGGTTATGTGGCACATCACTATGCATACATGGCAAAAGTTGTACAGGTTGTAGAGCCCACATGCATTGATGAGACTGTTGGAAATGTGTGTTGGGAGAAAGCTATGGAATGAGGAGATGGATGCACTATATGGAAATGAGACTTGGGATTTAGTGCAATTGCTTGAAGGCAAGAAAGCCATTGGATGCAAGTGGGTGTACAAAGTAAAACATAACAGCAGTGATGGAAGCATAAGCAGGTACAAGGCTAGATTGGTAGCCAAAGGATATGCGCAGACATATGGCATTGATTATGAGAAAACTTTCAGCCCAGTTGCCAAGATGGCAACAGTGAGAGTTGTGATAGGAGTGGCTGCATCAAAGCAATGGTCTTTACATTTGATGGATGTGAAGAATGCATTCTTGCATGGGGATTTGCAGGAAAAGGTGTATATGTTTCAGCCACCTGGTTATGAGGATGTGGGTCACCCCGAGCATGTTTTTGCAGGTTGAAGAAAGCCTTGTATGGCTTAAAACAAGCACCAAGAGCATGGTCTGATGATTTCTGAATACCTTGTCACTATTGGCTTTCATGTAGCCAATGCAGATTTCTCGCTGTATGTGAGACACAGTGATAGAGGGGTTGTGCTTGTTGTCATCTATGTAGATGACTTGATCATTACGGGGGACCATGATGCAGAGATCTTTGATGTAAAGATCTTGCTTAGACAGAAGTTTGAGATGAAGGATCTGGGGGAGCTCAGATATTTCTTGGGCATTGAGGTGATTAGGTCTCCACATGGTATTGGATTACTACAGAGACAGTATGGCTTGGACATGTTGTCCAAGTATGGTATGACAGGCTGTAAGCCTATCTCAGTGCCATTGGATCAAAATGGCAAGTTGAGTGCAGATTCAAGAGAGATTTTGGAGGATCCTACTATGTATAGGTGCATAGTAGGAAGCTTGATCTACATGACGATCACCAGGCTAGATTTGAGCTATGCTGTTGGGTTGGTGAGCAGTTTATGCAGGTTCCTTGGAAGCCGCATTTGGATGCATTGAGACGCATACTGAGGTATGTGAGGTCTACTTTTGCATTATGGACTATTTTATGAAACTGGGACAGAGATATGTGTACTACATGGGTACACAGATGCCGATTGGGCTGGTAGTATCTCAGATAGAAGACCTACTAGTGGCTTTATGTTTTCTTTGGGGAGTGCTGCTGTGACTTGGAGCAACAAGAAGCAGCCCTACGATTGCTCTATCTAGTACACAGAGGCCGAGTACAGAGGTGCTGCTATGGCAGCATGTGAGGTAGCTTGGTTGAGAAAGCTACTTATAGATTTGGGTCTATCAGTGGTGGATAGATAAGTTGTCATTTTCCGATACAACATTAGTAGTATACAGTTGGCCAGGAACCTAGTTTTTCATGCTCGCACGAAGCATATAGAGGTCCACTACCATTTTGTCACAGAGAAGGTTTTGGCAGGAGACGTTGACCTTCTTTATGTCAGCACAGAGGATCAGGTCACTGACATCTTCACCAAAGCATTGGGTACAAGAGAGAAGCTCTGCAGATTCAGGGGTTCGCTTGGTGTACATGAGATGGAGTTGAGCTTGAGGGGGAGTGTCGAGATTTCGAGCTCATCTAGTGAGGCGGTGGACACTGAGGACCCACACTTACACCATCTAGTGAGGCGGTGGACACTGGTGGGGGATAGGCCCCACACTTACACCACTGGCATGGTTGGTGAGATCATGGGTGATATACGGCCAGTGGGGTTACAGGCTGTGTGATAGCCATTCTAGAGATTGGCATAGTTATAGCACCAGCTCATTTAGTTGGGTTCACACTATAGAGAACCCTAGTATGTATTTGGTTGAGTACCTTTTCATATTGGGTGTACTCTTATCTTTGTATATGGTGTGTTGAGTGTTGTGTGAAGAAGAAGAAGATTTTCAGCCTCTCACCTTGTGTGCTCTCTTTTAGGTTTTTAAGAGTGTGTGTGTGTGCTTGTAAGAGCTCAAGCTCTCTTCTCCTCTGCTTCTTTTCACAATGGACGAGGGCCGACAAAGCGGTCCCTGAGTGAAGTGCCAGGACACCTAAGGAGATCTTGGAGGGTTCTTATCGGGCGATGCACAGGCTCGTGGTGCTGAGGACACCCATGCATATGTCGAGGAAGATATTGTATGATGGATTAATGTTTATTGTAATCTTTTACTAGATCTCGTTGTTGGTTGTTGCTGACTAGCTGGTCTCAAAACGGAGAGTCCAGAGTGATACTGTTTTTGTTAGAAACAAGGATTGGAAGGAAATTTTATGATATCTATAACCAATAATTGTTTGTCAATGGATTATTTTATAAGTTGAAGTTTTAAAGAGGAGTGTGTGCGTATCTGTATTCTAAAGCAAAAGTTAAGAAAGGCATTCAATTATGGGTGGGTGAGTACTTGTCTAGTTTTAACCCATGGGCCGGATGGGATTAGGCTGGGATCAATAGAGTTTTAATAATAAAATTGATTAATAGGAATACGCTTCAAACTCGAGTAGTTAAATAAAAACCTAAACACTTCTCAAATGAATAGATCAACGGCTATGCCTAATTCAATTAGGAGCATGACCTTCCTGCATGAGTGCACCTCCCAGGGCAAAACCACTAGCATCAGTTTTACTACCTCAAAGGGTAGAGAGAAATCTGGCAATTTCAGAATGAGATTGGTTACCAAGGCAGTCTTCAGCTTATCAAAAGCACTCTGACACACCTGGCAGACCATTGGAACGGGATATTCTTTTTGAAAAGATTAGTCGGGGGAAAGCTATGAGAGCATACTTAGGTATAAAAATTCTATACAACCAGTTAGTCCCAAGAATCCTCTGACTTCTTTCACTGTCTTTGGTTCAGGCCAATCTATGACTGCTTAGGCTTTTGCGGAATCTGGAGAAATCCCATCTTATGATACTCGAATGTCCAAGAATTCAACATGGTCGACAGAGGAAGTGTATTTGCTCTTTTTAGCAAAGAGTTGGTGCTTCCTTAGAATCTCAAGAACTTTTCGGACGTGAGCTATGGTCAGCTACATTCTTTGAGTAAATCAGAATATCATCAAAGAAAACAAGAACAAAATCATCCAAGTAATCTCTGATAATGTCCTGCATTAGGCAATTAAATGTAGCTGGGGCATTTGTCAAACCAAACGACATGATTGTAAATTCATATAGTGCCCATAACGACGAGTATTGATGGCTGTCTTCGGGATATCTTGCTCATTAATCCTGATCTGACAATACCCTGATTTGAGATCTGGACTCCACTTAGCCTATCCAGAAGCTCATCAATTCTGGGGATAGGATACTTATTCTTAACTGTCAGCTGATTGATACCTCTGTAATCCACACAGAAATCCACACAGAGTCTTAGTGTTCCATCTTTCTTTTTCTAAAAGAGAACTAGCGCACCCCAAGGTGAAACACTAGGTCTTACAAACCCTTGTTCTAACAGCTGCCTAAGCTGTTCCTTGAGTTCAATGGCTTCAGGGACTTGCATTCTGTACGTGTGTTGGGCTACTGGCTGAGCTTTGGGGGTCAATTCTATTACATGATCTACTTCTCGAATGGGAGGCATCTCTGTTAACTTTGCTAGGAATAAATCATCATATTCACTTAACCATTCTGGTTCCTTAGCTTTTAACTTTGTGTCTACTGGATTCATTTTGACAACGTAAATGAGATGCTTCTTTCTAAGTCCTTTCAGTAACTTTGAAGCTTTTACTAATTGTAGACTTGGGGATCCTGAAATTTCGGTTCCTTAAACTTTGTTTCCATGAAAGGTCACGGAAGGAAGTGATTCCATTATGACAGTGAATGTCAGCTTAATTTTTGTGAAGCCAATCCATTCCAAGGATCTTGTAAAAAATTCCCAAAGGTAGGACTCTGAACTGACAGCAGTTAGTTATATTCCTATCTAGATTGAACTGAATACGATCTGTCTCATGGTGAGTGAAAAGGATCTTCCCACTGGCCAATTCAACTTGCATAAGCTTCCCTGATTTCTGATCTAAGACTAGCTTACGAAAGCATCCAGGGAAAATAAATGAATGAGTACTGCCTAAATCAATCAAAAGTTTGAATGAATTACCCTTATACTCAGCTGGAGTATGGATGATTGAGAATTGACGGTTTGGCCCTTGGTTTTCAATTGCGGCATAAATTTGGCCTCTTTCCTCTTCCACTACTTTTGCTTTTGTAACCGCTCTGGTTGCTGCAGGCTAGGGTGGAACTCTTTCTCTTTGGTTACCCTAGTTATGTGAGGAAGTTTTGAGATTACCTTATACAGAGGCAGATGGTTGAGCTGGATTCCTCTTAGGATTGCCCTGATTTTGACGAGACGACTGATAGGAAGGGGCTGGTCTCTGCATTGTAAGTCCTTGACTTCCCTGCCCTCTTGACATGGCAGGAGAGTCGGGCAGTCTTTTAGCTGGTGACCGAAACCCTGACATCCAAAACATCTATTCTCACTTCTAAGCTCTTCCCTCTGAGTCCTTGAAAAAGGTGGGGCTTCTGAGAAAGTATTCTGAGGGAAGGGTCTTCCTTCACTTATGAATCTGCCAGCATCTTGATTCTGACTGGGGGCTTGCTGCCTCTTTGGGGGTGGAAAGTTTGAAGCACTCCCTGGGGTTTGGAACCTTTTAAAGTTTGAGGGTGCAAGCCTTGGCGGGACCTTGACAACAAATGCCTTGGCAAAGTCCTTTGCCATTCTGACAGATTCCGCCATTGAGACTGGTTTGGCATTTTTCACTAAAGTATCCAATGGCTCATTCATTCCCTTGAATGTATATGGCCATCAGTTGCTCTTCATCCAAAAGTGGAGAATATTTGAGGAGAAGGGAAAATGCCTGATGGTACTCTTCAATTGTCCAGCTATCCTGCTTCAATTCCAAGAACTCATTCATTTTGGTTTCCAGGAAGCCCGAGGACAGAACCTTTTCTTGAGGTATGCTTTAAGATCTGACCAGGTTTGGGTATTTCTGTCGAGACGGTTTGTCTTGCAATGGTTCCTCCAGGCGACCCTGGCCGTTTCCACAATTTTTAATCTCGTGAGAGCCATCTTGCTCCTCTCATTGTAATCAAAGTACTCTTCCATGGCCTCAATCCATTTTTCCACTATTTCTCCTAGCTGTTCCCCCTTCACCCTTAAATGGACTAGGTTGGGATCGGTGCAGGGCTTTACGAACATCCGAATCTAACTCTTCATATCTCATCGGTAAGAGGATCCGGTTGCCTAGCACGAGCTGCGCGCCTCATGATTCTGACAAAACGAGATTTTTATCAACTTAACTTTGGCATCAGATTTATGATTTTTTTTTGAGATTTATGTCTTAAACAATAATTATTCCATCATAATTCTTAAAAACAAGATTCACTCTGATAATTTTATAAACCAAAATTCACAACCACAAAATCAATTTAGAATCTTTTGCAAAACATCGTCTATTTATTAAAAGTTTTTGATATATACATAGAGCATCTGTGAGATCGCTCACCCTTCCAAACACATTGTTGCCTCACACCCTCCCCACCACCACGTGGAAGCAGCCCACTTCGACATCTCAAAAACCACACAAGCTGCTAACCCACTACAGAAAACTAACCACACTAACACACGCACACAAGGCATGCCTTCTCCCTATTGGGTTCGTTCCTAAGAAGCTCCTAACCTATTATGAGGGCACATCTACCTTGTGGATCCCCCGACGATCCAACTCTCATCCTCATACACCAACACCCCGAGCTCCTCGTAGCCAATTTGCCAACCACAAGCCCATAGGGTACAAGACAAATGTTGGCCCAAATGATGTCCATAGCCCACCTATCCTCAATCACACCCTCAACCATGTCCAAAACCAACCTCCACGTGGATCCCAAAACCTCTACTACAAGCCCAACATTTTTGTGAGGGCAATCACCACACATTTGGATCCCCACATCACCACGACACGAACTCCCACCTCGTGTCACTCTGCAGTCACCCACCTTTCAATTGAAACCCAAGGTGGCCTCCGCCACGCGATGACTACCTAGGAAAAAGGGAAGCCAAAGCTTCACATCAACACTTTGAACCCCATTCTACATCGACAACCTTTACTAATGATATACCCTCGACGTCAGCAACTCCTCCACCCGTCATTCTCAAGCTACTTTGGAGTAATCCAAAGCAACCATCAACCTCCCAGTTTCAGGTGCTCCCTTTTCATCAGCCTCTACATCCCCCCAAGAATCAGATGTCTCAACCTCACCATCACCTAATTGGAATCGACTCCTCACTTTGGGGAATTGGGCATGCAATCAATACAAAATCCACAATGGGGTGCTGGTAACATAGCCCCAAGGTACAAAACCTGACTCTTAGGGTGCCCCAAAAAAAGTACCACGATCGTACCAGATTTTTCACGACATACAACACATCTCCCTTTTGCCACAACCATCCCATTCAACATTCAAGATGCCACGGTCATACCAACATTCACTTAAACTACCACGACCGTTTTGAATGTGTCATGGTCATTCCAACTTTTGCTCAAGTTGCAACGGCTATACTGCTCCCCAAATGAAGTGCCACAGCTATACCATTTTCGTTCAAGTTTCCATGGTTGTTCCATCATCAGTTCCAACTGTTACGCTCGTTCCATTCAAGTTGGTATGTCCCTTTCCATTCAAGTTGCCACGCCTGTTCATTTGGGAATGCCACACCCGTACCATTCAAGTTGCCACAACCATGTCCTTCTAGAAAACTATATATATGGGCCCCACCTCCTCATTTCCTCACTTTTAGCTTTCAGTGTTACAAGAATCTTCCATATTTTTTTCTCAAAGCTTTCCCTTCTTGGATTCATCCATGGAGGTACTACACCACCCCACCCTCAGGAAGAAGTGCCCGATGAGGGGACCGCTTTGAGGAATGTGCCACCCCACACAACTTTCACATTTAGGGGATCCACTGATGAAGCAGAGGTTAGCGGCCATACCGTGTACTCCTTGATGAAGAACAACCATAAATATATCACAAACTACTTTATTTCATAGGGCCATGCTATAGGGCCATTTGTTGCTAACCCTGCAGTCATAACCCGCCTTGAGCAGCCAGGGCTCGGAGGCTTGCCGACTATGGAGCTGTGGGGGCCGCCGGATCTTTACAACTACCTATATTTTATAGAAACCTATGATGCCAACATGCACACAGAAAGGTGCTTGACAATGAGTAGAGACACACAGTGCATCTCAATGTGGATCTGATCAGAGATGCCCTCCAACGCCCTCACTTGGACCAACCTTATGTGCAACTAACCAATGCCCCAAAGTTGACCAAAGGCACCTACAGAGGCACAACAAACAAAGACGGTGTCGAATGGGCTAATATCACCTAGGAGGAGCTGATGATGCCAGCAAGGGCACTATAATTTCTTTTGACCACCAGATGGACAGACAGGTTCAGCCGCTCCAATATGTCTACTTTAGCCAAGGTGGTACACCAAGGATAGCCCGTGAATTGGGTAGAATATCCACACAAGGAGCTAAATGAACTTTGCTCAAACCATTAGGGAAAGCTTGTAGCAACAACAGAGCCACACTCCTAACCAAAGTCCTCTACCATGATGCCGGGTGGGAGGAGCTTCCCAGGGCCATCCGGCTTAGTGGGCTAGACACCATACCCATTTCCATGCCTCCACTGCCATCCTCTCCCCAACCACCACCAACAAGCCACCATCAACCAAAAACCAATGGCAAGGAGCCCGTTCCCCCACCACCCCCAGAGCCAAGGCCGTACACTAGAGCAAGAAGCTGAAGACACAAGATACAAGGATACTAAGAAGGAGAGGAAAAAACAAGCCTTCTTTGATCAGAATCTTTTTGAAACCCCGCCCCCCAGGCAGAGCTCAGCTGATTTCCCTCTTCTTGTGAAAGTAGCTCACGCGCTTCTTGGAATGTTTCCATTTGGTCTACATTAATTGCAAGACATGCTCAAAAAGGGCCATATTAAGCAAGTACTAAACCGTTTTGAGAGGGAAACATGGCTTCTCACACACTATTATTGTGAATGTTGTTGATGCCAAAATTAGTTCTTGAGGAGCTTCTTTTTTGTGGATGTTGTCTCTCATAGCATGGAGCATTTGAAATTTATTTAGAGACCTTGAGCACAACGTACGCAAAATGTGGTGCCTTGGGAAAGCAAAAAATTTGTTTGACATGAAAAAGAGCATGAAGGTTTTCACTTGGAATGTAGAAAGAATGCATAACATGGTTAGGGCCAGGACACTCTTTACTATTTTGATTAAATGCAACACAAAGGTCTCCCTTTAGATGTAGTGATCTACATTTGCATCTTAAAAGCACATGGCAACATAAGAGTACTTGACAAGGGGGGTAAAATTCACGCGATGAGATGGCTAAACATTGGTTTTGCTAAAAATAAAATTATGCTTGCCAATTCTCTCAGAATCATGTATGCTAAGTGTGCCACTCTTGCAAAAGAATTATGGGAGCTTGAACAACTTTCTATCATCATCAAGATGATTCATGGTCCTTGCACACCTCTTTCCACATACATAAATACATTACCATCAAATCATAGCATGTGAGAATATTTACATGTTTACAAAATCATAGTTGATCATTATCAACTCTCTCATCTTCAAAAAGATCATTGGCCCCGAAAATATCTATGTTAAGAAAAATCCCTCCATCTTCAAATCGTGTAGGAATAGAAGATGCATCTATGTCACCTTTGAATCTTCTAGCTCTATCTCTGGTTCCTCATTTGTTACTAGCTCTTTGCCAATATCACTGTCTACTATGTTTGAGACGTCTTTTGTGTCTAATTGTTCGATCTCTATACCTCCGTCTAGCCCTTGCTCTTGTTGTAATTCAACATGTAGTGGAACATGATCTTGTTGGCCCACACCAATGTCTGCTTCATCTAGTTCTACTATTTCCATGTCTTCATATATTTGTTTACTATGTGGCACCACTTGGATTACAAACCACTATCTTAGATCTTTTGGGTCCTCCTTAAAGATTATTTGCTCACAATGCTTTGGTAGTACAAATGTGTCTTTCTAGTCTATCCATATCTTTGTGGAGTCCACTTGAACTGATTCAGATTTGTCTCTTCGTATGGTTACATGTGCTCATGTTGTGACTACCCCCCTTGAACCACTTAACATCAAAGATATTTGTCGTATAAGGTTTGATATTCAGCAATTAGTAACAATGTATCTTTGTGGTTTGATGAAACTTGATTTTGTTTCAATGTATCTTTGTTTGCCTCAATTCTTTAAGTTTGTGTAAAACTTTGGTTGAATACAAATGTTCCACAGTCTTTACATATTTGGTATAATGGTGCATCTAGGTGTAAAATTGTACCCTGAAAGCACCATTATGCAAAAAAAAAAACATGCATCCATTGAAAAAAGCATCGAAATGTTCGTAGATATTCCCTGCGTCTGTTGGAATTGGCATCGCTAATTCCCTATGTCCGTTCGAAACTACCGTCGGTAATTCCCTACGTCTGTGGGTATATACATTGGATTTCGTAATTCCCTATGTCCGTTCAAAACTGCCGTCGGTAATTCCTTGCGTCTGTGGGTATATACATTGGAATAAACATAAGTATACCCGTCTCAAAATAAGCATCAAAAAACATACAAATACCGACGTCTTCTTCGACGAATATTTAGATGTTTGTTTGCAACGTATATTTTGATGGGTTTTCAAACAATTATTTTGGCAATTTCATACCGCTGCTTTTTTTGACACACATAGAGACAATCCTAAATTTTACAAGCAATTCTTTTTCATTGAAAAAAACATCGGTATTTACTTGTCTTGTAGTAGTGATAGTAACGTTCTCCAAGATCTCACTTGCAGCTACACTCAACTTGCCATTTGAATCTAATGGCATATAAATTGGCTTACAATCAGCCATACCATATGGTATGGCTTACAATCAGCCATACCATATTTGGACAGCATGTCCAATGCATACTGCCTTTGTGACAGCAATATGCCCTTGGCCGTTCCTAATAACCTCAATGCCAAGAAAGTATCTCAGCTCACCCAAATCCTTGCAAATCACCATGCAAGAATGCATTCTTAACATCCATTTGATGTAAAACCCATCCTTTTGATGTAGCCACCGTAATGACAGCTCTCATAGTTGCCATCATGGCAAAGGGGCTGAACATCTCCTCATAATTAATGCCATAAGTTTGAGCATAACCTTTGGCAACCAATCTTGATTTATACCAATTAATACTTCCATCTGAGTTGTGCTTTATTTTGTACACCCATTTGCATCCAATAGCCTTCTTATCCTCAAGGAATGGCACTAAGTCCCAAGTCTCATTTGCATCCAATGCATCCATTTCTTCATCCATGGCTTTCTCCCAATCCACATTCCCAACAGCTTCTTCAAGACATGTGGGTTCAACATCTTCAACAATCTTGGCCACATCTTGCACAATCTTGGCCATATATGCATAATGATGAGCTACATAACCATCATATGTCAACTTATCAAGGTTTTCTAAATCTCCCTGACCTGCATTGTCCATGATCAGTACCTGGTATTTTTGCAGCTTCTCTTGCCTTCCTTGCACCAAGTGTTCTAATAGCTAGAATTCCAAGCTCATCATCAAGACTCTGCTCATTAACAAAATAATGCCCTGCAAAAATATCCGGCATACCAAGAGGCTCTCCAACCTTGTCTTTGCCTTTACATGATGTACCGACTACATTTTCTAGACTGGTGTTTTAATGCAGCCTCTACCACTCCATGGTCTATCATAGATCCAACACAAGTGGACTCTCCAAGTCCACTCAATGACTGTGATTGTTGTTGCTAAGTTGCATTCTGTGTAATCACATTTCTAGTTACATCAACCCCAACATCTTTTTCAGCATCATACCAGCTACTCATTTCATCAAACACAACATCTCTGCTTACCCTCAACTCACGTGTAATAGGGTTATACCATCTATATCCCTTTTTCTCAAGGGAATATCTAATAAACATATATTTTTTGCTTTTGGATCCAGCTTCATACCGTAACTCATCTAGCACATGCACATAGGCAATGCATCCAAAAACTTTCAAGTGAGACAAATCAGGTTTCTTGCTAGTGAATTTCTCCTCTAGCATTACATCATGTATGGCTATAGTAGGAGTCATGTTCATGATATAAACTATTATAGAAACAACTTCAACCCAATAGCTATGTGGCATATTCTTCTCTGTCACATCAATGCTCCACTATCTCTGTAGTGTGTCTACTTTTCCACTCAGTAACCCCATTTTGCTGTGGAGTGCATATACATGAAAACTATCTCATGGATGAGCAGTATCATCCCCTGTTTCAACAAAACTTGGCTTTTCAAGATTTTTCATATTCTTGAACCACTCACCCATGACTGGTCATGTGGTTCGAAGCACCTGAATCCACATACCATACATCATCATTGCATGTGGATACATCATTTTCTGACACAACATTAAGCACATGCTACATAACAAATAACCTTTCATTGTCCTCATTACTTCTGCTAGAGGACGCATAATTATTTTGTTTCACTTTTCTAGTTCTCATGTCATTTTGATTCTTATAGCAATCTGGCTACACATGCCCAAGTTTGCCACAATAAAAGCAGCCTCGTGTATCATTTTGTTGCCCTCTTGCTACCTTTGCCAATTTCCACGACCTCTTTGACTCCCCTTGCCTCTGAGCTGGCCTCTTCCACTTGTGTGTATCTTGAAAAAGCTCCTTAGCATGAACCAAGCTCTGATATAATGAAAAGATGTAGGGGGTTAGAGAGCTTGAGCTCTTGCAAGTACACACACACTCACACAAACCCTAGAAGAGAACACACAAGATGAGAGGCTGAAAATTAGTTCTTTTTCTTCTCTCAACAAAGAGGTCTACCAACAAAGAGATAAGGAAAATACAGCATAAGTACTAAAATACTAAAGTACTTTAGTACTAAAGTACAGCATAAGTACTAAAGTACCTTCCTTTAGTTACAAAAAAGGAGACAAATTCCCCTGTAGACATCAGCATCATCTTGGTGATATTATTAATTATCTTTTTGTGAAAATACCTACTATATGACCATAATGTAAGAGCTTTTTCAAACACACTACTCTGAACATTTTTATCAGATAAAGAGTTACCAATGTACCTTATTCTCCCAGACTAGATTAATTTTAAACAGCAAAACTTCCAAGAGTCAAAAAACATTTAAGCAATTTTATAGCCAAGTTTTAAAGGTACATGTGAAAAAAACTTGCTCCAGTCAACAAGCTCTCAAGACCCAAGAAAATAGGCATTAGTGCAGTGAATAATTTCCCAAAGGTAGGAACAACATAAAGTAGACTCTGAAGCACTTGATGTATGAAAGTTTCCCTTCTAGCCTGTAATTGAGCCTTAATGTCCAAACACCCAAACCACCCCAGCATTTAGGTTGACAAAACTTATCTCAACTAGTGAGACAAAGAAGCCTTTTCTCTTGGCCTCCCCAAAAGTATTTTTATAGTAGAGAAGGAAACTCTTTGAGATGATTTTGTCTCCAATCCATTAAAGGAGGAAAATACAACATATTATGTATCAAAATTGATTAAATAATTCTCCATCGTCTTACATGTAAAGGCCACTCATCAACTTTTGAATATGTTATTTTAAGTTTCATATAATCTATTCCACCACTTATTTGTTGGTTATATCGACTCCCGATAAGTATCCTAGATGCCTATGTAGGCACAAAAATCAAGGCAATCTCAAAATGGTAGTAGAAACCATTGTCTAATACTTACCAAGAGACGCAGAGCCAACACATGCCTAAATAGTTGTTACTCTGTTGTACTCAGATTTATAACCTGAAGTGGCAGCTATTGAAAACAGTTACCACTATGTGACACCTAAGCGTCAGATCATCATGCTCAGTGACTATGAGGTGAACAAGCATAAAAAAGACAATGCTTCACTTCTTGCCAATGCCAAGTACTAGGGCAATGTTGAAATCTGGTCAACTAACAATGCATGTTGAACAGAAGACATGTGTTGCATAGAGGAGAAGGCATCCGATAGTGTGCTGATAAGTGGCAACATCAAAAGCTGATAAAGCAGGAGCCCCCCTCAATTGGTATGAATTGGATTCCCAAAAGCTCATATAGTAGTTCTATAGCATGAGTCCCCCCTCAATTGGTATGAATTGGATACTCAAATAGTGCAAAATGCATTTTGTAACATCACAAGAAAATTACATACCAATTTGAGTATTTGAGTATCCATTTCATACCAATAATAGGACTAATAGCTAATCCACAAGAAGCACAGGGATTTTCTTAGGGATAGCACCTACCCAAGTTGTCTAAACAAGGGTTGTCTATCCAAGAGAAGCACCCTCTAATGTGTTGCTACTATTAAAACAGGAGATATGACACTATCAAAGGAACTTTATAAATTGTAGTAATAGCCCATTGGGTTGTTTCTTTTTCCTGGTGGGCCCACCGGGAAATAGAAAAATCTGATAAACTTGATGAAAAATAGAAAGAGCCCGATGAGAAATTAAAAATGCCCGGTGGGCTTTACTTGAACTCCAAGTCAAATACCGAGAATGTTAATACAATGTTATTACCATTAATTTAAAGTGCTTTTGTCAAGACTTAATAACTTAATGACGTGTTTGTAATTACGTCAGTGAAATCCTTGACCAAAACACACACCCGCTTATGCACACCCTCTAAACACACTTACCTACATTGTGCATAAACCAAAACATACACATGCATAAATCAAAACACACCTGCACAAGCACACCCTCACATGCATAAATCAAAACACACCCGCACATGCACACCCTCTATCAACTCACACAATATGCCCCCTCTCAACACTTGCACGCATATACATCCCCCCAAACCCACCCTTATCCACACACACACACTCACAAACACTTGCATACATACATATACACACACATAAATCTTTTAAAATAACCCCTTCCTCCCAAATCTAAGAAACCCACCTAAAAGCCTTTTCTGTTTAATTTATTTTTTATATTAAAAAAATCTCCCTAATCTAATTTTTCCTTTTATTTAATATTTTTTAAAAATCCCCCCTCATTTAAAAAAATAAAAAATAAAAAAATTAGAAATAAATAAAAAAAGTAAATGACATAAGCTTTTCTCTGAGTAACCAAGTGGCCCAAGGGCCCCCATGCGTGGGGGACCCAAGCCAATGGATGTGGTCCTTGCCTAGCAAGCGAGTGAAGGTGCACAAGGGTGGGTGTAGACGCTCGGGGTGGGGCATGCACAGCGCAACACACTAATGGGCGGTCTTCTCCAACAATAGTGATGTAATGTAGAGCTAAGTCAAGCACTGACAAATAAGTTTGTGAGGTAAATTTCTCAATCCTTTTTTTACACCTTATTTGGTTCCCCACTGAGTGGGTAGAGTTTTCTTGTAGGTACCCACATGTAGCCAAACGACACTTGATTTGGTCATGATATAGGAAGTTGCATTTTTGGCTTGGAGGCAAGACCAAATGACACTTGATTTGGCAAGGCTAAGGTAAGATCTGGACTTGAACATCGGAAAGGCCAAGATTAAGCTCTTGACTTGAACATTGTCCTTCTTTCCATCTTTGATTCATCGCCTCGTCTCTCTTATGCTATCAGTCTTTAGCCATATCCCCCACTTTCCTTCAATGGTAGCATAAAAGCTTTGACTTGTGGAAGAAGGGTTTCTCCTCACCCATTGTAGCCTTGTTTTTAATTCGTTAATACTCTTCCATGAATGCCACCTCTATACCTTCAAATGTCAGTTTTGAGAGGTTCTAGAGTGTGGACATTAATGTCCCAAACTCTTCCATGGGCATGCCCTTTAGCAGGACGGATGTCATCCTCCTCTTCTATTGGTGCTCCAATTGTTGCTGCATTATGCTTTTCATTTTATTCACATGTGCAGGGAATGCCTTATTAGTTTTCATTTCAAGACCAAAGAATTAGATTTTAAGACTAATCTTTGAGTTCTTTTCCCAAAGAGTTGGATTTAAAAACTAATTTTTGAGTTCTTTCCCTTAGCCCCAAAAAGCTTTTCTAGCTTGTAAGCCCCTTTTGATGTACCTTAACAATGTGACTAATGAGAATGCATCTCCCAAACTAATTTTGCAATAATAGCTAATACCTTTTCATCTCTAGTGAGCCACAAATTCTTTCCACTTACAATCCCCCATAAACTATCCTTCATCTCAAAACATATTTGCTTATCACATGCTAAGTGTGAAAACCTTATCCATTAAACTTTTAAATGAGGAATGAAGTAGTTGTGATAATGCAATGAAAGGGAGTCTTAGCACTTGTTTATTCTTAAGACCAATGTCTACCCTTGTACATTAAGATTTGATGCAATGACCAATGCAATTAAGGCCAGCAAGCCCAAAAATTGTTAACAACAAAATTGTACCCTAGAAATGATGCTGGAAAGAGTTAGAGAAACTCCTTAATTAATGGCTTGAGCCCTCAATTGCCCAAAAACATCAATCATTAAGATTAATGACTGTGTTTAGTAAAAAATCAAAATTTGAGCAAGTTGCTAGAAATTACCATTATAGAGGATATTTGAAGCAATAAATACTTCACTCTTAGTAATTAGACACCATGCGTATCTTTACTTTGCACCCCCGGTTCTTCATATTTTATGAAGTCAAATTCTCCAAGGCAAGCTAAATTAGCGTAAAAATTTGGCTTCTCGAGAGCTTTTGCATTGCGTTAATCTTGATGCATGTGTTGTGGATAATCTCTCATATAGATGGGTTGGCAAATGTTTTTATATATGAACCTAAAACTTTAGAAAACTTGGGTGAATTTTTCTATCTTATATGGTAGTATGTAGTGTACTTTTGGCAAATTTGTTTCTATAGAACTCACTAAAAACTATTTAAAAAAAGACATTTTTTCCTAAAAAAGTTTCTTGTGAAGTAGCCCACAACAATATAAAAGACCCCTGTAAAATAGTCCTTGGGCTAAAAATAGTCCCTAATTTTTTCCTTGAGTGCAGCATTAGAATGGAGTTCAAAAGTCCCAAGTTGTGGGTTCGAATCTCCCCTATGCAAGCGATGGCACTTATGTCTATGGGTGTGTACTTTCTATTTTCAAAGCCAATATATTTTTTAAAAAAATTACTAATTCAACAATATGAGAGTTTGGAAAGAGGAGGAGAAAAAACTCTAATTTAGACCCACTTGAATTAATCCATACACTAAGCAACTAACCAAGGCTTTGATCCAAGTTGAATTTGGTAAAGTTTGGTAGGCCTGTAGAGGATTAAATATAAAAACATCAAAAAAATTTATGAAAAAAAATAAGACACACAAAGAAAGATAAACAACAATGTTAATCTTCAACTCAATTGGACAAGATATCTCATGCATGGTGAAGTTGCAAGGACAATAATGAAGATCATCCCAAAGGAGCTTTAAGATCCCACTTGGATCTCATCTCTACAATAGTTACACTAAGCATGTGAGTTGCTAGCACATATGTGTACCCATGTGAGCGTTACTTTTGAGAAACAAATGGTCCAAGATAAGGGAAAACTCTTGTCTTTCCTCAAATATAAAGTGTAGAGAGGACCCTTGCCTCTTATCAGCCTCTTGTCAAATACAAGATGAACACTCAATTTTTTTTACATACAGATAACTGTTCCACAAGTTACGGTGGTACACCAAAGTATGGTTTCATTGTGAGTTCCTTAACTAAGTTTAACATCAATATACCTATTTAAATTTATGAATCTTTTTCAACCTTGGTAACGAGTTTGTCTAGTTGCAATTATCTTGTTGGCTCCACCCTCATCCTCTAATGTCCATACATTGTGGCTAGTTCATGTTTGTATGGCCCTCATTATAAGAAGAACCCATGGTTGGTTGGGCATCATGGCCCATATTCACATAGGGTGGTGGCCTAGGAGGCGAGATGATGTAGAGATGACTTAAATATGATTTGACACATTGCCAAATAGGTTACGTGCTATGAGTGGAATGTTCTCCCATAATGCTCCATACATGGAGTAGGTAAACTTTACCTTTGGATACCTTGTCTAAAGTTTGTGCAACCTAAATGAGGCCGAAGAACCTAAATGAGGCCGAAGATGAGCCCTGATAGACGTGGAAATCTATAAATGAGGCCCAAGTTGAGCTCAAATGGGATGTGGGCTTGTTTAACACCGTGAACAGTGGCGCCAACCATGATCACAAACCAACAAGATCTACTCATGGCTACCCCGTGTATCCAAGCCTTTATAGAGACACTACCAGCACATTCTTCATGCAATACATCAATCATAAAAGTTAGTTTACGAGATCAATCATCAAAGCTCACAACACACTTTTGTGAGGGTTTACCATCTATTGTATCACATCAATAAAACACTATTGTTCTCTATCTTTGTTATTGTGCACTTTGAGTTATTTGACTTTTAAGACCAATGTTTTATCCTCTTACATATATCCATAATCATTTTCAACATACTCTCTCCTAGTTTCATTATTTCTCACCTATGTGTTCTAGATTCCTTTTGTCCCAATCTTCTTGTCCAAGGTAATTTGAAACTTGGTACCACTAACCATATTGAATGTACTCCCATAGTAAAAGGTAATGAAAATAGTGTTCTCTGTTTTTGTATGGTGCTTTCAATCCCAATCAATCTTGTTTCCATTTACCAAAATTTCAAATATTTATGCTATGGCATTATTTGTGGCTGAACTTGTCATTTTCTCAACGATGCAAGTGTTATATATCTTACAAACAATCATTTATAATGTTTTGATCAAAAAATTGCAAACAATCATTTATAATGATTTGATCAAAAAAAAAAGCTTCTCTTGTTCTCAACTCACTCTTAGGCAGATTGGTTGATTTTGTTTCACATATAAGACTAGATTTTGCCTCTATGGATTTGGTTGCATAATCAAATTATCTCAAGAACATATTTATTTTTTATGTGCTTTAGTTCGACAAAGTCAACACACATTTTGAAAAGGTCCAAGAGAAATTGATACTTCATCATCGTAGACCACCATAAGGTAACCATACTCACATCTTTCCATTTTTAATCATTCCAAAGAAAGTTCTTCCACTTATTCCTTAATGTGATTTATTTTGTAGGCGGAAACCCATTCTTTCATACTTTGTATAATTTATTTTTGGCAAGAGAGTTTTACATGTCACTATATACTTGAAGGGGTTGATCTTTAACACGGTTGCAAGAAATGGTGGTTGTCTATAGTTTGCCACCATATTCATACAAAAGCCAACGGGAATGTCACAAGCCCCCTAGTCATACAAATCCAAGGTGTGATTACATTAAAGGCCTGCTGCTTTCTTGCTGGTCAAACTAGCCCAACTGAGGATCGTGCAGTTGACCAGCCCCTAACCCGGTTCCCACTTTGGGTATCAACACCGACCAGCTGCCCACAACCATGTGCACCCTGCCCTGGTCCAACTAAGGGTCATGAAGTTGACCAGCCCCTAACCCACTTACAGGTTCCCACTTTGGATGGCCACCTTTGGGACTTACATCTGATGCCTAGGCGAGCTTGGACATCCAACTAGCTGCCCACAACATGTCCACCCTGCCCTTGTCTCCCATGCATATATCCAAGGCTCGCATTAGTAGAGTTCTTGTGAGATGTTCACACCAACCTGACCTGGACAAACACTGACTTGACTCGACTCAATTGGGTTCACAGGTGCCCCGCAAATCCTCTATTAAGCACATTGCATATACTCTGCTGGCCTGTGCCGGACTGGCACAAAGTTACTTGACCACCCTGATGTTACAGCAGCAACTCGTACCTGGACGAGGGCTCACAAAGTGCACCATGTCTGGTCTAAGTCCTTGTACTTGTCTGTATAGCACGTCCACATGGCATCCAAGTGCTGGATGCACATGGCAACATCCCAATAAGCATGTACGGATCCTTTCCGCACCATGTTGGTTATCCAATAAAAAGAGCCCAACCAGACCTGACACAGGATGACACTCTAAAAAACTCTTCAAGGATACTGCTGGTCTACTTATATACCAGCATTACATTGACAATCATAGTACAAACAAAATGCACATACTGTTAAATTTTTAAAGCCACAGCAAAGTCCTCCTATAAGTATATAAGTGATAACAGGAAACCGAGACGCTTCAAACATCTCTTGTCATCTCCCAGGACAGTGGACAGTATGCCAACCAAGCCCTTGGGATAGGACTAGACACACTAAAAAACTCCTTCAAGGATGCTGCTGATCTACTTACATACCAGCATTACATCGACAATCATAGTACAAAGAAAATGCACATCATGCAAAAAATCTTATTTATACTTTTAGCTTGGCCATTAGCTGATAATAGGGAGAAGACTTTCTATGAATAATCATAAATTCAGATAGTAGGAAACGCATCACTCCCTTAATGAAATGAGTCCCTCTCTCGCTTACAATTTCCAATGGGCACTTGTACTCATAAACAAACTTGGTTGTGCTCTTTGCATCAGCTTTATAGTTGCCTTGACATCTGCCCGCCATTTGGAACAATAATACATAGCCACCATGATGTATCTTGCTGTTGTTGATTTTCTGGACCTACAAAATCCATGCCCCGTTTCTGGAACAATCCTAAGGACATGACAGTTAAAGGCGTTCGGTCCTTACCATGTGTTATATCAACAAAGGCCAAGGACTTCTGAACATGAAGTTCAAAAGTCACATTTCAGCACTTGACAAAGTCTAGCTCAAGTCTGTAAGTCCATCAGAAGACCTTTTGTTAAGATATCCTCAAATTTATGTACAAAGCACTGTTAAAAGACAGGGCAAAAAACCAGTAGCATTAAGATAATTTAGTTCACATGTAAGGTAACAAAACCAATCTGGAGGCTCATTGCGATTCTTGAAACTTTGGGTTCCAATGGTTATCTCAAAATTCTCATCATTTGCAGACGGATTAGAAAGACGATCTCAAGCAAAATTCCCCCTATTAAGACAATGAAATCATTATGATGGAAGGAAACACAGACAATTTCAAGGATCCAACAACAAAATGGCAACATGCCACAATTTCAAGTGTCTGTGGATGGGTGATCAAAAGCATGAGATGAATGCCGTACATTGTACGATGGCATTATTAATGTGTGGCTTATTACATCATGAGACATTTGTTTTAAGGGAAAGTAAGGATGAAACAATGCAACACATCCATCCATCAGGATGAAACAATGCAAGACATCCACCCATCCATCCAATGTAAATGAAAGCACAGAAACAAGAAAAAGAAGAAGAAGAAGAGAAGAGATGACAAAGACTAATCAATGGGGCAATGGGGACAATCACGAGACCTGGGCAAGGGCGTTGCCGTAGCTGCCCTCGCAGACGGGGTTCTCGCTGAAGTTCAAGATGGGGTAGGAGGCAGAAGCCGGGCCGACTTTGAAGACGAGGTTCTCGCCGCTCACATAGATGGCCGTGATGTCCCACCATATGAACAACACCTTGACGGTAATGCCGCTGAGGTTCGTCAGGCTGCCGGATGCAATGGTGCCCGAGATCTTGGACGCGTACTTGACAGGGTAAGCGTCCGGTATGTCCACCGTGCAAGAGCCGTCCAGGTACAACGTGAACTTGCCGTCGTCGTCCAGCTCGTAGCTAGTCACCGTCTCCGGCAGCAGGCCCGCCGGGAACCCATAGCCCTCCAGAACCTCGTAAGCGGATGAGGAGTCGTTGGAGTAGCAGTGGCTCTCAGTGGTGAGCGAGAGGAACAACAGCAGCACAAGGAAGGAGGAGAAGGAACAAGAAGGGGATATCGATGAGGTAACCATGATAGGCATGCAGGTTAGGGCTAGGAGGAGTAGCGAGCAGATTAGGGTTTGGCAGTGTGCGGATTGTTTGCAGGATGCAGATTCGGACTTGCAAGCCGAGAACTAGGGTTTGCGAGCTACTGATTAGGGTTGGCGGGATTCAGATTAGGGCTTGCAGCTAGCAGATTGGGGCTTTTCTGGCTGCACAAACCTTAGTTTAGACTACGAAGCTAATTTTGACTCAAAAAGCTTCTAACCACATGGTACATCTACATCATGCCACCTGTTACCAATTTTTCTGTCTTCTCTCCCATGCAAAAGCAACCCTTTTCAGCACGTCACTTGCAGGGTTCACACTGGCCCCCCTACGGAGTCCGGACGCTAATCAATTTTCCCCTAACCTAAGGTGATTTCAATTCATAGGGTTTTAATTTTTGAGGCTTCAATTTCTTTCCAATAATGTTTGACTTAACTTTGAAGTATTAATAAGGTGTTCACGGCTTTGATTTTACATTCCACCACTACGTTGCATTTTTTCGAACAAATCTTCAAAAGCCAATGAAGATACAGCCTAGCGGTAAGGTGTTGATCTAGAAGACGCTTACTCTCCTTGATTGTCAGTCCCATGCAAGAGGTACTAGGTTGTTTGACGGTGGCACAGAAGCACACACAAGCACAAAAGATCCCAAAAAAAAAGGCCGAATTATGAGTTGTAATTGAAGTCCCATGCAAGAGGTGCCGGGTTCAAAACTTGCTAGACGGCGGCACGGAAGCACACATGAGCACAAAAGATCCCAAAAAAAGAGGCCGCATTATGAGGTGTAATTCCTGAATTTGGTGTATCAAAAACAAATAATAATCCCAAAATCTTTATGTACTTTTCTTTAAGTAATTTTTATAATTGTATACATTGGCTTTATGCCTTTTTTCCGTTCTTCTTTTTAATTCTAAGAGCTTCCTCTTTTCAGTTCTAAAAACATGAGGCAAGTTGGGGGATTTTTCCCAACCTACCCCCCAAGTGCCTCAAGTTTGTAAATTTGTGTTCAGAAGTGACTTCAATTTCTATTTTTTTAAAACTAGTTACATTTGAAAATGACTCCTAGTTTTTTTTCAAATTGCAGGAGCAACAAGACATGCAAGTGTTGCTCAAGGAGGCCCCACATAGCATGTTTAGAAAGATGCTCGAAGTGACACCCTTCATTTTAAAATCTAGTGATGTCCGTTCTTGTGTTTATTGCAATTTATCTCTTCTATTTTTCCTTACTATCAATGCAAACCAGGAGGGATAATACACTTGCAAAACTCTTATAACATTTTGAATACTTAGGGTAGATAGTGTCTTATCAATTCAGATGATTTCAGTAAATTGGTAAGCATGCATAAGGATCTCAAGAACTATTTGCAGTTTATTCTCATTCTATTACAGTAGTTTACCTAAACTTTGGTGATGAAACAAGAAAATTTTGGTCTTTGTAGTTTCAATATCAAATATTGACTCCATATTTACTTTTACTTTCTTTATCTTTATTCCCTAGAATTGAGGGCTTCAAAAATTTCTATTTGGGACCCTGACTTTAAAGTCTTGGATCATCCACACATCACTCAATTACAAATATATTTTGGTGGATTTTGTGTCATCCTCAAGTCGTTTAAAACCATGCCAACGTTATAGCAAAGGTGGCTCTAAGATGCTTTCATTTTAGTCACTATTTGATGCATTATATTTTTGGCAAAATGTTATGATTCTGTAGTGTTTTCTTTAGAGCATCATGAGCTAGGGAAGGCCATTGGACTACATATTCTGAGGGAGCTTGGATGGAGCTTTTTTCCCAACCACTCTCTCTAGAAAATTTAACAATCTCTCTCTTCCACACCACCATATGACCCTCCAAATCCTCCCACCACCCCCACCATAGCATATTTTGATTGTAACATCACAATACCGTCATCACGCTACATAAGCTATATGCCCAAATAATAACGCAATGAGCCCAAATCTATCCTCGTAAATAACACATGTAATATAGCCTTGAAGGCTAAAATCTTATCTTCATTAGGGCCTATGAGCAAAAGATTTCAGCCTTGAAGGCTGAAATCTTCTCCTCATTAGAGCATATCATTAACATATAAAACGATGACAAAAAAATAATCTTTACTTATCTTTACACAAAGGGTACTCTTAGTTAGACTGTAGCAAAAACCACTAGCAACAAAGTATGTATTTATCTTCTGATACCATGCTCTAGGAGCCTGCTCTTAAGGCTATATAAAGCTTTTCTTAACTTGCATACTTTAGACTCATGTCCCTTCTCAACAAAATCACGAGGCTAAACCTCCTCATGTAAATCACCATTCAAGATGACAGTCTTAATATCCAACTGGTGTACATTCCAATCTAATAATATACCTAGGTAGGTGTAGTCATATAAGATGTGGATGTAAAGGTCTTATCATATTCCATGTCCTTCTCCTGAGCATAACCCTTGGCAAAGCAAGGCTTATCGTGTAGCATTCAATGTAACCATTAGCTTTACACTTTAGCTTATGAACCCAGTTCTTCATACCAATGACCATTTTAACATAAGGCAAATTTGTTAAATATTTTAACATAAGGCGAATCTGCCAAATATCAAGTGTCATTTTTTGGGATTAAGTCGTACTCATCCTGCATGGCCTACATCCAATGATCATTTTTCTATGTTTCCTTAAAGAAGAACAAGCAATGGGTTCCTATGCTTCCTCAAAGGAGCACAGAAAATTGGATGCATGGCCTGCATCCAATGATCATTTTTCTATACTTCCTTTAGCACATAAGTGGCACACATAATTGCCTCCAACCAAAAAACATGAGGCAAATCCTCGCCTTTAACCATGCAACCTAGTATATCCACTAGTATATCCATGAGAGACCTCTTCTTCCTCTTAGCCACACCATTTTACGAAGGTGTGTAAGGCACCATGCATTAATGTTTTATGCCTATTTCAACCATATATGCATGAAACTCCTTTAACATATACTCCCCCCCTCGAACTATATGAAGGGTGTAAGCTTTATATGTAGACACAATTTTTAGCCATAGAAACAAAGTGTCTAAAGCATGTAAAAACCTTTGACTTTGCCTTCCAATGGATACACCTACATGTACTTAGAGTAATCATCAATTAAAGTCACAAAGTAGAGGTATTTCCCAATCGATGGTATCCTCATAGGACCACATACATCACTATGTATAATTTGTAATTTTTGGGCAACCCTTATTAATCCATCTGATCCATGTTACATCTTGCCCAAAATAAATCCCTTGCATATATAATTAAGAGGCCATCAACACCATCTTTGGCCTTTTAAGGTGCAATAAACTGCCAAAATTCAAGTGATCAAAGTGGGCATACCATAGCTTTGTATCACTCATATCACAAGTGGAAATAACCAAACAAACAATATAACAAGCATTATGTACCAATCTCTCATACATGACCAATATGTAAAGTCCCTATCTTAGAGTACCGAATACCACATTGATGTCTCCATCACTCGTTGCTCTTATAATGGCAAAGACTAATATCAAGTTCTTTTTAATGCCTAGCATAAACAAGACGTCTAAGAGAGTGATTGTCTAACTATTTGTAGTAGTGTAGTGAGAGTACAACCTTACCAACTCCTTTCACTAGATATAAGGAGTTGTTTGCATATGTGTTTGTGCCTCCTTGAGGAGAAAACTCAAGGGAGGAAAATAAATCATGTTGAGAAGTAATGTGCTTGCTAGCACCATTATCAAAATACCATACATCTTCTGGAGTGGCAGCATTCTTTTATGCCCTTGTTGGTGTAGAATTCTTGTTTCCTTGTTATACTTTGTGTTTCATTCTTTAGCTGCTTCTCTTTTTCAAGTAGGGATGAAATATAATCCTCAAATGTTGGTTCAGGTGAATTCTTTAGAGTGGTCACTTGTGCACCATATTCCTCTGGCCTGCTTTTTATAAGTATTGCAATTGCACCCTTTTCACCCATCTTTGCATAAGTACCATCCAACTGCGTCATGATACTTTTCATTTTGCTTATGAATTGTGCTAGTGACTCATGAAATTCCATCTTTAAGCCATAAAATTTTTTTTCCAAATGCATTTCCTAAATTTTCGCCTTGGAACCAAGTATTAAATTTAACTCATCCCATGATTGTTTTGCCATGGTTTTGGAATCGAGTGATGAATAAGGTTAGTGCCTAAGTGTAATCCAATTAATGGCAATGCCTACTCATCTTTTTCAGTCCAATCCTCAGTTGGATTAGCGGGCATTCTCCTTAATTAATTTATGTAACTTCTTGTGCATGAGAAGATACTTAATTTGTGTGGCCTAGGTGTGAAATCCTTTTTGAGTGCCTAATGCCATTGCAGAGGTCTTATCAGAGTTTTATTCTCAGCAATGTCTAATTGCTAACAAGAGTGGCAATTTGAATGTTATTGCAAGTAGTTATGTGATCCCGTGAAGTTTGCTTTGAAGGCTTCCCAAAACACAACCAAATGACAAATGACAACTAATGAAAGTCCCCTAGTCTTGCTACATGTGAGAGTACCCTTGCAACATGGAAGAGAGAGAGGAGCCAGGGTAGTTTTGCTGAAAAAACTATTCTTGTAACATGGAAGAGAGAGAGAGAGAGAG
Organism: Cibotium barometz; assembly: GCF_041138505.1. Lineage (NCBI taxonomy): Eukaryota > Viridiplantae > Streptophyta > Polypodiopsida > Cyatheales > Cibotiaceae > Cibotium > Cibotium barometz. The sequence continues at coordinate 28,421,702 of NC_141106.1, forward strand.
AGGAGCCAGGGTAGTTTTGCTGAAAAAACTACCTAACTAAAGGAATGTTGAGAATAAATAAGGAATTTCCCATAATCGTTAAGATCAATTACCTGGCTTGCATCCAAGCGATGATGTTAGGGGAATCTCAGTTGGGAAAAAATATTTACACCCTTGTGAGGCTTACAAGTCAAAGCAAGAGGTGTTTTACATTATTTCTTTGTCAAACACTTTGCTAAATTCAACGGGAAAAATAAAAGAGGTCGAGGAAAGTGGTGGGAAGGGGAAGAGAGAAAGAAGCTAGGGTAGTATTTTTTTGCTAGCAAAACTACCCAAGCTAATACGAAGGTGACCGTTTGGGGGTGGCCACCTTTCGCTTCATGGTGCTTGCAAGACAAATAAAGATGATAAACTTACATGCTTATTGAGTCTTAACACACATGCACCACCATTGTAAAGGCAAATAACAAATAAAAATGATAAGCTTACATGCTTGTTGAGGCTTAACATGCATGCACAACCATTGTAAAGGCAAATAACAAATAAAAATTATAACCTTACATGCTTGTTGAGGCTTAACATGCATGCATGACCATTATAAAGGAAAATAACAAAAAAAATTGATGAGGCAACATGCTTTTTGGAGGCTTAACACAACCTTGAAATCCTAAAAATTAATCTTGGACTATTGCCCACTTTCTTGCTTTTCATGTTTCTCTTAATGTGCCCCTTTATATCTAAGAGCATGTTTCTCTTAATGTGCCCCTTTCTATCTAAGAGCATGTGATATGTGTCCACATATTTAGACTGTTTAAGCTATGTTCATGTGTGATGACATACAAAGTTGATGGTTTGTGTCAAGCAATTCTTGTAAGGTCTTGTCTACTAACCTTGAATGGTACCATACTACCCCATTGAGGTAAGAGAGAGAGAGAGAGGAGCCAGGGTAGTTTCATTTGATAAAACTACCTAGGGTGAGATGGAGGTGGTTGTTTGGGGGTGGCCATGGCATGTTTATACATATACAAACTAGCGAAGTTAAGATAAGACTAATTAGGCTCACAGCGGTTAGGATTTTCTTCGTGGTATAGATGTAATGTGGTTGAAAATGGTCTAGAAAAGTAAGCCACATGCTTATGCTCATGGAGTGTCTTTGCCCCATTTCAATGCTATTAGATTAACACTTCCATTATTTCACAACCCTTTGTTTTCCAGCAATAATACATGTGATTGGCAAAATGTCAACAATTCATTTTGTAATATCCTTATATTTTATGATACTCTTTTTCCTTGTAGGTATTGGAGGCAAACTTTGTTGTTACTCAACCCTTCATCTTTGACATCTTGTTATCTAGGATTAGAGACCCAATTGATGTCTCACATCGTGTACATGTCTAGAAAGAGAGTGGGTAGAAAATCTATCTCTCAGTTTCCAATTCATGAGGCTATGGTAGAATGGAGGCTTGAGGAGCAAAAGCTATAAAAGCCATGTTATATGCCATGAAAAGAATGTGGAGGAGAGGGTGAGATCCTTGCAAGCACACACACAAGCACACAAGAGAGACAATGTATAACATCTTCTTCTATTCTCTTCTCTTCTCTACAATCATAATACATAAAGATGAGAGTATATACTATAAGGTAAAGTACTCTCCTACTAAAACATACAAGGTCGATCCATAGTGTAAACTCGACTACATGAGCTGGGGCTATAACTATGCCATCACTTTAGTGAATAAAATTATCTGTAGCTATGCCATAACTCTAGTACATATTATAAGCCAAAGTACTATCCTACTAAAACATACAAGGTTAATCCACAGTGTAAGCTTGACTACATGAACTGGGACTATAACTATGTCATAATTCTAATGAATAAAAGTGGTTTTTCTCTAATTTTGACATAAATGGTACTACTCGACATGAGCAAGAGTTATTGCATGGCATGTGTGGGCTCGTGTATACACAGACTTGCTTCTCTTGCATGGCTGGCATTTTGAGGGCATTGTCACCTAATTTAGCAGTATACGAGTTTGGGGCAATTGGCTGTTTGGCGGACTGTGGTATGGTGCACTGTAGATTATACTCTGATGGATTTGCATTGACACCCCAAGGCGGTGTTAGCTGGCTGCTTCGGTGCTTGACGGATATAAAATGGCTTGGATTCCTGTGAGTTTGCTCACTTAGCTTGTATATGTTCTACATGGTTCTTCTTCCATATCACTTGTTCTAGCTTCCGCGAAAAGTTCATCTTCTTCTAAGGTATTTATAGTGGGAGTTTGTGGCTACTTTCCCTAATGTCATGGATTTACTATGTACACTTTGTGGTAATTACTTTTGTGTTAATGACTTCTATAAAAATCATCTCATGGTTTCATGGCTAGGGCATACGCTTGATAATGGTATTTGAATCATCTAATATCTGTGATACATGGTGTGCTTCTTAAATTGTTCATACACTCAAAAACCCTGCATGCACTAACCTTCTGTTATCATTTTAATTTTTGATTATAAATGCTTCACATGCATGCTTGCGATTTTTATCTTTACCTACCCTTGAAGTTAGTGGGTGTGGGGGTAGCTCTAAGATGAGCCACACTTTGCTATCATTAGTAGAGATTCCTTGCCTGGAGACAATATGGCCCAGGATTACTCTGTGTCGGACCCAAAATTGACATTTAAGTGGGTTCAACGAGATGTGGTACACCTGCACCTTTCTAACACCTTACGCAAACATGCGAGGTGCTCCTTCCAGGAAGAGTTGACACAAAGGTTATCCATAAAGACCTTGAGGAATTTCCAAAGATATTCCTTGTAAGCTATGCACATGAGATGTTGGAAGGTATCGAGGCATTGGTCAGCCCAAGGGCATAACACGGTATGCATATGTGTCCCATTCGTCGATGGAAAAGGTTGTTTTGTGCTGATCCTTGTTTGGGATCGATCAGCTTGTGATTGTATCCAGAGAATCCATCAAGGAAGCTATAGGCTTCCTTTCCTGCTGTTGCGACTCGTTCTAGCACGTGTTCTATGAAAGGCAAGGGAAAATGACCCCTGATGGTGGTGACATTGACCTTTTTAAGGTCTGCGCACACTCTGACTTTTTTGTTCTTCTTGGGCACTATCACAATGGGTGATAACCATTCCGTATGATCAATTTCATAGATGAATCCAGCATCAATTAGTCTATTGATCTCTTTACGGACCATCCTGCTGTATTTGGGTTCATCGGATAAGCCCGTTGTTTGACTGGCCTGGCTCCATCAACCATTGGAATGGTATGTTGGACAACTTTAGAAGGTACATATTTCATGTCCGTGTACTTCCAGGCAAAGCAATCCTAGAATTTTGCCCCAGTAGAGCGATAAGCTCAGTCTCTTCTTTTGCAGAGAGGTCTTCTCCAATATACACCGGCCTTGGGTCCTCGCCTGGGCCTGTCAAATTTATCTCCTTGACCTTGGCTATAGACCATCATAAGAGGTCCTTAGTTGCCCACTGTCAGACCTTTGAGTTGAATCATATTAGACAAATTAGTCAGCCATCTGGAAGTTCTTGAAATGTTTAGGCACTTGTCTGGTCTCTTTGGCTTTAGAACTTTCTTCATGGACTAGCCTTTTTGCTTCTTTTTTAGCCAGTGCTAACTTTTTGTTGTGTGCTATGCGCGATGAGCGGCAAAGGTTCTCTGATTCTGGTTTGGACTCAATGGGCCTTGGCTATGGGATGGTCGTGTTGATCAAAAGGGAGCTATTAGTAAACTCCTTTTGCCACATTTCATTGAAATGGTCATGTGCTTCCACTGCCACAACATACTTCAGCTAGTGGGTATTTGAATCGTCTAGGAAGAAGTATCATTCTGGCCCAGGAAATCCCTCAGGCTTGTGAGTTCTATGGGAGTGTGTGCCCCCCTGATGGATTTTCTCTAATAGCCTATTCAAGTTCTTAGGTGGCAAAATTGAGTAGGTATGCTGAACTAAGCATGTATAGAGATGTAATCTCCTGCCCGTCTGTTGTTGTAGCAAAACTTGTACCGGGGCACTTAGGCAAAATGTCTAGGGTAGCAAGGATATGCATCCAGTTCTCAGAGTCTTCCTGCTCTGGGAGAGGTGCACACTCCTCACTATCCTTATCATCTTCAAGTTTCTTGTGACATGTCTAACACAGATGGATTGCGATGGATCGCATCTCTGCAAATGGTCTGTCGCTCATGGGGTGTACCTTCCACGTGCGTATATTGATCTTGAGTGTTTGATCTTTTCTCCAAATGTATATGTGGTCGGTATCCCAATCATGAATCATTTTTAATTCTCTCATGAATGGTCTGCCAAGGATGTAGTTGTAAGAAACTTGCTGACATACAAAGTTCATCACCATAAAGGTGTGGGCGGTAAGTAGTTCCAAGGATCTTAATTTTGAGATCCCTTAGTAGACCGATGGGTCTAGCTGTGGCTCCATTAGCAAGTTTGACCAATAATGTGGTGTCATCCCCAAGGCCGATGCTCCCCATTTTTCCCAGCATTGTTTTGTAACAATGCTCACTCCTGCTCTTCCATCCAAGATTGCTATAACTTGGAGGCCATCGAAGGTTATTGATAAAGCCGCATTGAGTTCGTCTCCCTCAAAATATTGTCCAAGTTTATTCACTCGAACCGTAGGGGTGCCACTTACCTTATGGGGTATAACAAAATCTTCTTCCTCGGATTCATTAGAGCTGTTAGGCTCCATAGATTTGTGCATGCCTACCTCGAGGCGTCCTTCCATAGATTTGTGCATGCCTACCCCGAGGCGTCCTTCCATCCAATCCTTCATATCATTCCATAAACTTGGGCTCCCTTGAAGCAAAGTGCCGATAGGGATTTGGATCTGAGAAGAGAGGAAGGAAGAGAGACTTGCAATGTCTCTTGGAGCAGGGGCTTTCCCATGAGGAAGGTTGGTTTGGCTTAGTCTTAAGCTCTTTTGAGTGTACGGGATAGGAACAGGGATTTCTATGCTCGTTCTCCTAAGATGGTCATCCCCCAAGTTTTTAAGATATTTGGCCACCCTATCTCCCTGCTGGGGGTCAGCTGGCTGTTGCAGTGGAAGCTGCTCCTTCTGCTAGCCTTTATGGGGGTGGCTAGTCTAGGAGCTACCATGGATATACTTGAGCTTCTTCCGTAGGTCTCAGATTTGAGATTGATGGGCATGGCTCAAGATAGGCTATAGGAGACTCATCTTCCATTTGCACTTGGCATTCTCAGAGACCAACTCTTGGGCTGCCAAGAGTCTCTCCTTTTCCTCCATAGGGTTAGGATATTTAGTGAGATTTTTGAGAGTTGGTGGGTGTCGATTGGTTCTCTAGCTTAGGTGGCAGAGTGTAGCAAATCTTCTTCTTCAGATAAAGAAGTTGATGCATGAGTTATCGTATCGTCTTTTGAACCACTTTTGATAACCACCTGGCTCTCACCTTTGCCAATCTTTTGATAACCACCTGGCTCTCACCTTTGCCGATCTTTGTGATTTTCTTTCTTGAATGCCGAGTTGCTCGTACTTGTTTAGGGGTGCTTGCTTAGCCTTGGTCTTGTGAGGTCGATGCCTCTACTGCAATGTGAATTATGGCCCTCTGCATATTTTATAGTCTAGTTACAACGTTAAGTGAGACTACTCTGATGAAGCCGTCTCTAAAACAAGTCAAGGCTAGCGCTTGGATTAGCTTCATGAGCCCTTCCTGTTATTCCAAGTCTTAGTGGAAAATCCTTATACATGTGATCAATATACCACACCCTACACATAATGGAGTCAAGGCGGAAGCACCTACAGAGGTACTCGCCATCCCTTTCTTGCTGGGACACTTAGCCACTCTACGTGGTCCTGTGCAATCATAGCATTGTATGGGTGGTTGTTTAACCATCCTTCTCATGTCTCTGGCCTGTGGCATTGGGGCTACTAAGTACACCGGGTACATTTGGTCTCCCTCCATAACATAGTGACGTAAGATTTGAGAGGGCAGGCTTCTCAGCTCTAGGGTTTCATAAGTGGGAACTTCTGGAATTTTCCCCTCATTCCCATCTTTGAAGATTTCAATCAGAGTTAGCTGATGAACTCGTGTAACTCTTCGCAGCAGTGGGGGGTTGAGGTGGAAGAATCGGGAGTGGTAAGGGCATTTCGAGCACCCTGAGGATTCCTCTTTGGGCTAGTTCTTGGCTTGGTTGAGGTGCATTATGGAGCACTAGTGCTGGCAAAGCTAGTGGTTGCCTAGGGTTGGCTGGCAAGGCCGCCTAAGGTAGAGCCCAAGCTAAGGCATCTCGCTGATGATAGAAGTTGGAGACTTTATGATTTTCCCATTTTACACAATAGGTGCAGTAGAGGTTAGGACGGGGTCTCAGATGTGGACACTCTGTGCCGATATGGCTAGCTCGATAGACCGGGCACCATACAAGTTCCCTCTTTGGATAGAGATGGGGTTGATCTCCTCGATCCCAACGTTGGCCGGTTCTCCATTGTTGGGTCATTTGCTGCATTAAGGCAATGACCAACTGCTCGACTTGCTGTCCGACGTGGACTCCTTGCCTTTCCCTTCGGACTTAGTGCTGCTGGTCTTAAAAGAAGCTTCTCATGTGCCCTCATGAAGTTCTCGGGAACGTGTTCCCTTGAAGTTGTCCTCAAAATCCATAGCACTCCTACAACATTTCTCAAAGGAGGTATAACCTAAGGCATATAATGAGTTTTGTAAGGGCACCTCATCAATACCCTCAAGAAATCTCGCTACTATTAATCTTTCATCAGAGAACTTATCTCTAGCACTACAGCGTGAGTGGAGATATCTAACTCTATTGATGTAGTCTCTGATGGTTTCTCCTTCCTTCTATCTGACGTTATATAGCTACTCCACTGGGCTCCATCTAGTGCCTTGGTGAGAATATCCTACCTTGAAGGCCTCTTTCAAGGCTTCAAAGGCGGCCTTGTCCTCAACTTTCAAGGATTTGAACCATTGGCTTGCTTTTCCCCATCAAGGGTGAGGGCGAAAGCACTCACCCTTGACTTGATCTTCTACATGGCCAAAGGCTTCGCAAATCTGATTAAACATCTCCAGGTGTGGGATGGGATCTCCAGTCCCATCAAACTTAGTGATAAGCTTCGAGATGTTAGCGGGTTTGTTTTGCTCTAATCTTAGCGCAGGTGTAGGTTGTACTAGTGCTGGGGGCTTTATGCTCGTAGCCACCTCCTCCCTATTTCCATGGCTAATCTCAACATTTCTGGTGTCAGCCCTACCATGGCTAGAGGCGGCGGGTGTAGTTTGAGGAATGGTTGGTGGAGGAGCGGGGCCAGGATAATAATATACCATTAGAGGCCCTTGTCTAATAGGTGGATTAGCATGTACCCCTTGTGGTCTCATGTGGTACAGGGTAAACTCCTTGTGGTGGGTACTGCTAATATACAAGTGGACTGGGCTGAAGCAAAGGGCCTAGGTAGACCTTTTCCCTTTGGTATGACATTTTCGGTCCTTGAGATGATGCAGGTCGTTGGGCCCTATAAGGATTAGCCACACCTGAGACAGGCACGACTCTCTCCAGACTGGTGGTTCAGTCTGGGTATATTGGCTTTCACTTTGCCCTACTTCTGCTCTAGGATCTAAAGACAGAGTGGGATCGCTTTCTTGTGGTTCGCATACCTCTCACCCATGGTTGCGGTTCTTCCGACTATGTATTTCCCAGGATAAAATTGTGGAGCCTTGAAGCAAGGCTTCTCTCTGCAGAATGTGTGGGAGAGGTAGGAGCTTGTTCTTGGACAAATGGTATGTCCATGCACTAAAGTTCAAGCTCTCCGGTCTTGAGAGGTTAGGAGTTCCTTGTCCCATGCTAGGGTGGTCTTCGCTTTCACAGTGGTGCTGTCAAAGACAAGCATCGTTTGACTCCAGGCGGTATTGAGTGATGGGTCCGACCTTATAAGTGAGGGAGCTTCAAGAGAGTTTTCATTGAAGAGGGTTATTTTACACCAATCCACCTAATCGTGTGGGTGCATAGAAATGTGGAACTATTGTGCAGAACCCCTTTGTGAAAAGACTAGTATGGCCGTACGCTTTGAAGTGGAACAGGCATACGTTTTCAAAATGTGAAGGGAACGGACGTACGTTTCTCAAGGAAAGATGGCACGGACATTCACTTTCAGGAGGGCACGGGCATGCTCTTTGAAGTGAAGGAAGGAACATGCATTCGCTCAAGAATGGAAAGGAATGGGTGTTCCAAGTTAAAATGGACCGGGTGTGGCAAAGATGCCATGGAGGTTTGCTTCCAAAGGTTGAATGGAACGGGTGTTCGCTCTCAGAAGGAGACAGGAACGGGATTTCGCTTCCTAAATCAGGTGACAAAATGGCACGGGCGTAGCACGTTCAGAACAGCCTCGTGGAACTTTTGGAACGGCCGTGGCACTACCAGATTTAGAAATTTTCAAGATTTGTCTAGGGATTTATGGGAATTTGAGGCTACAGGTCTCATAGCCCCCCAGTATATTCTCTGACAATTTAGTTACACCCACTTGATTGAATGTAGCTAAATGCACTTTATATGCTCATTTAAATGCAAATATTCTAATTTTAATGCAACTTCCATATTCAGGCAAAAATATTACTAGGTTTGGTCAGCTGAGGAAGGGAACGAGCGTGGCAGATGTGCCACGGCAGTGGCCTGTAAAGCGAACAGCCATTTGCTTCTCAGAGCAGCTAGCAGAGTGCAATTTTTACCTGGTTTTTCCTCCAATTCATGTTGATTCAAGTGTTTTTCCACTGATTTTTTATGTTTTTGATTCAATAGAGAGCTAGAGCTAGTCTCTAGCTATCTATTGGTGCCTACAATTCATAATTAAAAGTTACTAATTAAGATTAATTTATAGATTAAACTAAGATGCAAACTTGAAGAAAAAAGAACAAAAATCAAGGTTTTGCATGAATGTTAAGAGCAATGTTAGAGCACTTACTTGCTCCTCCCATGCTCGGTGAATATTTCAATGATTCGATGCTCGATTAACCTTCAATGCTATGGGTAATCACCATCAAAAACAAAAACAAACACAAAATTGAATGCATTCCCCCAGCAATGATGCCAAAGATGTTAAGGAAAACATGCTACCTTGCACACACAAGAAGGAAGGAGAAGAGAAGAGAGATACATGCAAGGGTCGAGTCCAGAGAGTTGCACTTAGCCAACCCTAAAAGGGTTAACTCCTCGATGTGAAGCCGCTAGGGGCTTACTCCACCTCTTCTTGTGTCACCAAAGAAGAGATCCAATGGCTAGGTAGAGAGCAAGAAGGAAGGAGCTATGGAAAGCTCAACCTTCACCTCATGCAACTAGCATGCAAAAGGGACTTGGTAGATAGCAAAGAGAGGGTAGAGAAGAAGAGAAAAGAGAGCATTACCATCCATACTTACACACACCAACAATCAAACATGCAAGCAAGAACACAAGCTATCATGCATCCATACTTACACACACCAACAATCAAACATGCAAGCAAGCAAGAACACAAGCTATCATGCGTCCACAAGCTCAAAAGAGAGAAAGAGAGAAGAGGCAAGCTCAAATGAGATAAATGGGATTGTCCCTTTTCATATTTCATAAAATGACCTATATACAAGAGCCCATAGCTACAACCGACCACCCATTTACAATTGGGGGCCCAAAACAAGTCTTCCTGGTCTTTCTAGCTCTATGTACACATGACCAGTATTACACAAGTCGTAAGCTCGGTCATCCCATGTCTCTTATACAATACGCATAATGCGCAGTTACAAAAGATTGATTATAAAGAGTGTAGCCACGCAAAAGGTAATGTTAACCAGAGTGGTTAACATAGGTTCCCCCTTCCTTCAAGGTGACTTTGGCCCATTTCATGTGCTCTCTAATCTTGATTATTGTTAGCATTATGCCTTAATGTCTGTTATCTCAAGCTTATAATAATAGTGCACTCACTTGCTGACCTTCGTTTCTACCATGGCTACTGGAGGCTATCACTGCTTTTTTCCATATAAAAAAGAGATCAAAAAAGACAAGGCTTATCTTAAAGAAGCCCAAGGCAATGGAGTCGTTTCTATTAATGTTGCACAGAGACCTCACAATAAAAGGGGCATTGTGTTATTAGTCATCTATGTTGATGACTTTATTGTCATAAGAGGGGACATTGTTGACGTTCATGAGGTGAATATGATCCTAAAGAAGATGTTTGAAATGAATGGTTTGGGTGAGTTACGATACTTCCTAGGTATAGAGGTGACTAGATCACATGGTGGGATTTGGTTTTTGCAAAGTCTTTAGACATGCTATGTAAGTATGGAATGACAAGTTTTTGTAGAGTCTTTGGACATGATATCCAGGTATGAAATGGTAGGTTATAATCCAATCTCAATGCCATTAGATCAAAGCACAAAATTAGCTATAGATACATGTGATATTTTGGAGGACCCTACTATGTATAGGCATGTTGTAGGGGAGTTTAATTTACAGCTATCACCAAGCTACATTTAAGCTATGTTGTTGGATTAGTGAGTCAATTTATGTAGGCCTTAAGGAAGCCACAATTTATGTCGTTAGATTAGTGAGTCAATTTATGTAGGCCCTGAGGAAGTCACAATTTGATGCGGGTACGAGGATACTCACATGCATAAAGTCAGGATGGAGTATAGGTACATGTACTAGGTATTCAGATACAGATTAGGCTGGTACTATCTTAGACAAAAGATCTACTAGCAGTTTTATGTTTTCCTTTGTTGGGAGTGCTCCTATTAGTTGGAGCAACAAGAAGCAACCAACAAGTGCTTCTTGTCAAGAGTATAGAGGATGAGTAGAGGGGTGGTGCAATGGCAACATGTGAGGTAGCTTGGTTGCAAAAGCTACTTGTAGATATGAGTGAGCCCATGGATAGGGAAGTTGTCTTGTATTGTGTGACAACATGAGCAGCATACACAGTTGGCTCAAGGTATCATGCTAGGAAAAATTACATGAAGGTACATTATCATTTTGTGTGAGGGAGAAGGTTCTAGAAGGTGATGTAGACTTGGTGTCAGCACGGTAGAGGATCACACATATAACATCTATAGAGAAGCTCCATAGGTTTAGGAGCTTACTTGGAGCGTAGGGTATGGAGTTAAGCTCGAGGAGGAGTGTTGAGATATCAAGCTCAACACTAGTGCAAATATATATAACATGCCAGGATGGCAACTTTGCACTTTTTCCACTAGCATGGAGTTAAGATTGAGGGGGGGTGTTGAGATATCGAGCTTAATTAGTGTGGATATATATGGCATGACAATATGAGAGCTTTACACTTATGCCACTAGCATGGTTGGTGAGATTATGTGGGTGATATGTTGCCAATGTTTACATGCTATGGTAGAGGGTACCAAACTCTCAAAAGATAAGGTCGATGCATTGCTTCTTGCAAGTTTGAATTTGCAAATGAAGAAAGTGGAAGGAAAGATATTCTCCTCTACAATACAAGGAGTGAGCCAGGAGATTCGAAAAGGAGGAAACAATAGAAGCAAATGTCACATCTCGAGAGGGATGACGCATGAGATACAGGACTAACATCTCAGAGCAAGTAGAAACAAGAATTAAAAGAGCTCTCGAAATAAAAGCAAGGGTAACACAAGAAATGGTGATTGAGTCTAAACAACATGAGGTTTTCAGTGTAGAAACTTTTGGGGAAGGCATAGAAGTTGGTGTTTATGATATACATATCAAAGGCCATCCAACATGCACTTGTCCATATTTCATGGGAAGGATTGAAAAGAGGAAGCCATATCTTACATGCAAGCACCTATACTTTGTATACTTGAGGGTTCTCGGCCTTAGCCAAAATGAGAATATGTTTATTCATCAACCAATGTTGACTGAAAGGGATGTTGCTGAGGCTCTGAATAGACACAGGACATACCCGGAGTTGGCCTAGAGTGTAAAAAAGTACAAACATTTGTATTAGGCTGGCCTTTTTTTTGGTTTTTTGAACTTGTCTTGTGAACAATATGGATACAAAAGGATTCCAATGGCTAATGTCCTTGTCCACTTAGGGCATGAAGACCTTTTTTGTATGTAATGACATGACTTTTTATTAATATGGATGGAAGGGATTGCAACACTTTAAACATTATGTGTGATTAATAGAATGCTATTGTCCACTTTTTGTTGCAAGGATGTTGTACTAACATTTTGTTCTAAGGGTGTGGAAGAATAAGTGAGGGGGAGAGAGAGGTGGTGTATAGAGAGATGTTGGAGAGAGGGGGAGAGGGAGAGTGTAAATTAGGGAGTGAGAGAGAGATAGAGTGGGACAATAGAGAGAGAGGGAGTGTAGGGATTGGGTATGGAGAGGAGAGAATGTGAGTGAGGGAAAGAGACATACTATGAAGAGAGTAGAGAGAGAGAGAGAGAGAGAGGAAAAAAAGCACTCGCCAAAAAGAAAGATTCGCTCGTTGGAAATTGCTTGCCAAAAAAATGCCTCAAAGTGTCTTGCCTAGTGTACGACCCATTACTTGAGGAACCCTAGAAAGCCACTAAGAGGGAAACCTTGAAGTGTCTTGCCTAGTGTATGACCCATCCATGGATGGGGGAACCCTAGCAAGTCACTGAGGGGGAAACCTCGAAGTGTCTTACCTAGTGTACAACCCATTCTTTAGGACCCACCATGTGATCTTTAATTGATTAATCTCAAGAAACATTTTAGGGTGACAAATTACTTAATACTTGCACTAGGCACACTTTTACTCGTGCACATGCATGATGACACATCACACACACACGCACAAAACACTTAGGATAGGATAGAGGCCTTGTCATGGGGTGAGTGTCTTGCACAGCATGACATTATGATGCATGATTAGGGCACTAACATTATTAGATGCAACACTAGGCAGCACAAGAATTTGTTGGGACCCAAGCACTGAAAAAGTACCAAATTTCTCAAACAAAGGTTCTCGGTCGTGGTGGGTGGCGATCCGCCGACTTTGAGGCGATCCCACTCTCCAGACAATTTAATATCTTCAATGTCGCTCTCACTTCTACGATCGTGATCCGACCCATGTCGATTCGGCTTCTAAATAGAAATAACCAAAATGGCTTTCACATAGAGCTTGTAAACCAATTTGATATATCACCCATAATCTCACTAACTATAACCATAATATTGAATAATTTTATGTGTGAGTATATGCATACTTGTGTGTGAACAGTTGTGTTATTTTTAAAGTTGACTACAGTATTACTTATAAGTGCTTATAAGTGGTGAGACATTTACACTTTATAGTCTTCTAGCTTTCAAGCCATGGTATGCACCAAAGCAAAGTGCTAAGAGGAACCCTACTAAGACTCGCCCAACACAGCCCCAGGTTTATATACCAACGGAGACTGATAGTGAGCACACTCAATATGACAATCCAGGAGGCACTACTACTTGAAAAAGGTAGGGCTCCTGAGAAATTGTTCTGAGGGAAGGATCTTCCTTCACTTCTGAATCTACCAGCATCGTGATTCTGATTTGGGCCTTCTGCCTCTTTGGGGGTGGAAAGTTTGAAGTACTCCCCGGGGTTTGGAATATTTTAAAGTTTGAGGGTGCAGGCTTTGGCGGGACCTTGACAATAAACGCCTTGGCAAAGTCCTTTGCCATTCTGATAGCTTCCGCCATTGAGACTGGCTTGGCATTTTTCACTAAAGTGTCCAATGGCTCGTTCATTCCTCGAATGAATCTGGCAGTTGCTCTTCATCCAAAAGTGGAGAATATTTGAGGAGAAGGGCAAATGCCTGATGGTGTTCTTCAATTGTCAGGCTATCCTGCTTCAATTCCAAGAACTCATTCATTTTGGTTTCGAGGAAGCCCGAAGGACAGAACCTCTTCCTGAGGTAAACCTTGAGATCTGATCAGGTATGGGTATTTCGGTTGAGACGGTTTGTCTCGCAATGGTTCCTCCATGCGACCCTGGCCGTTTCGATAATTTTTAATCTGGCAAGAGCCATCTTGCTCCTCTCATTATAACCGGTTACATCAAAGTACTCTTCCATTGCTCCTCTCATTATAGCCGGTTACATCAAAGTACTCTTCCATTGCCTCGATCCATTTTTCCACCATTTCTCCTAACTGTTCTCCTTCACCCTTGAATGGACCAGGTTGGGATCGGTGCAGGGCTTTACGAGCATCCGGATCTAAATCTTCATCATCGGTAAGAGGATCCGGTTGCCTAGCACGGGCCGCGTGCCTCATGATTCTGACAAAACGAGATTTTTTGTCAACTTAACTTTATCATCAGATTTATGACTATTTAATTTTTGAGATTTATTTCTTAAACAATAAATATTCCATCATAATTTTTGAAAACAAGATTCACTCTGATAATTTTATTAACCAATATTCTCAACCACAAAATCAATTTGGAATCTTTTGCAAAACATCATTGATTATCAAAAGTTTCTGATATACACATAGAGCGTCTCGGCTCCAAAAGTCACTGTCTCAATCACGTACGCATAAAAAGGCAATACTGCGATGGGGACATGCTATGATATACACGATTCATCATTGATAATGGTGCTGTAATTCTACTCCTAGGAATAAAGCGGCTTAGAAGTCTAAAATTTCGGCAAGAAATTCTAAAATTCCGGGGTGAATGATTATAGAGTTGGACATAATGAATAACTCCTAGCCTTATCAAGATCATGGCTAGCGAGATATTCTGCCTGTCTTTGATGCTGATTGGTATTGACGTTAATACATTGCCCTCTAGAACCACATGTGCTAACGTCTCTCTACTGGATCAGGAAAGTATAGATCCTCAAAGTGACAAGCGAGCCTCACTCTACTTTCTCAGGTTATAGCAGAGTTGATGAGATTTTTGAAGGCAAAGGCGATCATATCCTGACTCTAGGAGAGTCTAGGAATGCTAGATAGATTTGGGGTATCCATCTAAAAATCCAATTCAATTTATGAGTTTTCAATTTATGAAGTTCATTTCAAACATAATCTTAGCAAGTGAACATTTTTTTCCCAGATTTACTTTAAAATTTTAGGCAATTTCTGCTGCTGATTCATAAGTTTACAATAACGCTCTGATACCAGCTGTGAGACCCCACTGCCCACTGTCCACTGTCCACTCCGCGCACTAGATTTCCGGTTGATAGCAGCCGAAGTAGCTTCCTCTTGTGCGGGGCAGGGTTTCCCACTCGGGGCCTCGCCCTCGAATGTCTGGACACGAAACTAATCTGGTGGTTATTTCGAAACCGAAACCGAAAAAATTTCCCTTGCCCAAAAAACGGGGACGATTCCACCTTTTTGATTTTCTTAACGAATTTTCTAACGGGGGTCAAGAGACTAAACTATCCTTCACCCGATTAAACCAAAGACTAAACTATCCTTCACCCGATTAAACCAGATAGAAGGAAAACTGCAAACTTAACTTGAAGAAATCAACGCTTTTTTCCTAACTAAAATCAGGCACAACCATTGATCTATTCATTTGAGAAGTCTTCAGGTTTTTATTTAACTACTCGAGTTCTAAGCGTATTCCTATTAATCAATTTCATTATTAAAACTCCACTGATTCCAGCCTATCCAGCCCATGGGTTAGCCACCACCCAACCACTGGAATCGGTAGAACCAGACAATTACTCACCCACCCATAATTGAATGCCTTTCTTAACTTTTGCTTTCGAATACAGATACGCACACACTCCTCTTTAAAACTTATCTTATAAAACAATCCATTGACAAATAGTTATTGGTTACAGATGCCATAACTCAAAATTTTCATCCAATCCTTGTTTCTAAAAAAAAAACAGTATCACTCTCTGGACTCTCTGTTGAGACCAACTGGTCAGCACAACAAGATCCAGTAAACAGATTACAATAATCATTGGTCCATCATACAATCTTCCACAACATACGCATGGGTGTCCTAGGCACCGCGAGCCCGTGTATCGCCTTGTCAAAACCCTCCAGGATCCTCCTTAGGTGTCCTGGCACTTCACTTAGGGACCGCTTCGTCAGCCCTCGTCCATCGTACTGCCAGAAGTGCACCACTTTAACCGTATCGAGGCTGGTCTCAAGACCTGGGCAGGCCTTGCCGTTGCGTGAGCTGTCCTTTGAACACTCCCCGCTAGCTGTTGCAACCGAACTTCCCTTAGAAAAACACATACCAAATGTTCCCTCCAACATTCTGGCGTAAGACAGTCCTTTAAGAAAACAGGGTTTCTATGCAAGTTTTCAGTTTGATTTTCTTTTGGATACAATGAGTATATCTTAAATCAGTATCCCAAAACTTCTTGATCGAATTTTTGAATTTCATAATAACAGAATTCCTTGAATTCTGTAACCTTGATCCACATATCAATTCGAAGGGTCTCAACTTAGTTTCAGATTTGGTGGGAGATTTGAGGGTATTTTTCCTAAACTGATCACATCTTTTTCCCTCAAAATTGACGACGAAGAGTTTGGTCTTGGTCATAGTCTGATTCAGGGTTCGAGTCTGATAAGATTTTTCCTAAAGTATCTTTCTCGAAAAGGGAGTGATATTTCAGTTACTATTTTACTAAATTTCATTCATTGAATATTCACTTAACTGATTTCTAAATTATTCATGAATTTCGATGAGGAATAAATTAATCGTTTATCTGAATATTTCAACTTCGATAGATTTTTTAAATTTTCTCTTTACAATCCGAGTGAATATAAAATGATAGAAATTTCTCTCTCAGAGCATTTACTTATTCATTTATCAAATACTCATAGAAATTAAACATAGAATTAAAGAGAATTCTAATTTTGATATAAAAATTCTTTATGCATCTATTTATGCATAAAAATCAACGTCAATGGTAATAACACTTTTATATAAAAGAAAATCCTTTTATGCATCTATTTATACATAAAATTAATTTTAATAAGAATTTCACTTTTAAAATAAAAAGAATTTCTTTATGCATCTATTTATGCATAAAAATCAATTTTTACAAGAATAACGCTTTTATAATAAAATTTTCTTTATGCATCTTTCTATGCATAAAATTTAAATTCAATGAAAATAACACTTTTATAATTAAAATTTTTCCAATATGCATCTTTCTATGCATAGAAATTAAATTCAATGAAAATAACACTTATAATAAAAAAAATTTCAATACGCATCTTTCTATGCATAGAAATTAAATTCAATGAAAAAAACACTTTTATAATAATAAAAAATTTCCAATATGCATCTTTCTATGCATAGAAATTAAATTCAATGAAAATAACACTTTTATAATTAAAAAAAATTCCAATATGCATCTTTCTATGTATAGAAATTAAATTCAATGAAAATAACACTTTTATAATAATAAAAATTCCAATATGCATCTTTATATGCATAAAAATTAAATTCAATAAAAATAACACTTTCATAATTTAAAAAATTTATATTATGCATCTTTCTATGTGTAGAAATTAAATTTAAGGAAATCAACACTTTTATATTAAAAAAATTTTCAATATGCATCTTTCTATACATAGAAATTAAATTCAATGAAAATAACACTTTTATAATAAAAAAATTTCCATTATGCATCTTTCTATGCATAGAAATTAAATTCAATGAAAACAACACTTTTATAATAAAATTTTTCATTATGCATCTTTCTATGCATAGAAATTAATTTTAATAGTTAATATCAATGATATCCATGCATATTCATAGGTGAATATGTACATGGAGTAAATAAGAATATTTCTTTTAGAATGCACAAACGGTGGGAATAACTCTTTTAGAATAACGTAAAAATAAACTTTCTTTTTTCCAAAATTTAAGAAAATTTTGCCATAACCTCTTTTGTATGGCTGACCATTTCTCAATTTTTAACATTTTATTTTCTATTTAAATTAACCCCAATAAGATATAAAGGACTCTAATCTACTTAATTTTCACTTTCCAAGAGTAAACAATAAGAAAAGTTTAATCAATTTATGTGTTAATCATTCTAGGATAAAGAAAGGTAGGATTGTAAAGAAGAGAAGGGGGTAGCCTTTTCATCAAGGCATAGCATCAGAATTCACTTTAATCAACTGAAAAAAATAAGGAAATCAGAAAACCATAGATTTGAAATTAAAAAGTAGAAATTTTAGCTTACATGGAGTTTTGTAAGCTTTCCTTTGGCTTGAGGGATTGAGGGTTCTACTCTTATTTGGATCAAGAGTGACCCAATTTCTTTGGAGAGGATTAAGTAAAAAACAATTAAATTATCAAGAAAATTCAATGTAATTGGCTCTGGGTAGGAGTAGAGTAACAGTGCATAAACACTATTAAGCTTTTACAAAGGGGGAGGCTTCTATTTATAGAAAAAAGTGAGCCTCAAACCAAGTAAAGTGATTCTAGAATTTTCCAGATCAGTTTGGTCAATTTTTTTACCATTTTTGGGATAGTTCAGCTTACTTTTTGGAACTAGACTTGAAATAGGAGAGAGGAGAGATGAAATATCTAACTTAATTGATTTAAAATTGGGGAATAATGATGAGAAAAAAGGTGCCTCCCCACTCCGAGGTGTCAAAATTTTATTTTTTTAATGTTTCCTTTGGTCCTTAGTGCACTCTTCATCTTATGTGAATATTTACTCATTTTTTGGGGGGGTTTTCTTTATTTCTTCAATTTATCTCCTCCCTACATTTGGATTAATCTTATTGGTCCCTTAGAACCTTAATCCAAAATTTTTAAAAAATGTGGACCCTTAGGCTAAGGTCTTTTGAGCAGATTATAATTTATTTCTTTTGAGCAGATTATTTCTAATGCACCTTAAGAATTTCTTTTTAAACTTCTGTTTTGAGGGAATTTTTTTTAATAAGAAGGATATTTTTCTATCCAAAGATATCTAAAAACTGAGTTACCTCTCTCTAGAATATTTTCTATCTCTAGGCCAAAACAGGTAGAAACAAGATCTTTTATTATTCTGAAAAGGGGAT
Source organism: Cibotium barometz (assembly GCF_041138505.1). Lineage (NCBI taxonomy): Eukaryota > Viridiplantae > Streptophyta > Polypodiopsida > Cyatheales > Cibotiaceae > Cibotium > Cibotium barometz. Next base: position 28,440,611 of record NC_141106.1, read on the forward strand.
TGATTACAGGGGAAGAAACTGGACATCTTGAGGGGCTAGGGAGGAATCTTACATTCTCTCCCACTTGAAAAATGCGAGATGTCCTCATCTCGCAAACTGGGGTAATCCCACATCAGTTCGGCTTCTTTCTCCCAAGTGGCGTCTTCAAAAGGATAGAACTTCCGTTTGACTAATAATTCTCTTAGAATTTTGTTTCTGAGAACCTTCTCTCGAACATCAAGGATTTCTTCAGGTTGGAGTTCCATCAGCCCTTGGGTTGAAGAAGTTAAGAGTTCATCATTAAGCACATGATTCGGGCTCAGTACATACTTCTTAAGTTGGCTGACATGAAATACATTATGTACTTTGAGATGAGGAGGCAGAAGAAGTTCATAGGCTAAGTCACCTACTTTCTTTGTAATCAGATATGGCCCACAGTATCTTGGGGATAACTTCTTGTACTTCCCAAGAGATAGAGAACTTCTTTTGGGGCGTACTCGAATAATGAAGACCATATCTGCTTCTTCGAATTTTCTGTTTGACCTCTTCTTATCTGCATACTATTTCTGTCTATCTTGGGCAGCTCTTATATCTTTGCAAATTGACTGCATTTGCTGAGCATCTGTCTATACATCTCGACCCTAATCAATGGGTCAGACCAAGTTAATGGTGTTAGGCAGTCATGTCCATACAGAGCTTTAAAAGGGCTCATCCCGATGCTTCGATGATAAGAGGCATTGTAGGCGGCCTTGAGCTACAAAAATCTATTTTTTCACCTATCTTTTAATGCCTTACAAAAAAATGGACAGTGGTTTTTGTGGTGGAGTTACCTACTCGGAGGGAGCTGAGGTTTGGTACCCTTCTTGGAAGAAGCTTGTGAGGAAGCACTGGTGTTTATGAGCAAAGGGATCGAAGTGACATGCAAGTTCAATAGTGACCAAACAATTGACTTTCAAAAGTGTGGTTTCAACCCATAGCTTCCCACTGATGAGAATTGTGGGTTCTTTTTGCTAAGCGTGTGGACAAATAATGAAATATTTAAAGGGTGATTTATGTGTCTCAGCCATGCATTTCAAAGTAGCTAGAGGCATCAATTGAATGCCACACAAGTAGTACTTAGAGGCATCAATTGATTGTCACGCCAGATGATTTATGCTACGCAAGTGGTACTTAGAGGCATCAATTGAATGCCACACAAGTAGTACTTAGAGGCATCAATTGATTGTTGCGCCAGATGATTTATGCTATGCAAGTGGTACTTAGAGGCATCAATTGATTGTTGCGCCAGATGATTTATGCTCTACGCAAGTGGTACTTAGAGGCATCAATTGATTACCACGTGTGTATGCCACGTCAGATTACTGACGGTCAGCAATTTGACGTGGCAGAAGCAAGATGAGCATGCTACGCAAGTGGTACTTAGAGGCATCAATTGTTTGCCACGTGTGTATGCCACGTCAGATTGCTGACGGTCGACAATTTGATGTGGCAGAAGCAAGATGAGCATGAGCGCATGTAAATATGCATCTTGCTTCTGCCACATCAGATTGTCGACCATCGACAATCTGACGTGGCATACACACGTGGTAATCAATTGAAGCCTCTAAGTATTGCGTACCACCTTGTACTAATGGCATTGGCCACCACATTCTCCATCCTAGGAAAATACTTAATTTAAAGGGTAATCCGTGAGAGAAAATGCCAATAACAAATCCGACGAGATGACAAATTCTGAGGGGATTGCTGAGATGATATTAAAGAGATTGGTGGTTGGTGTGGATTAGAAACCTAGTAGGTGGAGTATTTTAACTCATCCTTCAGGTAATCCTCATACTATAAAAGGGGCTCCTGTCAATTTTGCCTTAAGGAGATTAAGTTGAATCACATCCGAACCTTCTATTATTATGGCAACAGTGGTCGACATCTCCCTCGACAAATTGGTAACCGCTCACGATAATCTTCCCATTGAACTTGGTAGATTTGAGTAGCTTCAACAGAGGTCGCTCTGGCGGTGCCCATGCAAGCGTCAACTATGGTTTGAATGGTGACTCTCATGGAGACCCCCGCGACGACATAATAATAGCATGGCCACGTCAGCAGAGGTAATAATAGTATAATAGTCCTCTTTGAGGCAGCGCATCCACCGAGTCAGCAGCGTTCGTCGGAGAGCTTGTGCACCATCGTCAACCCTTGGGCTTTTTCTCCAGCCCGCAGAAGACGGTATGAGGATCAAGCCATGCAATTTAACTATTCTACACACTCGGATAGGATCAAGCTATGCAATCAAAAAGCATTTCTTAATTTAGGGTTTTTAATCATTATTAATTTTTCTTAATCCTTATTAGGGTTTTTAATCATTATTAGTATATCCTTGAGGGGTTACTTTCTCTCTTGTATGAGGTGACATTAACTTCATAATGTCATACACCCATGTGTAGTCGGGTGTCTGTGGATCTTGAAAGTCCCTCACAGTTTGTTGATGCAGTTTCCTTACGAACAGAGGTTCCTCAGACAGGATCACTTTCTCATCACACAATAGTAAGAGCACCGTGGATTTCTTGCTTACAATGAAGAAGGACAACACTTTGACAAAGCTTGTGCGGCAAATTCAACGAGTTGTACAAGTTGAAGAGCTTCCAAGTTTTTATGATGGGGATGTGATATTAGAGTTTCCAAACATAAAGGGATCTGGTTCAACAATGGCAGGGATGGACCACAAGTTAGATGGTCATATTTGGACAAAGCCAACCACTTCAAATGTTTCCTTTCAAGGAGTATGCAGGATTAGTCATTGTATCGGCATAATGGAGTGCGTAAATACAACTTGTCCCTGGTATTTAAACACTGGCATTATCAAACAATGATAGTTGTTTCAAAGGATGCATGAAGAAGACTTGCATAGTGGGCCTCCTAGCCATACATAATGGGAAGAACATTTGCCACTACTACAAGAAGCCAGCTACATGCAAGGGATCATGTCGTTGTTATGTGTATTATGTCATGCCTAGTGATGAGACCCTCACTCGGTTTAATGATACACGTGGGCAATCATTCACACACTGTGCAGGCAGGAACATCAAAGAAATTATTGGACAATACAAGAGAAATGGTAAAAAAAGTGGTTAGTGTTGATAGGAATGCCGATCCAAGAAGGGTGCAAATGTGTGTACCAAAGAATTGGTTCTATCATTGGTAAGGGAAGGGGGCCATGCAGAGTAGCTTGGAGAAAAGGAGTTTAGCGATGTGTTGGAGGAGCTTGGACCTCTAGTTGAAAATAATAAGTAAGTATGCATTGAGAATTACTTGAAGAGGCGATTTTAGCTTATTTAACCAATTGTATATTTTAGGTTTTGTAGGTCAGTATTGCAAGCATGTAAGGGTCCTCCAATAGGGTCTTTTGGCTATGATGATTTGTTATGGTTGAAGAGGGATTACACCTATGATTTCTTTCATGGAAGCAGATTTCCAGGCCAAGGGAGTGAATATGATCGATGTTTTATCTTCAAGATGTTAACAAAGGGACCTGCATCAGGTGTTGATCTTGTAAATAGAATGAGGCGCTCTGGCAATGGTAATCTAAGGAGAGCTTGGATACAATTTGACCACACACATCACATTTTAGATTGGATGACAATGGCATACCATGTGTACGATCCAAGGTAGCAAGGAATTCATTTATGAAAACACTATAATAGCATTAAATGTACATTATGTCATCACTTTTTTTGTTATTTTTATGTGGTAGCTTGCAGGAGCTTCTCTTACAGTAGCTACATGTGAAATAAAAGAGGAGGACAAGACCTCCCAAGTCAATGTTATTGATCGAGACATACCTACTATGGACGTATGGTTTAATTGGTGGGAAATTTGTATTACCCATTAGGGAAATATAATGATTTCTGTATGACTACTACCCCTATCTCTTGTTAAGTTTGCGTTTTTGGAAACATAACCTACGGATAAATTATTGGCATTGGCTTATTTGCGTTACACACATCAAAACAACAGAGAAAGCTAGAGACCTTATGCTAGAGACAAATAAGGGCAGCTTTATCTACACACTAGAAGCCCAAGCGATAACCCTTTGCAAAGTAACCAAGAGAGAAATAACTCTAGCAAGTTCATAACAGATTCATAACTCCAAATGCGAACAGACAATAGTGGTGGGGCCATCTCACCTATTACATTAAGTAATGCAGGTGGCATAAGAATAAGATTGATTTATAGCTAGCATAGCATCCACATAGCAAAGGAAATAAGCATCAAGATGAGCAGCAGATCCACATAGCAAAGGCAACAGGTAGCAAGATGAGCAGCAAATCTACCTAACAACTCAATATAGCAAAGGCACCAAGCAACGAGACGAACAATAGATAAACATCATGGTTAGAACCTAAGTTTAAAAAAACTTGGTGTAAAAAGACTAAAATAAGGGCGTGTTTATATGGTGGCCTACTAAATCTCTTTTGTGTGCACTTACATATAGCCACACTCTTCTGCTTCATCGTCTTATTCTTCATTAAGGTCTTTATCACATCAAATCTCATCAATAAAAACTTGGGTGACATCATCAATATAATAAATACATTCAAGTAATCATTAAACCTTTGTACCAGTACTAGACACTAGCCTTGAGACATACTTAAGTGCAAAGAGCTTCTCATCCACCTCACTTGCATAATGGTAACCCCATATATGTTTGAAAAGTTTTACAGTGAACAGTTTCATACTTTTAGCAAGTGAAGGTCAAATTCTTTTTGGGGATTGTTAGTGGGAGAGACAAGTGCTCAAAGGATGCAGGCAATGAAAAGAACATTTGGCTAATCCCTCGAGACGACAGGAGAGCCTGAACCTCACTGCATGGATATACCACATGTCCAAGAGAAAGCTCTTACCTCTCCCACACATTCACAAAGAAGCCTTGCTACTCGAGGCTCCACAATTTTATCCTGGGAAACACACAGTTATTAGAAGAACCGAGTCATTATTGCATTGGGATTAGATGATGAATTTCTCCATCACATTGTGTCACAAGATACATTTAAGGGTGCTTGGGATGAGCTAGAGAAATTGTATTGGGCAAAACAACACAAAAAATAAAAATAAGCTTTAAAATACAGTTCTTTAGCTTGGACATCAAAGATAGTGAATCTCTTTCAGCACACCTTAATAAAATGAAGAGTATAGCACAACAAAGACATTGGGGCACTTGTGGAAGAAGAGAATGCCATAGTCATATTATTGAAAAGCATGACACTAGAGGAGTATAGCCCTTTAGTGGTTACCTTAAAGAACCAACCATTGTATGAGTGGAAGCAACACTTATAGAAGAAGAGAAGTGGACTCAAGGGAAGACAACACAAGCTACATCAAGTAAGGAGAAAACATTCTTATTGAGAGGATGAGGATCGAGAACGAGAGAAATACCAAGGGCAAAGATGAAATTCCACTACTCACATGGCACAAGATTGTTGGCAAAAGAAACGTGCCAAAGCAACAAATATCATGATCTAGGATAAAGACAAAGGTGAGTCTTGAAGCCCATTTGATATGGCGATCAAAAATCAAAGTTTGGGTCAACAAATGACGAATGCTTTATTGGTCAGTTTTGATTAAAAATTTAGATCCCATTAAATAACGTTTCCAAAGTCTCAAAGCATGTATAGTAGCAGCTAATTCCTTGTCATATGTGATATAATTTCTTTCTACTACTAGTTTAAGCTTATGACTCTTGTAGAAAATGGGGTGTTCATCCCGCATGAGAATGACACCAAAACCTTGCTCACTTGCATCGGTAACTACTACAAAGAATGGACGTTAAAATTTTGGTAGGGTAATAACTGGTACACGAGTTAAAGCTTTCTTAAGCTCAAAAAAGGAATGTTCCAATATACTAGTCCAATCAAAGTGTCTAGCTTTCTTAAGAAGTTCACGTAAAGGATGTACAATATTTGCAAAATTTCAAACTGTCTAGCTTTCTTAAGAAGTTCGGTTAAAGTATGTATAAAATTTCTAACGAACTTCCTATAGTAGCTTTACAAGCCAAGAAAATATTAAAGTTCATGGAATATCACATGGTTTAGGCCAATTAACAATGCTTTTGATATTTTTAGGGTCTACTAGAATACCATCAAACAGATACAATATATCCTAAGTATTTAATTTCCTCTTAAAAGAAATTTCTCTTACCAGAATTGACATAGACCTGATTCTCTCAAAGAAGTGTGAACACTTTTTCTAAATGACATTCGTGCTCTTGATGATTCTTACTAAAAACTAAGATATCATAAAAAAGCACTCTAACAAAATTTTGATGCTTTAAGAATATTCTATTCATCATTCTTTTGAAAGTAGCTGAAGCATTAGTCAAACCAAACAGCATAACTAAAAACTCATATTGACCAGTTTGGATTCTCAATGTCTCCTTTATCCATACGAATATGGAAGTAAACCAGACTTGAGATAAATTTTGCTAAAAACTTGTGCTCCCTTGAGCTTGTCTATAGCAAGTCATCCACTCATAGTATCGAATATCCGGTTCTTCACAGTAATCTCGTTTAAAGAATGATAATCGATACACATTTGATATATTCCATTCTTCTTTTTGATGAGAAGAGCTAGAGCACCAAATGGAGAACTACTAGGTCTAATCAGTCCTTTCTCTAATAATTCTTCTATTTCTGAATCTCTTTCTACTCAAGCATGTTAACTCAATAAGGAGATTTACATAACGGAAAGCTTCCAGGGATTATCTCAATTTTATGATATCCTAGATGGCATTTAGGTAAACGAAGAGGTAGGTCATCCATAAAGCAGTCTAAGAACTTTGAAATAAAAGGATCATGAGACACGTTTGGTTTAGAGTCAGCCTGAGCACTAAGATGGTTAAAAAGGACACAAAATGTCTTCTCTTTCTTTCTTATATCTCTTTTAGCTTGAGTATAAGTAAAAAGAGGGCCTAATTCACCCTTAGTCTGACACTTAAGATGATATGCTTTATTATCTTTCATTAACCATATTGTATGAGTGTCATAACCATTTTTCATTAATCATATTATATGAGTGTCATAATCAATTTGAGGGTAATTTATTTATCATCTTTCATTAACCATATTGTACGAGTGTCATAATCAATTTGAGGGTTATGTTCATGTATCCATGGAATTCCTAATATGACATCAACATGCCACAGGAACCTCATGTATTTCTTAAAGGAATTAATCAACACTCAAATATACATCAAAGATTAAGGCACATGCTTGAATTAAATTGACAAGATTGAAGCATAGCATAAAATAAAACACGAGATAGAGTGGACATCACCATCAACACACTATTGGCCTATAATCTCCCCCCTCATGCGTGTAGCTCCACTTCCATGACATCAGTATTTTTAGAATTGTATTCAATAAATAGGCCAAGTAGCTATTAATAGTTGTGCATACAAAATTGGGCTTGCTTTTCCACTTTTACAAAAAAAAGCTCACAGACTAGAGCTTGTTCACACACTAAATGTAAAATAACTAAACTCTTCTAACATGTATGCTAATAATATACCAATGCCAAACACAAGCGTACATAAATAATTTATACAATCTTTTGGCACATGGCCAACAAAATAACTCATAAAATAACCTTATGCACATTCACACATATAATAACCTTGTGCACATTTGCACATTCCATTTATTAAGTTGGTTTCTACACATAGTTAATCAAGCATATTTTTTTACGATTATTGTGCATCAAAAATATAACAAACAGTCCTCCCGTTTGAAGAAACAACAGTCCTCAGTTACGTATAAGAAATTGAATAACACAAAATACTGCAATAACATCATCGTGTTCATGATGGTGTCGACAAAAACTGCAAGGTAAACTCAAAGGTCCAAACATGGCTCAAAGGCTGATCAGGCATGCCTCAGAGGTTCTTATGGACATGGAATACCATAAACAAACTCAGAGGTTCAATGACCAAGCATGGCTCAAAGGCACAAGGGCATGTCGGGTGAACATGGAGTGCATCAATAAAACTCATGTGGCACCTAAATTGGTGACCCTCACACCCATCATCAAATCACAAATAATAATACGAAATGATATGATATAGATAGGATCTTTCATGTGCGACACGTGCACTGCTCATCACCTATCTCTTAAACATAAACACATTAGTTGTCCAATTAATTGCCTTGTCTAAAATTAATCCTAATATGAATGTTGATAGGCACAAACACAACATACACTCACCACTTGTTTCACTACGATGAGAGTATCATTACACACATCATCTAGCATGGTGTGAGTTACCACTTGTTATACTTTGATCGTGTGCAATTGTCTAGCATAGTCCACTTGTTACACTTTAACCATGATACAATCGTCAAGCATGGCACTACTTGTTTCACCTCAACAACATACACCCGTCAAGCATGGACTGAAGCAATACCAATAACACTAGGGAGCTAGTATTTAATGTGGGGTCATCCATGATACCAATTCACTAGGATGGCACACTAGCGTCCGAGCGTCCCTATCAACTAAAGGGTGGAAATTATTGAACATCCCTCCTGCTTGGATAAGCAATTGACCTAAATTGCATGTTTGCTTATTGTGAGCAAAGGAGATCATTATCTATCCATATATAGATTCTAGTATGTTCTTAAATTATGACAAAAAGACATTGAATAAAGGACTTCTATATGTAATAAATTCTAGTGTCCCATACCACCAAAAATTATCCCACATAAATCTAGAGTTAAGTATGCAACAGAATCGTTCACACAAGATCAATCTTTGTATCCCATATCACAAGACTAATACATAGTTCATAAAGTATAGTTCAAAATGGAAGGGCAAGTCCTTCAAGAAGTTCTACTTTTGAAGCATAAAAAATTGTTGAAATATACGATGTACAAGAGGTAATAGAGGTGTGAACACACTCAAATAAAGTGGGCATGTGGGTGAAGAGGGATCCAAACCCTAGCCCTTAGTGGACCCTATATAAATGGCAGGAGACCCTACTTTTTGTAACACATGAAGGACAAGGGTAAGCCAACTTTGGAGTGGCTGAAATAGAAAGTAATACAAGAAGCTTTCTATACATCTTGTGTCCCCTCTCAAGCTGTGGTGTCTTCATGATGATTCACTAAATTGTTTATGCTTGTTCATTCTTTCATACTTGCTCTCCTCTTTTCCATTTCTTCCGTTCTTCCATGCTCTAGATACCCATGATTCTTAACATGGTATCAAAGTCTTACTTAGGTTAAGATCCCCTTATCTCTCTCTCTCTCTCTCTCTCTCTCTCTCATAAACCTTGTTTATTGCAAGTGGTAAGACCTCTCCTACCCCTATCAATCATGACGAAGGAGATGGGAGCCTCGATTGAGAAGTTTGATGGTGAGGGTTTCCATACTTGGTAAGTTCAAGTAAGATATATGCTAATGCTCAAAGGTTTATGGCCTTTGGTAAAATTCAAGAAGAAGGTGGACCTTGAAGATCTGGAGGTGGTAGAAGATGATGAGCTATTATTGCCCTTCATATTCATAAAAAACTCATTCATCTTGTGGTGGCAGGAATGAAATAAGCAAAAGAGGCTTGGGATGAGCTTGATAAGCTTTATGGAGCCAAGGTAAAGCACTCAAAGATTGCACTTAAGGTGATTTTTTTTTTGTCTTGAGATGTAAGAGGGTGGCTCTCTGTTATGGCTCACCCTAACCCTCCTTGAAACACATCCAAAAATAGATTACCTGGTGAACCGCAACTATCTCGTGAGGATCTTTCCAATGGCCGAGCTCATAACCCTTGAGGTCTCCAAGCTCTACCACTCCTTGAGAAGTAATTCCATTGCATCCATCCCACAAGCGTTGTCACACCGCTGCGTTGCACTACAGGTCCTCGTCCCTCCTCTCACCTTTGATCACTCACACACACACTCACTAGCATGCATTAGGGAGAGAGATCAGCAAGAGCAAGACTCAATTGCACAATGCGAGAGTGTGTTATATTATGAGAGAAATTCACTTATATACATGGCCATAAGTGTTTACACTCACTTAAACTATGGCCGGTTGGGCACTTTAGGCTCATAAGAGACCTAATGCTATTACAATGACTACTCTCATAATATATCCATGAAGTACATCACTTAGGACTTCATCCTAACTTGCTACCACGCTCTTAAAGCGGGAATCGCTATAAATACTCTGTCACACCATTACAGGCGCCCATCCAAGTTGTAGCTTTGGACACTATTGCTTCATATCTTGAATGTATGACCCTTTGGTGTATCTACCATGACTCCTTGATGTATTATGGTGGTAGCTCTTAGTAATCCTAGAATTGGATTAACATTCCTCCCTTATGATGGCGATCGTGTCTGCGTGATCACGTTGACCTTTGTGTGGGGAGAATGAACAAGCTTTGTCGATGGCTTTGATGTTGAATGACGTTCAATGGTCTTTGTTCCTCCGGAGTGTTGCGAGTCTTGATATCCCAAGCTCATCTACATCTTCATCGGCAGTACATCATGAGCTTGAGAGGGGCTGTTGAGATTCAAGCTCGATGTCAGTGTGAGCCAGCTATGCTATGTGCTGGCATGTTAGGTAGGAATATGTGTGAGACATAAATGACCGCGTGTCCGTCGGGGCTGGTCATAGTGTGTGGACATTAGCTAGGGTTAGTAGAGTGTGGACACAACTCATTGGGTGTTGTGTGTATTATGGATTAGGGCATTATGCTTTGTGTGAGAGTGGAGATGGCTTCCCTCTATGGTTAGGGTTTGCAATATACATTAGGGTTTGCTCCTGTGTGTGTGTCTCCTCCCCCTCTACCATTCTTTCAACATGGTATCAGATCCTTGTGATGTTTATTAGGGTTTATGAGTGAGTGAGTGAAGAGGGAGAAGAAGCTGTGAAGCTTGCCATTGGAGCTGTGAAGCTTGGAGCACACCAAATACTATCAGATATGAGAGCTTGGCCTACCGGGTAAGGTCTTCTAAACATCCTTGAGCGGATTGCAGGTGATACAGGCAAAAACAAAGCAATTTAGAGCAACTCAAAGCGGAAGCTTTCCATTAAAGCTTGGAAACATTGATGTATGGTGGAAATACATGTAAATCTGGCAAAGCAAACATGTATCTGACTATGAGAGATGTATTGGAAACTTCTATGCAAGCCCTACTGTGATTTTGGAGCAAGTTACATGCATTTGAATGAGAGAAATTACTGGTTTTTTGAGCTCTCACAAAACAGAGAAAAGGAGGTGAAGATTTGATGCATTTGGAGCATATTTTTGGTAAAAATCAAAGCATTGATGGGTCACGCACTTGCCTAGGTGTGTTGGGCACTTAGTTCTATCATCAATTGATACTTCAAACACTCCCAAACCCTCCTACAGCAGGCGGCGCAGCTCCTACTGTGAAACAGGGCAGAATTTTGTTCATTTTGGCTACGAGGAGATCGATTTCTACTTGGGTGCTTGGTTCCTTTCACAATTGCTTTAGCAATTGGTTGTTTTACACTTTGGAGAAGAGGTCTATGTGATTGGATTGATGAATTATGCCTAATTGAGCTGGGAATGAGCTGATTAAACAGGCTGTCCACTGGTTACAGAGAAACAGAGCAATTTTAATTGAGAAATTAATCCTTGGTCTTATACAATTGGATAAATTCCTCTTACATGGAGTTGATGGACACTATTGCTAAGCTAATGAATGCCTGGTTGCTCAATTTGGACAAATATTGAAGAAATTAGAGCCATTTTACTACTGGTTTTTTTGGTTTTTCCCAAAACAGAGAAAGGGGTTTTCAAAAATTGATATGTACACATGTCAGATGGTATTGATACTCTACATTGAGGTTGTTTAGGTGTCAATACAAGTTGTCCATACTTGATTGCACCATTACATTGTGATTTGGAGCCGTGGAAGCGCATCAAAGCAGGGTATCTCGAACTGCGTGAGACAGTTCATCTTGGATGCATACAGGTTGATTTTTTTCATCAAATTTGGAGTTTGTTGGCTACATTGGAGTATCTAGAACATTCATTGGAGTGTGGTTGAGCTGAGGAAGGCTTGCTTACAGATTTGGAAGTGTACGCAAGGTGTTTTGCATTGAGCAACATGTCGGATAATCCAGTACAGATTGTTGGTGAAAAGCTGAATAGGAAGAACTTCCAGGCATGGAAGTACAGGATAAAAAGTTTCTTGAAAGGAAAAGGATTTTGGAATCTCATTACAGGTGCTGAGCCAGAGCCTAAGCTACCTCGACAACCTACACAGCAGCTTATTGCTCATAAGCAATGGTCAGAGAGAGCATTCAAAGTGCTACATTATCTGTCTATATGTATTTCTGATGCTATGCTCATACACATACAGGATGCTGAGAATCCCAAAGATGCATGGGATACTTTGGTCAAGATGTTTGATACAGATACGAGTGCTCGCAAGTCTCAGTTGCGACAATAGATACACAATGTGAAAAGGAATAAAAGGAGCATACATGATTATGTGTAAGAAATCAAGAAGTTTGCAGATGCATTGGCCACAATAAATGCCCCCATGCCTGATGATGATTTGGTGGATATTACCTTGCGTGGTCTTGGCAAGGAATACAAATCTTTTGATACATCTATCTCAGTGAGGAGTACAGGTTTACCGGACTTTGATGAGTTGGTTTCACTCTTGCTGGTTGAGGAAATCAAACTCAGTGATTCATTTCTGGATGCATCTACTAGCCATGATGATGGCAGAAATCAGGCTTTCTATTCGCAGAGAGGCTTTAGAGGCAGGGGGAGATTCACATCACGTGGACGTGGTGGTAATGGTCATGGATGGCAGGACAGGTCACCACAGTAGAATTTTCAGCCTTCATATGGTGCTCGAGGTGGTCGTGGATATGCACCTCAGAGAGGCAGAGGTAACCCCCGTGGTAGAGGACGTTGGCAAGGCCAACAAACATCTATGCAAGATGTTGAATGCCATTATTGTGGCAAATTTGGTCATATGGCGAGAGATTGTTTCCGCAAACAGAATGATTTGAGAGGGGGTAGAGCACAACGTGGTGGTCATTATGGTGGAAATTATGCACAACATGGTGGTGGAAATTATGCATCAAGCAGTAATGATGGCACAACAAATCATTTGTTTGCCATGAAGCATGTTGTGGGTTCAATGATGACAAATGCTGAGAATGATGACACGTGGTATATGGACTCAGGAGCATCAAACCATATGACATGTCATGGTGAATGGTTTGAGCAGATGAAGCCTATAGATGTAAAAGGCTATGTGGAGACAGGTGATGATACCCAGCATGTCATTACACATGTTGGAAGTGTACCATTGGTTATGCACAATGGTCAAACAAAGTCTATGTCTGATGTATTGTATGTGCCTTCTATCACAAAGAGCTTGGCCTCAGTTGGTCAAATGGTAGAACAGGGATTACAGGTCCGTTTCAACGAGCATGGATGCTTCGTTGAAGATTTCAAACATGGATGTAGAGTCATTGCTAAAGGCAAGAAGGAAGGCAGATTATTTAAGCTGGATGCTAGAATTCCTGAGCTAAAATCAGCCATGTTCTCCAAAAGTAAAAATGTGGTACAGGACATTGATATGTGGCATAAGAGGATTGGACATGTCAATATACAGAGATTAAAGAACATGCAAACAAGAGGCATTGTCAGTGGATTGCCTAGATTCAAATATGATGGAAATATGCATGTTTGTGAAGCCTGTCAGTTTGGGAAGCAGGCAAGGTTGAGGTTTCCTAGAGAAGGAAATATGAGTAGCAAGCCACTTGAGATCGTACATAGTGATGTATGGGGTCCTGCACAAAACCCATCTATCAAAGGCAGTTTATACTATGTGACATTCATAGATGATTTCAGTAGGATGACATGGATATACTTTCTTAGAGAGAAGAGTGAAGTGTTGGAAAAGTTCATGGATTTCAAAGCTTTTGCAGAAAAGCAATATGGCTATTGGATTAAATGTTTGAGGATAGATGGAGGTGGTGAATACACCTCAAAGGCTTTTGAGCATTTCTTGAGGAAGCATGGAATAAGAAGACGATTGACTTGCAGGTATACACCTCAGTAGAATGGTGTGGCTGAGAGAAAGAATAGAGTCATATGTGAAGTGGCTAGGGCGATGCTCAATGAAAAGAGCATGCCAGATTACTATTGGGCAGAAGCATGTGCTACTGCAGTGTATATACTGAACAAAACACCTACAGCAGCCATTCATGGAAGCACGCCAGAGATGAGGCTTACAGGTTATAGGCCAGACATTGGAAACCTCAAAGTTTTTGGATGCATAGCTTATGTACATGTGCCTAATAAAAGAAGAAGGAAGTTGGATCCTAAGGCAGAAAAATGTATATTTGTTGGATATGCATAGGATCGAAAGGCATACAAATGTTACAACCCACAAACTAGACAAGTGGTCATCTCACGAGATGTGGTGTTTGATGAGCTTGCTAGTTGGTACAAAGCAAAAGATGAGGGTGTCATTGAGTCACTTGAGGCTGATGTGCCTGTGAACTTGCCACAAGCAAGTTCTAGAACAAGGGTAATATACTTTCCTTAAATTCTATGGCCCACCTTACAACATGAAGTCAGCCTATTCATGGTCAGGACGTTTGAGGCATGAGAGTGTGAGCACTGGGAGTAGTGCTATGGATAAAGAAAAGAAGAAGGTCGAAGGAATTGGAATCACAGGTTATGAGTCATCGAGTTCAGAGAGTTTGGACGAGGAGCTTGGCATACCTGTTTTACGCACACCTGGTGCTAGGCAGGATAGATATGTGCCACCACATGCTAGAGTGACAGGTGTACAGAGTGACCCGCATGCATTGTGGAGATCCCAGAGAGTCAGATATCCAGTTGACAGATTGACATATCGAGATTTTGCTATGCACTATGCATACATGACATCTATGGTGAAGCATGTGGAACCTACATGCTATACAGAGACTATTGGAGAGCATGTATGGGAGAAAGCAATGGATGTTGAGATGGACGCATTGGTCCATAATGACACATGGGACTTGGTTGCATTACCAAAGGACAAGAATGTTATTGGATGTAAATGGGTTTACAAAGTGAAGTGCAAATCTGATGGTTCTATTGAGAGACATAAAGCAAGATTGGTAGCAAAGGGTTATGCACAGACCCAAGGTTTGGACTATGATGAAACCTTTAGTCCAGTGGCTAAGATGGGCACAGTGAGATCAGTCATTGCTATGGCTGCAGCTAATGGCTGGGAAATGCATCAGATGGATGTCAAAAATGCATTTCTAAATGGAGATCTACAAGAGGAAGTGTATATGGCAGAGCCAGAAGGGTATGTACACCCAAGATATCCCACTCACGTATGCAGATTAAAAAAGGCATTGTATGGTTTGAAGCAATCACCTCGTGCTTGGAGTGATAAGATGAGCAGATATCTTATCTCACTTGGTTTTCAAATTTCTACAGAGCAGATTCTTCACTCTATGTGAAGAAGACAGAGCATGGGATTGTTTTACTCGTCATCTACGTGGATGATTTGATTATCACAGGTGATCATGGTGCACATGTGATACATGTCAAGAAAGCATTGAGTGGGCAATTTGACATGAAAGATCTTGGTGAGTTGAGATACTTCCTTGGAATTGAAGTGGTCAAAGATCATGCAGGTACATGGTTAGTACAGCGCCAATATGCATTGGATATGTTGGCAAAGTATGGCATGACAGGGTGTAAGCCTATGAGTACACCTTTGGAGCAAAATGTGAAGTTGCGGGCTGATTATGGTGATGAGCTTGATGATCCATCTATGTACAGAAAGATGGTTGGTAGTCTCATATACATGACTATCACACGCCCGGATTTGAGTTATACTGTGGGGCTAGTAAGCCAGTTTATGCAAAGCCCCAGAAAACCACATTTAGATGCAGTGAGACGCATCATGAGATATGTGAAGACCACTGCACATTATGGTCTACTTTATGAGAGTGGTAAAAGCTTGGACATACATGGCTACACAGATGCTGATTGGGCAGGTAGCTCATATGACAGGAGGTCTACTAGTGGATATGCTTTTACACTTGGAAGTGCCGTGGTGAGTTGGAGTTGCAAGAAGCAACCCACAGTTGCTTTATCTAGTACAAAGGCTGAATATAGAGGTGTAGCCATTGCTACTTGTGAGGCAGTATGGTTAAAGGGTCTCTTGGCAGATTTATGTGAGCCTATTGATGGCAAAGTTGTCATTCATTGTGACAACATGAGCAGTATACAGTTGGCCAAGAATCCAGTGTTTCATGCGAGGACCAAACACATAGAGGTCCATTATCACTTTGTCAGAGAAAAGGTGCTGGATGGTACAGTTGATCTTCAGTATGTAAAGACTGATGAGCAGGTGGCTGATATCTTCACAAAGCCACTTAGCAGGGAGAAGTTTGAGTACTTCCGGACTATGTTGGGAGTACATGGGATGAGCTTGAGGGGGAGTGTTGAGAGTCTTGATATCCCAAGCTCATCTACATCTTCATCGGCAGTACATCATGAGCTTGAGAGGGGCTATTGAGATTCAAGCTCGATGTCAGTGTGAGCCAGCTATGCTATGTGCTGGCATGTTAGGTAGGAACGTGTGTGAGACATAAATGACCGCGTGTCCGGCTGGTCATAGTGTGTGGACATTAGCTAGGGTTAGTAGAGTGTGGACACAACTCATTGGGTGTTGTGTGTATTATGGATTACGGCATTATGCTTTGTGTGAGAGTGGAGATGGCTTCCCTCTATGGTTAGGGTTTGCAATATATTATTAGGGTTTGCTCTTGTGTGTGTGTCTCCTCCCCCTCTACCGTTCTTTCAACACGGAGGAAATAAGAAAAGCTAGTTAATGAATGAATAAGTTAGTGGTGTATTGAGAATTCCTAACGGGGTGGGGGGTTTTTGCGAATGATTGCATTTTTATATTTTTGTGAGCTTTTTTTTTGGCTCAATTTGTTTTTGGCAATCATCGGCAAGGTTACAAAGTGATTTTTGTTAGTGGTGGAGTGGGGACACTAAGAGATGTTAATAATGGGAGAGAAGAAAGAGAAGGATCTGGAGGAATGTAGACTTAATCATCAGAACGAGATGGTGATTCTTAGTTCCTCATTTGATTCATTGAAGCGACATTCATCATTTGAAGTAATTTGCTTGTGATGATGTCCCTTTGTGTGGCATGATTCTTGTCAAATGTTGTTGAGTAGGACCTGATCCTGTCTTCTTCTGTCCATGTGCTTTTTATGTTTTTATACATATTTAAGTGCTCTTATGAAGCATATTTACATGAAGTACAAGAATTGAGTCATATAGATTTATATTGAACTGCTCTGTGTGTTGAAGTAGCCACTTGTTGGTGAGGATTGAAAGAATTACGTCGACTTGTGAGGCTAATATAGATATCTTTACTAAGGATTGAAAATCATTGAGTTGTGAAGATTGTGGCGTCGTTTGGAGAGGTTTGTAATGTGAAGGAAAATTCCAGGCAATGGGTTGTACCATTGATCAGGCTTTCGCCCACCATGGCCCCCCATCTAGAGATTTACCTAGAAGTTGTCAATGGTGAGGCTTTGGTGCAAATGTTCTCCAGTGCATGAGTATGGATATGTACTCATGGAGTAGCCGAAGTTCTTTGAGGAACTCGCATAGGCTTTTGTGGGCGGTGTTGTGGGGTACTCTTCTTCTTCCTTGGCTTTCGAGTGCTACGTTGAGGAAGAGGTTTTGATTGTCGAGGCACCCAAATTTGATTGGCACCTTCATAGTAGCCTTGAGCTACAAGTAGCTGCTTCTCCACCCACATTTTGATACTATTAAGATATCGTGATTGTGGGAGTCTTGGTGGAGTTTTCTCTAGGGTTGATGTGGAAGGTTTGGAGCCCTCCTTGACTTTGGCTGGTGCTGCAGGTTTGAGACTCATGGGCATTGTTGATGATGATGAGGTTAGAGTATTTTGTGGAGTGGCTGTCGATGTGACGAGGCCTTTGAGAATGTGGTTGTCTCCTTTGATGAGGTTTGTCTAGGATCCGGGGCCTTTCCTTTGAGTTCCCTGTTAGAGATATATGGTTGGGTTCTAGGAATTTCTTCAAGAATAGCTTGCGAGGTTTTGGCATTGAACTTCGTAGGTGAGGATGGGGTTGAAGGAGTAGAGGCTTTATCGGAGTTGGTTGACGCAGATGGTAGGTCATTGTGTAGAGGGGCTTTTGTGGAAGAGACTTGTATCCTTTTACATTCAACAAGTTGGATCCTTTTCCTGGCAATTTGGTATTGTCAACTTTTTTGTCGTTGACCACCATCATGATGACTCTATCGTTAGCAAAGCACAGTGGTGCTTGGGAAACAATAGTCCATTTATGCCCCAAGATCAAATCTGCTTCCAACACACTCAACCACAAAAAACTTGCAAGTGAGGGGGTTAGTTTTAATATACACTGTATGTTCAAAGTACCCCATACATGGCATGTCCAAGTCTTGTGTAAAGGTAATCCTTCAGGATTTGCCATGAGTGTTGGTTGACCTAACAAATCCCATAGCTCGAGAGTCATGAGTTGGATAAAGATTTGCTTTAGCTATGGTGGTTTTATTTGAAATTTCCAATCCCACCAAGATCCTAGGGATCGTTTCAGTAAGATATATTGAAAGTTCCAGCTCTTGCAAGGTTTCTTCCTCCCGTAGGCAATTGTACATTGCCTGCAGGAGTGTTCAAGGTGACCATTTGCATGGATTCATCTAGTGAGAATACAATGATTCACTTATCCAAGTTTTCCAAGGATGACATCATACTCAAGGGAATCTAGGGTAACATGGAATGTAAATTCCATATCGCCATCAATTGTTTGAGTAGTGTATCTAAATTAACCTGGAACTTCAATGTTTTGTCCATTGGCTCCTCTTGCAAGACTATTGCTTGCTTTGCAGGGATGAGTTTGGGTTGTCCGAATGACACCCAAGTGTCTATTTGTCAAACGATGTTATGACTAGCTCGAGGGCTAATCAATGCGCGTTTGCGCTGAACATCATTGCTTGTAGGGAAATCCAACCATACCATGATAGAATCTTCCAAAGGAACCATGGGTGTTTTGGTTATTGTTTCAGCTTCAGATCCTATTTTTGTTTCATATTCCCATTCACTTTCATCCTCTGTTTGGGGTCTCAGCTTTTTCAAGAGTACCCAATGCGTACACTGGCACACTTGGCTCTCTGACAATTCTTAATGAGGGCTGTTTAGAAACTTGCGAATCCTCACAGTCCTGTTTTATGGAGTTCGTTATGTCTTTGACTCAGGCTAAGCCATTAAAGGTGCAAGTGCCAATGTGATACTGGCTTTATTATGAGAGAAGAGCATTCCACCGAATGAGGTTTTAAGAGACTGTTTTAATCTTGTAAGGGAATTATTGAATCCTCATGTGCTTTCTCAAGCCTATAGTTTGTATAGTCTGTTTCAAATGACTCTTTTGTAGAGAGTATGTCTTCCTCTTGAAAGGGAAAGCGGTACTCCTCTAGGCTTTATATCTTGGTTATTGTTTAGGTTTGGCATTATGAGGTTCAATCACAATTGGTGACCCTGTAAGACATTCAACCAAGCTAAGCATGCTCTCCTGAGCTTGCTTTTTGCGTTCTGCATATGTCATGTGATTATCATTATCCATTTGGGGTGGTTGGGTGGGTTCTAGTTTCTTGATTGGTCTATGTGGTGCACTGAGCGAAGAGTAAGAACTTGTTTCATCCCCACTTAGTGATGTAATAGATCTTGTTTCATTCTTTGACTTTCTTTGGTTTGTCAGTTTTTCATTATGTTTACCCATGTGACGAGATCGAATTTTCTTTTAGGTTTTTGAGGTTTGTGTGGTGGTCTTTGATGTGGATGCTTTTGCATCATGTATAGTTTTTGGCTCTTTCGTGTTTATGTCCCTTTTTGGGTTTATGTCCTTTATAGACTCCTTTTCCCTATCTTTTAATTCGACCTTGGTTTTGACAGTTTGTTGTACTTTGTTTTTCTTGGTTTTAGAAGATTTTGTTTTCTCTTTTGGGTTCTGTTTTAAAGCATGTTCTTCTACCCATACTGAGGTATTGTATTTTACGTTCTTTTTGACTATTTGTCGTGCCTTGGCTTGTAAACGTGTAAGCACATTCAATGGCACTGTGAAAATTGCCTGTTTTATACACTTAAGATGTTAAGAGTTGTATTTTGTGAGACAAGTTGCATTGAAGCAACTCGTCTTGGGAAAGCTTGGAACATGTGATCAATGCCGCATCGTTCACACATTGGTCGCAAGGTGTCAGTGACTATGGGCATGGAAGCATTCCAAACTGTGCAGTCTGCCACCTTGTGAGGTCCACAATAATAGAAACACTGAAGTGTTTGATTAACTGCCTCCTAAGCAGTTTCTACCCTTTGGATAGTTTTTTTTTGGTGCACGGGAAATGGAGGTTTTGAGTCCATTGTGGATGAAGCGGGACACTTTTTAGTATCATGGTCAAAGCTTTTACAATATATGCAGTATAAAAGAACATGTGCCTTGTATGCACAATGCGGATTGGGATGGTCGTAGTGATTGCACTCAACACAAGGTATCTCGTTCCTCACTTTTAGAGGCATTAAGGATGTCTGGGTTTGAAGGTTTTTATCCTCTCTTAGAGATGTTGGCTGTAAGGTTTCAAGTAAGGCTGTATAAAATTCTAGTAATGTTAATTCCGAGATCGATCGTTCGTAGCATGCTCATCTTCTAGCATGTTGTCATCTAAACGTATTGCTTCTTTGCAACATTGATCGAATGTTTCCGGATTGGATACAATGATCAAGTTGTGTAAGCTGTTATTCTTCAAGCCCATCATGAAACATCTCCTCAATTGAACATCGTTTAATTTTTCCCATGACTCACAACGTGAGTCCAATAGTTTTATCCAAAGGATAAAATCTCCAATGGATTCATTCGGTTGACGCTCAATTGAATAGAGTTCTATTGTTGCACTCCACCAATCACCTTGTCTAGAAAAGCCATCTACTATAAAGGCTGATTTCAAGGTTTTGAAGTGGAGCAGTTGGGATTTCCAAAGGCTTCACATCTCTGTTCAAACATTTGAATGAATTGAACAGGGTCTGTTGTTCCGTCATATTTGCCCATGATTTTGGAAATTTATATGGCCGTATTTCTGTATGAGTCACTGAGGCCGTATGTGAGTGAGGCCATATTTCTGTATGAGTCACTGAGGCCGTATGTGAGTGCTCTTGTTGGAAGAGACTCAGTGAGTCCTTAGGCCACCCCCCTTCCTAAACTAGTCAGTATGAGTCACTGAGGCCGTATGTGAGTGCTCTTGTTGGAAGAGACTCAGTGAGTCCTTAGGCCACCCCCTTCCTAGACTAGTCAGTATGAGTCACTGATGAGGCCGTATGTGAGTGCTCTTGTTGGAAGAGACTCAGTGAGTCCTTGGGCCACCCCCCTTCCTAGACTAGTCAGTATGTCCAAGGTGTGGGCATCCAGGAAAGGGTTGGTACTTATAGGACTTGTGGGAATGTTAGGCAAGGGACCAAGGCCCGGTGGGATCGAAGTCATAGGGGGTGTAAAACCCGATGACACGCTTGTTATAGGCATGGCCAATGGCATGGGGAGATGAATTTGGGGCATAGATCTCAATGGCTCAAAGATGTCAGCCATTGGGTTCAGTCCTTGTGTAATCCCTGGCAATACCTCTATTGTGGCCATGTCAAAGTGCCTAAATGCTTCTTAATGAGAGCGCTCAATCACAGTTGTTTATGTTATATATATATATATATATATATATATATAATTATTTTTTTACTTTTTATACTTTCCCATAGCCCGTTATAGCCTTAAGAGGCTTGGCGTACTCTTCGTTGGATCAAATGGGTATCCATTTGCCCTAACTAGCTTAGGTGCTATATGCACGTGAACGACCTAAGATATTTTTCTGGAAAAAGAGTATACTAGGAACTTCCCAGATGGAAGAGGGGGTCCTAAAATCTATTTTCCATCACTATCTCAAGACGAAAATTTTTTCCTTCCGTGTTTCGTAGCACGTTTTTGAGGGTGTTCCAAAATGAATTTTGAAAAACTATGTAGGGAGTTGTAGTAATTTTGGAGTACTACAACTTTGTTTCCCTGAGTCATCCGTGATTTTGTCATTTAGACTCTCAAAAAGTAGCTCGAATATGTCTCATCCTTGTTTTCACGCTGTTTTTTTTTTGTGATTTTTCGTAGTTTTTGGGTTGTTTTTTGCATCGATTTTCAGGTCGAATTTTGAGGTTGTTGGTCGGAGGCCAAAATGGTCGATTTTGACTTCGGACAATCGAATCCAAAGTCGAAGAGCTCGATGTCATCTTTCCGATGAGCCCTAGAGAGTCTTCATCATCGGATATACGGTTTAGGAGATACGGGCCTCCAAATAGGGGTGGTTTCCAAAAAAAAAATATATTACATTCGTTTTTTTTTTCATGTCTGACTTTTCACGGCTCACGGCCTAGCCTTTTCACGGCTCACGGCTCACGGCCTAGCCTTTCACGGCTCATGGCTTGCTGTTTCACGGCTCACGACCTGGTCTTTCACGGCTCACAGCCTGGTGTTTCACGGGCGGCGGCTCACGACCTGGTCTTTCACGGAATTTTTTTAAAATTTTTAAAATTAATTTTTTATTTTTTTATTTTTTTCGAGTCTTGTGAGAAATATGAATTTCCCTTTTTGGGGGGGAATAGTTTTTGAATTTAAAATGAAAGGGATATGGGCATTTTCCCAAAACAGTAAGTGAGAATCAAAAAAGTTGACACCCCTTACACCCCTCATAAATGACCCCCAAAATGGACAATTTTGACAACTCATGAGCATCTACTCATTGAATGCTCATTAGCCTTAATGAGTTATGTAAAAAAGTGATTAAGTATTAATCTAAGATTAATCCTTTCACTAATCTTTCCCTCTTTTATACTAATCAATGAACTAATTAACCACTAATCTCTAATTAATTCACACAATTGAGCACATCATTGGATAAAGAAAGCAAATGCTAATCTTTGTGCATCAATAATTGTGTAAATTAATCTAAATTAGGAGATTAATTAGACTCTTAATTATAGTCTTCTCTTTTAAGGTAAATTTAAGCAAAGAGAGTCAAATTTCTCCAATTGATGAAAAAATTGATGTGATTAGGTGTTTTGATGCATCTAGATGCTCTCAAAACACTCAAAATCACCAATTTCAACTACTCACGATCAATTTAGACACATTCCCTTTCCTTTATGCTGATCCATCATGGGAATAGCTATCTTAGCATAATCTCGAACATACTTTCTCTAAACTCTAAACAAATGAAGAAAAATTTATAATTCTTCTAGGTTTGTGGGATATGGCCATTTCAATATGATGGCTTCCACTTTCGTTGGATCCATATGGATGCCATCTTCTGAGATTATGTGGCCTAAGTATTGAATTTCTTTTATGAAGAATTCACATTTACTTTTTTTAGCGTAAAGTGAATGATTTCTGAGTAACTCAAATACTTGTCGTAGTATTCGAGATACTCTTTCTTGGTACGACTGTAGATCAGAATATCGTCTAGGAAAACCATAACAAATTAAATAGGGTTTTAAGACACTATCCATGAGTGTCATGAATTGTGGCCGGAGCATTAGTCAAACCAAAGGGCATGACTAAAAATGCGTAGTGACCAAACTTAGTTTGAAAAACTGTCTTTTAAACATCCGCTTCCCAAATTCTCACTTGATGATATCGAGATCGTAAATCAATTTTCGTAAAGTACTTTGCCTCTCGGAGTTGATCAAATAACTCATCTATTCGTGGCAAAGGGAACTTATTCTTAATCGTGATTTAATTCAAACCATGGTAGTCTACACATAACCGCATAGACCCATATTTTTTCTTCACCAATAGAATTGGTGAAGCCCAAGGTGAAGCGCTTGGTCTAATGAATCCACTTTTAAGGTAGTCTTTCAATTGTCGTTTGACTTCTTGTGATTCCTTAAAACTAAGGCGATAAGTAGGCTTACTTAATGGCTTTAAGCCAGGCATCACTTTGATTGGATGCTCAACATTGCGAACAGGAGGTAGTCCTTCTGGTAATTCATTTGGAAACACGTCTTTAAATTGTTGTAATTCATTAACTTTTTTATTGTTAACATGCTTTGATTGAAAAGAAGTCATGTAAACAATATGCTCACTTAAACCACTTATGTTTTCACACGCGAAAAAAGAAACAACATCATCAAGACTCGTGTAGCACAAAAAGATGTTTTCTACTTCATTAGATTGTACAAGGCGATTGAGTACCATAGAGCATATAAGAGGTGAGGAGGGTACATCATGTTCACCTTATAAGCGCACTTTCTTACCATGTATTAGACAAAGATTGACCAATGTTATATAACCACCCTTGACCTAGAATAACATCTGCTCGAGTGTATGCATAACTTGAAAATCCAAATGTATCTCATGACCTGGAATGACTAACAGAACATCATGAACTACTATACCCCAGACATCTTTATCATAACCGTTAATCAAAGAAACCACATACTTATGATCACTTGGACTTTGCGACAACTTTAATCTCTTGATTAAAGTATAGTTCAAGAAATTGTGTTTGGCACTATCATCAATCATAACTCTTACTTTGTGGCCTTTAATGTGACCATGCATTCAAACCAACTCATGTGATCCAAATGTTGGTACCCACAACATCGATGACATGACACAACACGCATGAGTAGAATCAGCATGATAAACTTGAACCTCTTTAAACTTACGACGAGAAGTCTCTAGAGGAAGCACTTGAATAGTCTGCACTTGCTTTTCTTTACTTTGATCACACTAATTTTTCTCATTTTCTTTTAGCTTGGGACATTGTAGTTTACTATGACCCTTTTCCATGCAGTGAAAACATAGTTTTTCTTTTTCATCTCTTTCAAAATCTTCATGCTTTAGAAACTTTTGTGGTCCTTTAGACTTCTTATATTGGTCATTCTTTTGGTTAGGTCCCTTTCGTTTATTTTGACCTTGATGCTTGGAACCTTCGGACACATTAGATGTCCGTTATGTATTATGCGCACACTTTTTCTTTCTGACAGTGTCGTCAAAAATTTGAGCAAACTTAATTGTTTCTTCTAAAGTTTTCAGCTCATTTTGTTTAACTTGATTTTTATAATCCGAATCTAATCCACAAATTTTCATAAAGTCATCTGTACCTTTCAACTTGAGAATAATTTCTCCATAATTTGAGATATATTAAGTCAATGTGAGATTTCTCATCTCACAATTGTCCCATGCTTCCCAATCCATCTTATTCTCTGGAAGAAATTCTTTCATGAATGCACTTTCAAATTCAACCCATGTAGTAGGCCGATTTTTGGACTCCAAGCTCATCCACCACTTGCATGCTTTACCTCCTAGAGTTAAGCTCGCTTTAAAAGAGGGTATCTCTTCTGGAGTGCGACGCAATCGATGCAAGTCGTGCCACTTTGTAAGAAAGTGTTGATCGCATCCTTATTGCGTTCCTTCTCCTCCCCATTAAAGGTCGGAGGTTTCAAATCTTTTAGAATAGCAGCAACATCTCTAGAGTGAGATGTACCGACATTCATGTTGCTTCCTTGGGCGGGAGAGCCACTGGCATCCCTCCCACTGAAGCACTTACAACGGTAGAAGCTTGCATGTTTTCTTTTAACTCTCAAAGAAAGAGCAGTATCTTATCGTACTTGGCCTTAATGTATAGACACATGAGTCTTCTTTGTCTAGACACATAGGAAGCAGAGAGCTGTGACCTTGCCAGATGCCTTATCGTACGTGACACCCTGCAACTTACAACATTCTTCCCATGTCTTGAACTGTGTATTTCTCCTTCTTACGTGTTGTGCCGCAACTCTCTTTAGATATGAAAGACCTTCTCTCTCTTACAGACTAAATGTATACCACCCTAAAGCATCTCTTATCAATACAGCCAAAATTACTTGAGGCTCAAAATACTAGTAGGGGCAAGCAACACTAGGTTGCACATTTGGCATGGAGAGAGAGAGAGAGAGAGAGAGAGAGAGAATCAAAACTAGGGGGAAATAAACATTTCAATTTGTTACCAGTTTAGCCTTCCGCTAAGTAGGCCATAGCAGATACCAAGATCACAAAGGACTATTATTCCTCTTTAGGGTAAAGGATGCGGGTCCAAAAGTAAGAGAAGGAAGACCTTGCTTTGTCACACACCTAAACCCTTAAAAGAGGCACTAGAGGTCGCATTTCTGACACAAATTTGTTGACATGAGCGAGTAGTAGATTTGTTGCATAAAAAGTTGTGCAAGAAGAGTGCCCTTCTACTCACCTTAACTCAATACATTTCTATGGGCTTTATTTGAACAACTACGTGCGTTTGATCTGCTTCAATCATCAAGATAGTAAGGGCTATGGCAGGTGATATTTTTCTTACAGCTTTGCCTAAGACCAAACCTTGGGTTATTAAGGGTGAAGACCACGTGATGATACACCTATCCCCCTACCCCTAGGGTGTGGCCAATGGATGATGGGACATGTCTACAACCACATGAGATACAAATGCTTTAAGAAAATGGATTTGTGTTTCAAATTGGGGGCCACTTCTATAGTTAGCTTAACCAAATGCAACTATAGCAAAAGTTCCTAGTGCTTTATCATCTAAGATATAGGGATCATAAGATTCTAGGATTGGATTCATTGGCTCATGAGTTCATGCAACACTCACCAAGTTGGAGTTTTTTGAGGACCTTATTCGCAAAAGATCTAATGTGCCTGTGTGAGGGGTGGGGATGTTTTTGGTGTCACTTTTTGATGGCTCAAATATAGCACCTAGACATATGGTGGAAGTTTTGGTTGTGGGAATTGAATTTTGCTAAAAAGATTCACTCGCATATGATGATCTCAATATTAGAGGCATGCTTGTACCCTTGGAATTTTAAAATTTAGCTAGGATTTGCACTACAAAACCTAAACATAGATTCACTCTGGCTAAGTTTTAATAGCGTACAAAGAAACCAATGTTTTCATGTTTTTTCTCTAGGTGATGGCTGGTGCCATTTGTTTGATTAAATACTCTAATTTGCATGTTAACTATAATATTATTATTGAATTTGTATGTTTAGAAAGTGTAACTATTTCCACTTTTTTGGAGGTTGGCGAGCTTCGCTCGACTTTTCCCTTTGTTATAAAAAAAACTCGCTCAGAGAATGGTTTTCCCTGAGGGGAGGAACTTCGAGCTTGCATAAGAAGGGAGGTGTTTGTGTTGGTTGTGCTCCCCTCTCCCTATTGACTTCCCAACTTTGACAAAAATCTTTGTGGGTTTCCATAGCTCCATGATAACAAAGCCAATCATGGTCATTTTGAATCAGGGAGTTCTTCTGTAAGGATTTTTATAGGCTTAACTTTTTTCCTCTTTTTAAGCCTCTGCTTGGTTCAACAATGCTTGTTTGAACTACGCTTGAATTCTCTAGGGGGTTTAAGGATGCTTGAAGCTCAACCAAGATTTCTAGTCCCTTCCTTAATGAGTTTTCAAGCTCACAATTCCTCATTGGTATAGTCTAACTAGACTTTCACTGCATCTGATGATCTAACACGTGACATAACAACATACAATTGTCCATGTGTGAATACTTGTGTGGCCAAATAAAGTTGCAACACACTTAATGTTCTCATTTATTGACATACCAAAGCTAGCCTCACATGAAATTGTCTCCTTCTCATGTGAAAAGGCAATGACATTACAGATGGTATGGATCGTATCCTAGGACTAAAGACCATGTCTCCAATGTTTGTACTTGTAATGATTTCTACTTCTACCACCTTTAAGTGAAATTGCTTGCATATCAGTCTGGTACCATTACAAAGTCCCTGCCCATGGGTCCAAATTGCGGAGCAACATGATAAGAGCATTCGTCTTTAGAAGCAAGCGATGAGAAGGGTAACCACCACCTAAGTTCAAACTATTCAAGTACTCAATTACATACAATATTATGTCCTATGCAGAAGAAACAACTGAATCTACATTGAGGCATTCTCTTTCAAGACCATGCACTCAAGGCTAGTTCATTGATCTCATCGATCTCTTGATTTCGTGGTGCAAGAATAGCGGGGTCTTTGAAGAAGCATGCATAATACTCCACTCTTTGAAGATCTTTGTACACCCATTCTACCAAACTCATAAGGGAGTTCCTATAAATCAACATTCATGGTGGAATTACCACTCTACATTGATTGTTTGGATGGTCATGTCCAATTTGTAAAGTCCATTTGACAAATTCTAGTTCTATACAATCATAGTCTATTGACATAAAAAACTGGATGAACTTTAGAGCTTTCTGGTAAAGCTAACTTGTAAGCAACACCACTTAATTTTTTAAGTATTGTAAATGGACCACAATACCTTGGAGATAGCTTCGGTCTTCTTCCCGTTTTCAAAGATTCGGAATGTGTGGAAACCTTTAAAAACACTTTATCACCTTCCTCAAAGATGATTTGCCTTACGATCTTTGTCGGCATAATGTTTAACACGGTCCTGTGCTCTCTTAACATTGTCTTTTGTGATTTTCCTCATCTCTTAGAGATCTTGAAGAAAATCTTTAATGTTTTGTATCTTTTCTTTCTCGAGTCCAACGGCCACTAGAGCTCGGGGTTGAAAACCATACATCAACATAAATGGACTAAATCCCGTGGTTGAATGTTTGGCACTATTATAAGCAAACTCCAATATGGATAAATATTATTCCCAATTGGTTTGGTTTTTACTTACATATGCTCGTAGCATGTCTTCCAAGACTTGGTTGACTCTCTCAGTTTGACCATCACTTTGAGGATGATCAAACATACTCATACTTATCATGGTATCTAATCTCTTAAACACATCACACCAAAAGTGACTATTAAACTTTGTATCTCTATCACTGACTATATCAGTAGATAAGCCATATAGCTGATAGATATTTTCAATGAATAACCTTGTTGCTAACTCAAGCGTAGTCACTGTCATTTTTGTCGGAATAAATTGACACATTGTAGTCAACCTATCTACAACCACCCGAATCGAATCGTGGCCTCTGTTCGTTTTAGGTAATCCAACTATAAAGTTCATTGAGATACTCTCCCACTTGCCATTTGGGATCTCTAGTGGACTTAGTAAACCACCTACTTTTAGGCGTTTTGCTTTGTTGACTTGGCACTTTTGAAAATTTAAGACATAGTCTTGGATGTCATTACTTAAGCCAGACCAATAAAATTGTCTCTTAACTAGTGCATATGCCTTCCGTATTCCAGGATGACCAACACTCAGACTATCATAACATTTATATAAAATTTGATGCCTAATGTCTAAATCCAAAGGTATACATACTCTACCTTTGTAAAGTAGGTAACCATTATCAATGGAAAAAATCTTCCAACAATTTCTTTCATCACTCATAATAAGTGACGTGTCTCCTTGTGACATCTCTCGAGACTCATCGTCGCTGGTGGAAGTGTCTGTCTCGTGAATAAGGCTTTATTTGTAATCAAGGGATCCCTCTTCTCTATGACACACCACACGTGGGCATAATGCGAATCATCAAC
The DNA here is from genome assembly GCF_041138505.1 of Cibotium barometz. NCBI lineage: Eukaryota > Viridiplantae > Streptophyta > Polypodiopsida > Cyatheales > Cibotiaceae > Cibotium > Cibotium barometz. The sequence goes on from NC_141106.1 coordinate 28,470,202, forward strand.
GCACTTCGCCTTAAGCGATTCCAAAAAATCACTCTTAATTTGAGTAAAACTCAACTCGTTAACCATGGGCATGTGACTCAATGAATCGGCTACCACATTGTAACGTCCTTTTCTATATCTTAGTTGAAAGTCAAACTATTGGAGAAACTCTGCCCATTGAGCTTTATTTCAAGTTCTTCTCACACAATATCTCCAATGAGGAGATAACGCGAGGACTTCAACTGTATGCTCTATATGGCCAGGTAGACTTGAAGAACAAAGTTTGCTTGTCACCCATCAATCTGTTCGAGCGGGCTTATTTATACATGGATAATTACATAGCCAACAAGCTTGGTGCTTCACTCTAGAGCACTCTCCTTAAAGTGGTCTTCTGGTCGAGTAGAGTTTGAAATTAGGGTTAGGGTAATATTTCAATTAATTACCTCTCCTGTTGAATTAAATTAATTAATGCTGGCATATTTCAACCTAAATGTGTAATTATGTTGAAAAAAAGGTTTTGGAGAATCTGAATTGCTACGGTTTTTGAGGCGATTCTTCTGGTCGAGTAGAGTTTGAAATTAGGGTTAGGGTTTTATTATCATTCCTGTTCCTCTCAGTTTGAAATTCATTATCATTATTGTTTATTTATGAATTAGGGTTAGGGTTTGATGTTGATTACTGAATTTGAATTTTGGGTTAGGGTTTGACGATCCTTACTGTTCATGTCTGCATTTGGGAAACTTAAAGTAATTCTGTGGTTTTTTGACCATCTCTTTTTGGGATTTTGTGTGAACAGGCACAGAAGCACATGAATAAGAGCTCTTTCTTCTATGGAAACCCTAATCCAGAGTTCCTTCTTGGCAGTTGCCAAAAACACAGAGGCCTTTACAAACCCTCGTTTTGTATGTTTATGGCCAAGTAAGAACAGTTCTTGCCGGCAGGGTTTTCTCTGCAAACACAGAAGAAGACGAAGAAGCAGGCCATTGAAGGTGCAGGCTGTGGATGCCGCCCAGGCTTTCGATTTTGAGGCCAAGAAGCTGCAGGAGCTGCAGATGCAGAAGAAGCTGAAAATAGGGTTAGTAGGGTTTGGAAACTATGGGCAGTTCCTCGCAGAGAAAATGGTGAAGCAAGGGCACACTGTCCTGGCTTACTCCAGATCTGATTATTCAGAATTAGGGCGAAAAATGAAGGTGCAGTTCTTCAGGTATTTTTCTTCTTTTCAAACAAAAATTTCTAATTAATTTAATCGCTTCCTTTTAAAAAACATTTAAGGTATATTGCCTTATTCTTTTTCATATGTGCAATTGTTATCCCTCTCATTTTTTTTAAAAAATAATATATTTTCTCAATATCAAATTTTACTGCACATTAATTTTGCAAAAAATACACTGATAATATTTCTTCACTCTAAGCGTGATTTTGTAACTGGATCAAATTTATCGCAATATGTTGTTGAAAGCAAGAGATTTAATTTTTAAAAGATGTAAAAATACCCTACTTTTTTTTCAATCCATTTTTGTTTTTACTTGGATTGAGTTATCATTGAGAGTAAATTTTTTTCCCAAATATATTGCCCGGATTTACTCATCAAATATCAAGAATTAATAGCCAGCTCTTTTTTTTTTGACAAATAAAATATTCAAACTAGTCACATACCACCTTTCATTTTTTTCTCTTTTCAAAAAGGTAAATTAGATTGCATTTTTTACATTGTCAAGCTAATTGCATCACGTCATTATTTTGATTCTTAAAAAAATTAGGTGAGTCATTTTTTTTGTTTTTTGGTTTGATTGATTATTGAAGGATATACTGTTTGTCCGAGAAAAGTGTTTTTTTTTTTCATTTTATATTTTCTAAATCTTGAGTTCTTTCCTTAGTCTTTTACCAGCTCTTTGCCTTTTGTAGGGATGCAGATGATTTTTGTGAGGAGCATCCCGAGGTGATTGTCTTGTGTACCTCGATTTTGTCAACAGAAGCGGTTCTTCGTGCGCTACCAGTGCAGCGCTTGCGCAGGAGCACATTGTTTGTTGACGTCCTTTCTGTGAAAGAGTTTCCAAAAAACCTCTTATTGCAGGTGCTTATTCTTGGAAATAGGAATCTATCTATGTGCATGGTATGCTTTGATAAGTGCCAACAGTCAAAGCATACCATGGACATGGATAGATTCTTTCACATAGGAATCTATCTTTTGTTATATGCATGGTATGCTTTGATTGTTGGTGCACATGTCATAAAATGTGTTCATATTGTGTCCAATACTTGTTCGGATCATTGGTAAATGTCCTTGGTACCTCTGGGCACCTATAGTGTTATGTCTCGATGACAGACCTAAGTTAGGGCTATGGATGTGGACTAACCTACGTTAGGGTTAGGGCTACGGATGCAGACTAACCCATAGGTTAGGGTTAGGGCTTACTTGGGGCATTGGGATGTGGACTAACCAGGTTAGGTTAGGGCTTAGTTGGAGCGTGGCGACCTAGAGGGTTCATAAGTTGGGCTAAGGGCGCTAGTAGGATGAGGTCTAGATTGGCTAAGAGCTTATAGTTAATGGCCTAGGGTAATAATGGCTAAAAAAGCAAGAAAGCTTATAAATGAAAGCATGGGCCAATAATAGCTAGCTGGTGCGGGAGAGAAAATGGAGCAACGTTACACTGGGCGTCTAGTTGGCAGATGTCGAGGTGGGGCATTGTGCGTACAGTCACAAAAATTCGGGCTGTTGTGTAGGACGTAACGCTTGAGGCATATCAACCTGGAGCTTTGACACCATTTGTTGAATGTCCTAAGCTATGGAGGTTTAAGATCTTCATGACATAAGTGTGTGTTTAAAAAGAGAGAGAGAACAAAGCTCTTGGAGAGAGAGTGTTACATGGGGAAGCTCTAGGAGTCTTCTTTCAGCCCTAAACACCATTTGGGAACATGTTGATGCAAAACGGAAGTAGATGCTAGGAGAGAGATAGCTGAGTATTTAGTATATTCATATAGTACAAAAAGGTGTACAAGATCTTGCAGCCATAGGCTGCCTCATGAAAAGGTACAAAACCCTAATCTAAGCCTATTCTAGTGACTCAGCCCAGGAAGGACTGAATGACTGAAAACACTGGGCCAAGTTGCCTTTTATAAGCTTCGGAATAACCACATGGACTGGTCGACTGCTGGTCGGCCAAGTCTTGGACAAAATCCATATGATATGCTACACCCGATAGGTCCTTTGCTAATCAAGCGCTGGCCGACAGCAACCCAACTGGTGGTCGGCCAGGTCCTGGACAAAATCCTTATGATATGCTACAGTCGACAGGTTCTCTCCTAATCAAGTGTTGGCCGCCGACAGCAACCCCTTGTCCACTATTAGTCATGCCCTTGCCAAAGCAGCAACACATGCTCAAAAATCTGGTTCTGAATTGTCTTTATCATGTTGCCTCTTCAGGATCTAGCTTGGGATCAGCCCTGCACATGCCTTGTACATGACATCCCCCCTGTGCTAAACTTGATGACGGGATTCCAATCTGTGTTGTTGGATGACTGTCGTCATCCCATTTTCTATTCCTGGAGTCCCCCCTGTCATCCTTCCCTCTCTGGCAACCCTTTCACTGAACACCCAGCCCGGTCTCCAAATCCACTCTTAACTCTGATGAAGATCTATGCATTTGTTCCATCCAGTCCCCTTTCCATTCCTTCCCTGTCCCTGAACACTGTCTCTGGTCGTATTTCTTGAGTATTGAGTCTGGCACTCTCACTCCACCCCTTGGAGGATCAACCTCCCTTGGAACCGTTGCCTGAAAGCCTTTCTTGGTGTGCCCCAAGTGGCACCCAACTCACAGGACTGCCATTCCCTTGGGCTTTGTGGAACACCACCAATCAAACTCCCGGGAATTCTTCCATGTCTTGCTTTCCTTGCCTTGGGCCTCGTACCTATGCACTTTCCTGTGCCTTGGACCTGTGCACCTTCATTTGGGACTGAAGCAGTGTTTAGCCTTGTCGAGCCTGATGCTCTCTGATACCAATGTTACATGCAGAAGCTCTGGGAGTCTTCTTACACCATCTGGGGACATGTTGATGCAAAACACAGACTTGAATTAAACAAAGAAAGAATGAGTTAAACAAATCAACAGACGAGCACATTAACAACTGACCAATTTATCGATTCGAGAGCCATTTTTTAGGCTGAACACAAAGATGATTAGAACCTACGAAGTGTAATTAGGTGCCCGTAATTGTTGCCCATGTTTTTCTCCACCTCTCTTACATCAATGGAGTCGTTGCCTATATTCATGCAAGGGTGAATGCTTTGATGCTTTACTCTTACTCTTTGGTACTCATGGTAACCTCTGATGCTTAATCCTAGAGGTGCTTCACACCCTAAATGCTAATGCCCAAGTCTAGTCGAGAGTGATCATCTTTTGGACATACCCAACAAATCCCCCCTCCAAATGATGTCCCTTGACACCTAGTTGGATTTACTAACTAAGATTTAGGCTTTTTAGGAATACAATAAGAAGTGGGATGATTAAGGTGAAGACCTTTTTAGAGTGCCCAATCATCTTGGATTATGTTGACACCTTCGGGTGATGTAGAGGTTGACCCTTCTTCTTCTTCTTTAACGAGGTTTTCTTGTGCCTTCTTTTTGTAGTAGCAGTCTTTGTCTATATGTTACCTCGCATTTCTGGAGGACATTATTCGAAAACTTTGGAACTAAGTTGTAGTTGTCTAGTGCATTCCATCCACAGCCAGATAAAAATTTATAACCAGTTGGCCTTTGATGTTCTCAAGTCATATTGTCATGACCAACAGTCCAAATGGGAACGTTATCTTCCATTGGTCCAAGCTATCTTGAACGATACTCATTCATCCAGTGTCGGATGGACTCTATATAAAGCAGCCTTTGGTCGTCGTTTCTCTTCTCTTTTGACGAGATTGGTGTCTCATCTCTAGAGGTTAATAAAACCACGGAAGCATTTTCCGAAATCATTGAGTCAGTCAAGGACCACTTGACTAAAGCACAAGAAGCCTATAGCAGACAGGCAAATAAGTCAAGACGAGATGTCCACTTCAAGAAGAAGGGGATTGGGTCTATCTACGCATCATGAAACAAAGATTGAAACAAGTGGGCAAACGTTGTCCCAAGCTTTCATTCCGTAGTTTTGGACCTTTTCCAATAATTAAAAAGTTAAGTGATGTCTCCATGAAGTTGAAATTGCCTAACAGTTGGACGATGCAAGATGTTTTCCATGTTTCTTGGCTAAAACCATATGTTGAACCAGAAGTTTTTGATGTTTCAGATGAACAACAGCCAGACGTGGTAGACGAAGCCGAAGTCATCGAGCCTGAGCAGATCCTTCTTCATCGTTGGAAGCATGGTTCCGGTCGACGGATACGTCAGTTAACTCTATAAGAAGTTCCGAGATTGAGGTACCCACGAAGCCGTATGGCTAGACAAGAAATTCTTTCAAGAGTACCCCCAGTTATTGGCGGACTACTTGGAAGCCATGAACTTGCTGAAAGAGTGCACAGAGCGGAAGCAGAGTGGCACTAGAATGTGCTGAACAGAGAGTGCAAGAGAGAGAGAGATATGAAGCAAACTATGCTGAATATACTGAACCAAAGCAGTCCCAAGCAAGAGACAGTGATAGTCTCATAAGTGAGGGAGCAAATAAGTACAAGACTCTATGAAAAATGAGAGGCCAGCACCCACTATTTATAGTGGGGAAGAGCTGGCCGACTGGAGCATAGAAACAGGCCGACTGGAGCTGTTGGACATGGCTCCCTAGAAAAATGCCAGAATGGTTGGGAAAAATCCCAGAAAAATACTAAAAAAGGGGTGGCCAGCCCACAAGCAAGGGCCATACAAAAGGGGACCAAATGGGCACCATACAGAGCAGAAACTGGGGATGAAAGTGCTAACACCCCCTCTCAGCACTAGATGCTGAACAAACTCCGAGAATCCGAAGATGAGGAGCCAAGGAAGCGTGAGAAACCGGCTTGGTGAACAAATCTGCAGCATTCTCCGCGGAAGGACAATACTCCAAATGCAAATCTCCAGCAAGAACCCGTTCACGAACATAGTGATACTGAATCTCAATGTGTTTCGTACGAGCATGAAACACAGGGTTCTTGGCGATGGCGATGCAACTCTGATTGTCACACCAAAGAAGAGTAGATCCGGTAGGAGGACAGCCAAGCTCCTCCAATAATCTCCGCAACCATATCGCCTCACATGCAGCATAACAAACTGCACGGTACTCCGCCTCGGTAGAGGAAAGCGCCACAGTAGGCTGCTTTTTACTGCTCCAAGAAATGGCTCCAGACCCAAGTGAAAAAACACAACCAGTGGTCGAACGCCGTGTATCTGGATCTCCAGCCCAGTCTGAGTCAGACCATCCAACAAGAGTGCGTCCTTGGCCATAAAAGATGCCAAAATCCAGAGTGTCACGTAAGTACCGAAGAACTCTGAGAGCACACCGCCAATGCTGCTGATGGGGTTTGGATGAGAAGGAACTCAATAAACTGACTGCGAAGCATATGTCCAATCGGGAGTAGGTCAACCATACCAAACAACCGACGAGAACCCGATACTGTCCCTGATCAGTCCCTGGAGAAGCATCAAGTGAAGAAAGCTTCTCACCAATATCCAAAGGAGAAGATACTGGTTTGCACCCAGTCATCTGAAATCTGTCGAGAATCTCCCGAGTGTACTTCTGCTGAGAGAAGAAAATGCCCTTCGAGGTCTGCCAAATCTCAAAGCCAAGAAAATAGTGCAAGAGGCCGAGATCCGTCATCTCAAACTCTGTCTCCAAAGCATCCATAACAGAACGGATCCGCACAGAATAAGAACCTGTAAAGATGAGGTCATCAACATAGACCACAATGATAACAATCAACCCACTCTCAAGGAGGATATAAAGGTTCGAATCTGCATGAGAGCGGCGCAGGCCAAGCTTCTGAAAGAACTCATCAATCCGCTGGTACCAAGCCCGCGGAGCCTGCTTTAGACCATATAAAGCCTTCTTCAGCCGGTACACATGATCCTGTTTGCCCGGAACAACAAATCCTGGCGGCTGATCAACATAAACCTCCTGTGTAAGCTCTCCATTCAAGAAAGCCGACTTGACGTCCATCTGGAAAACGGGCCATCTATGATGTCCTGCAAGTGCAAGAATGGTGCGAATGGTAGTCATCCGGGCCGTTGGAGCGAAGGTCTCATCGAAGTCGACACCAGGGCGCTGAGCATAACCCTTGGCAACCAACCTCGCCTTGTGCTTGTCCAAGCTGCCATCAGCTCGGAACTTTGATTTGAAAATCCAACGCACACCAATCACCTTACGCTGCAGAGGCCGAGGCACCAAAATCCAAGTGCCATTCCGTTCGATAGCATCCAGCTCTGTCTGCATAGCATGACGCGAAGACTCATGTGAAAGAGCCTCGTCTACAGAAGTGGGATCAGAAGGACCATTAATGATTGTAGACATAAGAGCATAATTAACAAACATGTTGCCCTCATGAATTTGTTTCCCTGTAACTCTGGAAGAACGCCGAAGAGAACCAGGCGGAGGAGCAGAAGGAAGCTCACGTAACCCAGAGTCACGAACTGTCTGATAATACCAACCAGGTACAGATCTGCTCGAACTCGCCGGAGGAGGAGCAGGGTCATCATCATCTGACTGAGAATCCTCAGCTGGAGGTGTAACAGTAACAGCGGGAGCAGGAGGAGGAGGAGGAGGAGGAGGAGGAGGTGCAGGAAGAAGAAGCTCACCACCCCCCTCTGAAGATGTAGGAGTCTCGTCGAACACCACATCACGGCTCACAACAACTTTACCGGCTTGAGGATCATAAAGACGATATGCCTTGGACACAGTGCTGTATCCGAGAAAAGTCATGCGCTGAGACTTCGAGTCCAACTTGGAGCGGTGCTCCTTAGGCACATGAACATACGCGGTACATCCAAAAATCCGGAAATGAACAACAGAGGGCTTCTCACCATGGAAAGCCTCATATGGAGTTTTGTCGGGAAGAGCAGCAGTAGGAGACCTATTCTGAATGTAGACAGCAGTGGAAGCCGACTCAGCCCAGAAACGTCGACGTAATGAAGAATGCTCAAGCATAGCACGGGCCATCTCCATAATGGTCCTATTCTTCCTCTCGGCAACTCCATTCTGAGATGGAGTATATGCAGTAGTAAGCTGTCTCCGAATGCCATGTGTCTTGCAATATTGCTGAAACTCCTGGGATGTAGACTCACCCCCTCCATCGGTCCTGAGAGCCTTGACCGAGTGACCGGTCTCTTTTTCCACCTCGGCTTTCCAATCACAGAAGTGATGAAAAGTCTCATCCTTGGTCTTCAGAAAGAAAACCCAAGTATATCTGGTAAAATCATCCACCATCACGAGCATGTACAACGCCTTACTCAAAGACGCGGTACTCATAGGACCACATAAGTCTGCATGAATGAGAGCAAGTGATGTCGAAGATCTGTGTGTCGCCTCCTTCGGAAAGGCGGCTCGGTGCTGCTTCCCCTGTAAACAAGAGGAACAAGGAGAAGACGGAGCCTTGATGGTTGGTAATCCATCAACCAACCCATCCTTCGAAGCTCGCTGCAGAAGCTGATAGCTCAAATGGCCAAACCGAGCATGCCAAAGAGCAGAAGAAGCACCAGAAGAAAGCAGAGCGGTCAATTTGTAGAGGCCACTATCTTGGACTCCCTGAGCCAAGATGCTACCAGTCGCTTTATCACGAATGGTAATCTCATAACGAGAAAAGATCACCTCCGCACCCTGAGCTGTAAGAGCACTCACTGACAAAAGGTTAAAAGCCAAATCTGGAATATACAGAACGTCAGAGAAGTACCTCTTGTCCTCTTCAGAACGGAAGATGGGGATAGTGCCATGACCATGCACTGGCACAGAAGAAGAATCACCCAGAGTGATCTCGCCTGATCTGGCAGCGAAGTCCTCGAACCAATCTCGATGGGGTGTCATATGAGCAGTAGCACCGCTATCAACAATCCAAGACCGTGACTGAGAAGTCACAAGAGCAAGTATGCGCCGAGTACCTGCTAAGAGAAGAATTCCATCATCCTTCTTGGGTTGAGACACCGCCGTTGAGGAAGAGTTCTTTGCTGCTTCATCACGCTTCTTCTTGTGACATTGGGGTGACTTGTGACCCTTCTTGCCACAATAATGACATTCAATGTCCTTATTCTTTGAAGATTTGTTGTCTTTATCCTTATCGGAATCCTTGGAGTTCTTGTCAGAACCCCCTTTACCTTTCTTTTGTTGAGACTTCCCTTTATCTCGTGCTGCCAAAGCTCCATCAGCGCCACCGGAGGTGCCAGTCCGCTCCTCAAAGCGAGACTCTATCTGCATAATGGAGGGGAGAACTTCCTCCCAAGTAACTGGAACAGGACGAGGAGAAGAAACCAGAGACTGAAAGTATGCATCAAAACCTCTCTGGAAGTTTGGAGAGCAGCCGAATAGCCATATCCTCTGTGGAGATGTCCTTGCCACAAACAGCAAGCTCGTCCCGGAGATCTTTCATCTTCGAGATGAAAGCAGATAAAGATGGAAATGCAGAAACTGATAAGTTCATAAGTTGCTTTTCCAATGCCAAAATCCGACCCGGAGACTTAATCTCATAGAGATCTGCAAAAGCCTTCCAAACTTCATGTGCAGCATCTGCTGTACGCACATGAGAGAGAACAGCATCCTGACAGTTCAACATCAGGAAGGAGAAAACACGTCGATCATTCGACTGCCAAATATCAATCTGTGCCTGAGTCACACCACCGGAAGCAAGGGTGGGAGAGGTGGCATTGGCTGGTGTAACAAGCCAATCCCAGAGATCCGTGCCACGCAAGGCCGATTTCACCTTCACCTTCCAGAGGGTGTAGTTGGAACCATCCAACTTGGCAGACTCAGCAAACATATGAAGAGAAATGGGAGCAGCCATCACAAAAGCTTGGGCTCAATCTCAAGAAATGCACAATCTCTGAAGAAAAGGTGTCCTCCACAGGTACCAAGAGTGCCACCAAAGCCTGCAACACCACAAGCCCCCTCTGCAAAGGGCAAGGACCACTGGAGAGGAAAACGCAGCAATGAACAAGTGCTGTCCTGTAGAAAACAGGCCGCCTGCAGTCCAATCTCCAAGTGGGCAATGAAACGCTGATCTTTAAGAGCCAGATGGCTGAATCGGTGAAGCCAATCTGAAGAAAAACTGACCAGCAGAGTGCTGTCCAGAAAACGCAGCAATAAAGGCTATGGATCTGGAAGAAAACGCAGAGGAGAAGGTGCTGAAAACAGGGCTGAATCTGGGGCAGCAGAAAGGTTGCTAAACCTAGAGCGATGATACCATGAAAGAGTGCACAGAGCGGAAGCAGAGTGGCACTAGAATGTGCTGAACAGAGAGTGCAAGAGAGAGAGAGATATGAAGCAAACTATGCTGAATATACTGAACCAAAGCAGTCCCAAGCAAGAGACAGTGATAGTCTCATAAGTGAGGGAGCAAATAAGTACAAGACTCTATGAAAAATGAGAGGCCAGCACCCACTATTTATAGTGGGGAAGAGCTGGCCGACTGGAGCATAGAAACAGGCCGACTGGAGCTGTTGGACATGGCTCCCTAGAAAAATGCTAGAATGGCTGGGCAAAATCCCAGAAAAATACTAAAAAAGGGGTGGCCAGCCCACAAGCAAGGGCCATACAAAAGGGGACCAAATGGGCACCATACAGAGCAGAAACTGGGGATGAAAGTGCTAACACTTGCCGCTAAGCTAAGTAGGAGGGAATGTCACATGCACTGTAGTGCATGGTGATAAGCTGGCTCATCATCATCATCAGTGCAACATTGTACAGTATTAGTTTCTTTTAGGATGATATTTGCCGTATGCCGTGACCCCATTGTACTTCTCAGTCCAAGATAAGTTGTAGGTCATTCTCAGCCTTAGACAGTCAGTCATTCAGTCCAAGTCCCTTAACCCACTTGAAGAGATGCATTCATGCATGTAGAGTCAGTAGAAACCTTAGGGTTTGCATAGAAAGCACTCTGCATATTGCATAGCATTCATTCCATATGCATGTAGGCTAGCTAGACCATTGCAGAAGCCTTCAAATATCATCTAGCAGCCGTCAGAATTTATCCAGTATTATTCCCATATTTTACAGCATTTTTTGGCCATTTTTTACATCATTTATATATTTTATTTGGACAAGTGCAGTCGGCCAGCCCTGTAGCCAGCCAACCAGCACCCCTTGCCCATATAAATAGCCCAACATATCATCCATTTATTCATTCATATCTCATTCAGCCTTGAAGCACTCAACGCTTGGAGCCTTTAGCACAAGGAGCATAAAGCGATTGCAGAATTCAGCACTTCATAACTGAGCGTTTTCCTCATCAGCATCTAGGAGCATCAATGCTTGAGCAATTCAGCCTCTATGCAATAATCTCTATCTAAGGTGATGGTGTTAGGCAAACCACAAATTGGGTACCAATGTTAGAGAAAAACACGGGCTACGTCCTCAACTGTGGCCGTATGCTTGCATGGGATGAGCATGCAGAACTTACTGAGGCGATCCACCAAGGTAGGATCAAAACGTACGTACGGATCCAATCCGTACCATACGGGGATCCGTACGTACGGATCGATCGTACGGTTCCCCCCCCCCCCCCCCCCCCCCCCTCTCCGTCTTGTGTCTGCGTCTTGCGTATGGACTCTGGAGGCTGTACGACCTCAACCTTCCGGTAAGGGCTAGCCGCCATGCTCTCTCCTCTCTACAGTCGCACTCTCTCACCGCCCCTGTTCGCTTCGCGCCTCTGTGCGTAGCCCCCTCTCTGTTCGCCCCACTAGCGCCCAGTACGGCTGGCAATATAACTCACCCACCCTTGCTTAGGCCCCCAAGGCAGCAACATAACTCTCTCTCTCTCTCTCTCTCTCTCTCTCTCTCTCTCTCTCTCTCAGAGCCTTAGCCCACCATCTGTGGACGACTCACTTGTGACAATGTGACTTGTCTTAAGTAATAAGTATTAAGTATTAAGTATGATTAACTTATTAAGTATGATTGACGACTTGTGATTCTAATTTCTTACTTTTGAATTAGTAGGTTTGTGACCTTGTTGTGTCTCTATTTCGAAAGTTTTATATGTCAATGTGGACATGGACTAAAATTTTATGTAGGTGGCTGAAATTTCTGAGATTTTATGTATTTTTACCAATGGTACGTATTTTTACGTACCTTAAAATTTTTTTCCGTACCAAACAACGTACAGTACGTACGGATCCGTACAGTACATAATGTTTGGTACCACCTTGCGATCCACAATGGTGAAACACTGAGTGTTACGGGATCTGGTGGATGCTGGTAGAGGCCCTACAAAGTCCATAGATATGTCGATGAAAGGTCCGTCGAGGATAGACAAAGGTTGAAGCAAACCAACCTTCTTTGTATGTGGAACCTTTACTTTTTGACAAATCTTACAAGCTTGAACATGTGAATATACATCACGCCTCATTTTTGGCCAATAAAAGGACCGTTCTAATTTCTTGAGGGTACTGTTGATACCTCTATGTCCTCCAACTAAGGAGTCATGGGCATCATGAAGAAGAGTTGATCGCTTTTTCCGAATGGCACAGAGATGGTTCTTGAAGAACAACCAACCGTTCTACACTGAATAATAGCCAGGCTTAGAAGTGAGGGCCAAATTATACTGAGTATCAAACTCAGGGGAATCGACATATTGGTCTTTCATGCTATCCAAGTCCTTCCCCGTGATTTCGAGAATGGTAGACTCCTGGACTGCTTGGATGCTGGCCTTTTGACTAAGAGCATCTGCTACTATTGGGTTATGCTTACCAGGGATGTACTCAATCATTCCTCCAAACTGTTGGAAGAGTTGACTCCACCTGGCTTGCCAATCACTCCATTGGGCACTGGGCATGGTTTGAAGCCACTTAAGTGCTTGGTGGTCTGTTTTTACTGTGAAGACCTGTCCATAAAGAAAAGGCTTCCAATGTTTGAGTGCTGTGATTACACCCAAAAGCTCTGTCATAAACCGAATAATTCTTTTCAGCGACATCTAACTTTCTACTGTAGTATGCCACGGGTCTATTGTCCTACTGGAGAACTGCACCGGAGAACTGCACCTATGGCTACATTGCTTGCATCGATAAATGACCTCGAAAGGTTCATCCCAAGATGCGAACTTCAAAACAGGCGCTTCTAAGGCAGCTTTCTAGAGTGCACGGAATGCATCAAGCGCCTTGTCTGTGACCGAGACTTTTTGTTTACGAGTCTTGTCGGTGAGAGGTGCTGCAAGGTTGGAAAACTGATCAACATGGGTGCTGTAGGCTTGACAAAGACCTACGAAAGAACGGATTTCTTGGGCGGTCTGAGGGATGTCCCAATCCTGAACCTTTGATGGATCCAGTCTAATCCCATCGGAACCGATGATATAGCCCAAGTATTGAACTTCCTTAATGCCAAAGATAGACTTTTTGGCATTTATGTAGAGCCCATTATCTCGCAAAAGTTGCAAGATTTTCTCCACATCTTTCTCATGCTGCTCCGCGATGGCTGAGAATACAAGTATGTCATCAAGAAAGATGAAGACACACTTACCAATGAGGATTGCGAAAATCCTGGACATCATTTTATTGAAGGTCGCGGATGCATTTGTAAGCCCAAAAGGCATGACTACGAACTCGTAGTGACCATGCTCTGTCTGGAAAGCTGTTTTTGAAATGTCAGCTTCAAAAATGCGGACCTGATGGTAACCACTCTTGAGGTCGATCTTAGTGAAACATTTTGCACCGTCTAAACGCTCCAAAATATACTCAATCCTTTGCATAGGAAACTTATTCTTAATGGTGAGTTTATTTAATGCCCTGTAGTCTACACAAAGGCGTGCAAACTTGTTCTTTTTTTGGACAAATAGGATGGGTATAGTAAATGGTGAGGAAGAAGGCCGAAAGAATCCAGCTCGGAGGAGCTCAGATAACTGTCTTTCTAGCTCGCTCTCTAAAGTCTTGGAAAGACGATAGGGAAACCTGCTAGGAGGTTCTGATCCAAGGACCAAATCAATATGATGGTCCTCAGGACGGGATGGAGGGAGAATGGGCGGAAGATTGTCCCTAAGCATAATGTCCTGATGTCTGGATAGGAGGTCTGCTAACTATGGGACTGAAGATGAGATAGATGCTACCGATGAGGTAGAGGCTGTTTGAGCACAAACATAAAGTAGTGCTCCTTCTGCTCCCTTGCGGATAGCTCGTTGGGCCTTAAGGTACGAAATCAATGGGATGCTGAGAATGCTTCTATCCCCACGAATCATGACGGGCTTAGGAAAACCTTTACAAATAGTAAAAGTGTCTTGCCCCCAATCAGGAATAGGCTCATATTAGCAAAACCACTTGATTCCTAAGATCAGGTCACACCCCAAAAGAGACGAGACAATGAAATCCGTTGGAATGAGGCCTTCTGAAATTCAAAGGCAAACTGTTGTGCCTTCTGAGATATGTTTGTGCAAAGACCAAGTGTGAACCCGTCCATATCCAGATGATATGGTACTAATGTGTAGCTCATCTTGTTAGCCAACTAGGGAGAGATGGCGTCTTTAGAACTGTCCATGTCGAATAGGACTACAAACTGTCGGCCCTTGGCAGAGCCATAAGCTCGGATGAGGCTTTTTTGTGTAGCATCGCTCTCACCCTCCTGCTTAGCATCAAATACCATGGATGGCATAGGATGCATAGAAGGTAAAAGTTGAACCCCATTGGTAGTAGTAGGCGGGGTTGGAGGAGCTGGAGATGCTGTGGCAACTGTGGCAGAAGGGGCTTTGGCGGCTTGTTCCGCTTGCCATTTGTGGGAATCCTTCTTACCATGTCCTATGATGTGACAAAAAAAACATTTGTTTTTTGATTGGTATTTCTTTTGCTCCTCTGGAGGAAGATAACCTCCAATAATGCCTACCTTAGCCTTTTCAACGGGGGTTTTCTTAGGCTTAGATTCTTTCTCCTTCTTACCCCCTGAACTGGAGATATTACTGTCGTCCTTCTTAGCATCTTTAGAAGATGCACTACCTTTCCCTGGCTGTGTAGCAGATTGCTGCTGGGGTTTGGTACTGGACTGGGATGACTGCTTGGGCTTGCCTCCGTTCATCTTCATTTCTTCATTCTGAGCGAGAGTCAAAGCCCAGTCATATATCCTGGGTTCAAAGTTACGAACTGTGAACCGGATGTTGTGATCCAATCCACGAATGAATTGCTCCATCTTGGCCTGCGGAGATAGTCCTAACTGATGTGCTAAAGTAATAACCTTTCCGGAAAACTGAAGCACTGGAGACCCGTTCTATCTGAGTCCATTGAACTCATCTGCTAGACTGGTCATATACTCTAGCTAATGGAAAATGAGCAATAAATTGATGAATAAACTGATCAACTGCTAAATGATCACACTTACCATCATACTTACTAAAATTTGGTTGACTTTGAATGACGGTAGTCGATGCTGCGGACTGCTGGCTGCCTGCACTTCACCTTCCGCTACTCACTATCACCTTAGAGTGCCTCTGCATCCACCGACGCAAGCCTCTGACACCAACCACCTCACGGAGTGTCTTTGCCTCACATCGAGGCAAGCCTTTGACACCGACCACCTCACTGAGTGCCTTTGCCTCACATCAACGCGAGCCTTCGTCATTGACCGTGCTTTGGCTCCGACTTCGTCTTAGCTTTTGCACTAGTCTTCTACTCAGAGTCTCCTCACATCAGGCGTCTAACCAACAGTCATGTAAGGGGGCACCCAACAACAAAGACCAGAAGAAGAAGGGCTAGAATAGCTCTTCTACGGGGAAGGAGTGACAAGATGGACCCAAGAAGACACCTGAAGAAAAGATCAAGGAGGGCCTTACCAGAGGATTCCTACAGTCAGATGAGAAGGAGCGGTATTTCAAAGAGAACCATTGTTTTTTCGGCTACCACACGGGACATGCAAAGAAGGATTGTTCCAAATGGCAAGCGGAAAAAGGCAAGCAACAATCCTCTACAGTGGCTACTGCCACAACTGTACCACCCCCTCCACCCCCGCCCTCAACCACCAGTGCTTTTTCATTTTTTTTTCCAAGACTCCCAAGTCCTTTCAGTTCAGATAGATTAGAGTTTTTGTACTAGTATCTTTAGAAGTGATTTGAGAGTGGTCCATGGACCACTTATCTCTCATGACATTTGTATTTTAGACAATTTGATTTACTAAAGCTACTCTGCAACTTCAAGAGCACTTCCCCAGCATGTTGTTCTGCCTATTTTCATGTGTTTGGTTTTCTTTTTTGTGTGTTTGTTTAATGTTATGAATCCAGAAAACATCTAAATTTTGATGGCTCAAACTTCATGCTTGCCTTTAGCGCCTTGGGCAGATGGCACCATAAGTTCTGTAAAGGTTTAAGATAATGCATGTTGTGTGGTAGTCTAAAGACTACAATGAATGTTTTTGCTTGTTTGAAACGTTTATGTAACTTCCTAGATTTGTATGAAATGTTTCAAAAACGTTTTGAAAGGCGTTTTAAAAACACGCGGTAACTATGCAAAGGACAACATTTTTACACAAAACTTAAAAACCTCAAAACATTTCCTGTGACTTTGTATGAATGTGTGCACGCGTGCTTTTTTGTGAAGATATATAGAAAACACTTTGTAGTTTGGCTCCTTGGAGTGGGCTAGATGTGTACATAGAAACGAGTCTTACTCCAGAGAGGGGTCACAGCTCGGTGATTCATAGATGCAATGTTTTTCTAGTGTTTGTCGGCTTTGTGAGTCAATGAGGTGGCACTCAGGTTCATAGACTACCTTGACAAGAGATGTTTGAACTTTGGGTCTTCTTGAGATGAGAAGACAGATTCTTAGAATAAGAAAAAAAGAAAACAGAAGAAGATTGGACTTGGTTTTTGTTATGAACTTTTCACAGGTATTTCTTTTTTCCGTATTAAGGGTCATGGAGATTTCTTTCGAAATATTCGTCGAAGTTGCGGCCAGCTGGTTCATATTTATTCTTTCTATCCAGAGCGGTGCAATTTCCCAACAACCAGCTATGTTGTGCCAGGGCAGGGCCGCGGGGGGGGGGGGGGGGGGGGGGGGGGGGGGGTGGTTTTTGGGGGGGAGGGGGGAGGGGGGGTGGGTGTGCACATGTGCCCTCTTTAGGGCTGGCCTTTGTCGTGGTTGAGCCTACCCTTCATCTATGGAGAAGTGGTAGAAACTCGGTTTGATGGTTTATCTAAGAAGATATGTCTGCTATGGTGACAAATCTTTGTGCATGAACCTGTACTTCTTCTTGGGTGCTGATGATGTGCATGGGGATGCCATAGTGTGCGGTCCATGCTATGCTTGATAGAGTTGATAATTTGAAGCTTTGTGAGTAGAAGACTCTCATGGAGTCAAGATCACACTTTTTTGTTAAGTTTAGGAAATAATTTGAACGTTTCATAGTTATATTTTAATAATAATATGGAGGTGTGCCCACTAAAGACCTTTATGCTGGGCCACAGTGGCTTGTCATGGCTAGGTGGGATGTTGGTGACAGAGTAAACGAGGATAGGCATCCCAAAGGTTGGGACCAGGAGAATGCCAATAGCAAGATGAGGCAGGCTGCCATGATCCTGAGAATACGTGCATATGCCACTGACAAGATGACGTGGTACCTTACAAGAGGTGACGACCTGTTGTTAGTTATCAGCTTTACCTTGTTTGGACTACTTTGATCAATGCTGCACTCTTTTGGTGGAAGGATTACATCAAGCATCACAAGGCTTGTTACTAAGAAGGTTACTGGCCAGCTGCTTTGAAGGAGCTTCTTTGAATTACCTTTGGAATGCAGGAGGAGATTTTCTGTTGAACATTAATGGAAAAGCTTAGTGAGTATCTTACTTTATATGCCATACTCCTTACCCTATGAGAAGGGGATAAGTCAGAGTCACCTGAAAATGGTGTTGTGGATGGTTTGAAGCCTGTAATGCATTGGGATGGTGTCCCTAGGTCCAAGAGTTTCTCCCATGCCTTGCACATGGCAACTGCCCTAGGGTCCTAGGTAGGGGAACTAAGGCTAGAAGAAAAAGGACCAGCGGGTAATTGTGCTCCTATCTAGACATAGTAACAAAAAAACATGTTTCTAGCTTTTGAAACCTCGAAACTTTGAAACGGTTTTTAAAAACCTTGAAACCTCTCCAGTACGGCAGTTTCGCCCAAATTTCAGGTTTTGCTTCCCCCCGGCTCCCCCCCCCTTGATTCTCTTCTTCTCTCCTCTTCTTCTTCTCCTTTTCTCTTCTTCTCCTCTCTTCTTTCCCCTTTCTCCTCCTTCTTCTTTCCCAATTTCTACCTTCTCTTCTTCAATTTCTTAAGAGTCCTTGATTGAACCACTTGTGGCATCTATGCCTCACCAAAATAAGGCCGGTTCCCTGAGATGTGTGAGAAGAGACCATTTTTTCATCATTACACTATTTTTTTTAGATGGCTACTATAAGCTCTTTAAGTATTTATACTTACTGATTTTTCGAAACCTTGCGGCTTCTTAGCCGAGGGACGAAACCTTTTGAAATAAAACCCCAAAAACCTCAAAACGTTTCTTGTGACTATGATCTAGGCACTGCATTTTTTCAGTGCTTCAGAATAGGTAAAGTAGGTGACATCTTGTAGAGCAGGTTGCTTGATTTTTTAAGCAAGGCTATGTCATTTACCGGTAAGTTCTTAGACATCCATTGTGTATTCTGCAACCCAAGTTTTGTAATGCAAGTGTTCACATTAGCTGCTCTTAAAATCTTCAAAGTTAAGGTCTGGTTTAACTTAAAATTGCCTTTCTTTTTTATATATTCTTAAATGTTTATGCCACAGGTTCTCCCCGCAGAATTTGATGTGCTTTGTACCCATCCGATGTTTGGACCGCAAAGTGGGAAAAGGAGCTGGGAAAGCTTACCATTTGTGTATGAGAAAGTCCGCATAGGCAAAGGAACCGGAGAAAATCGATGCAAAAAGTTCTTGAATATTTTCCTCAGTGAGGTATCATGTGCGTGGGGGCATGGTTGGGTGGGTGCATGCACCTGCATGCTTGCATGAGTTTTTGCGTTAAGAGATTCGAGCTTAAATAGATTATTTTGTTGGAGGGTTTATACTCTGTTTCAAATGCTTGTATGGCAGGGCTGCCGAATGGTCGAGATGTCATGTGAAGAGCATGATCGGCATGCAGCTAGTAGTCAGTTTATCACTCACACTGTGGGCAGGTTTGTGGTCTCCTCATCATCTTAAAAGCACAGGATTGTGGCCTAATTTTTTCCTGATCATCAACTTAATTAAGCTTTTGAAAGCCTTGGATTGGCAGAGTCTTAGGCAAGCTTGGTTTGAATTCTACACCAATCAATACGAAGGGTTACGAGACACTACTAGACCTGGTAAGAGGGACATTTTTGGGTGTGATTTTGTTGTTATTTCATTTTTAAAGATAATTGTTTTGATTTTGACTTCTGCCACGTTGAGGCAGGTTGAGAATACAGAAGGCGACAGTTTTGACCTATACTACGGCTTGTTTATGTACAATATCAATGCTACAGAGGAGGTGTGGTAACTTGTTTTTTTTGCCAAATCTTCACACCTTTTACTCGTGAATAGGAGGCTTTATCCCCCATTGGCCTTTCATGCTAGCCGAAGACCAAGATGGATCTTAACTACTCTAATCTTGCTCAGAAAAGACTTAAGAGCTGCCATATTATCAAGAGCTCTTCCTTTCTGAGGAGAACTTTTGTGCAGCATCATATTTGTCTGTGAGGTTCTTTTTGTGCTTTTTGGCCACTCGTCTGATGAGTCTTCTTTTGAGCTTTTGCAGTTAGATCGTTTAGAGCTTGCGTTCGATTCTGTGAAGAAGCAACTGTTTACCCAGCTGCATAATGTTTTGAGGAGTCAATTATTCGAACGTGTCCATCCAGAGGAAGTGATTCCAGCTCAGGTTCATACAGTTGAGAACACGGAGATGGTTTCAGCACAACTAGCAAAGCTTGAACAGGCTGCCGGCAGCCTTGATAGCACCGTAGGCTCTAATTCTGCAGCTAGCAATTAAAGCCATTTTGCAGAGTGTGCTTGAGCACCCCAAGCCTTTATTTCTGCTCTCATTAGGCATCTTTTGGACCTCTCTTCATTGAGACTGGGGGAGACTCATGTTGAGCTGGAAGGAAGGAAGTAATACCACTTCTGCATTCGAGCTGGGGAGACTCATGTTGGGCTGGATACAAGTAGTTGTCCCATTTTTTTGCATTCAAGGATGTGTTCCACTCTCTTTTGGGCATTATTTCCATGCTTTTGCTAAGTTTCTTCTGTGGTTTGTGGGTATGAACATAATACAAAGGCTGAAGCTGTAAATTCAAGAGCAAGATAATAGTGCTGTGTTGTTCAGACGTTGATTCCAATGGGCTAACAATAATGGTTCACCATGAAAAAGATGTGGTTTTGATGTTTGTTGATTTATGCGTGATTTGGTGAAGAATAGTTCTCTTTTTTGTTTTGTTTTGTAAAAAATACTTTTGTGCTAATTTTTAGCTTAACTCGTTTTTTGTTGTTGTTAATTTGGTTTTTAATGTTACTAGGGCTTGTACATAGAGTGTATTAAGCTTTGTTTGTTTTTATTGCATCAAAAAATACAATAGAATATATTTGTAACTCTCTTTTTTAGTTTGATATAGTTAAAATTATTAATTTTTGCTTGATTTGTGTGTTTTTTATTTGATTTATATGCATTAGAGTGTTAGCAAGTATTAGAGATAGTTTAATCAATTAAAATTTTTTATAAATTTTAAAAACTCTTGAAATTAATTAATCTTTCTTAATTGATTGATTTTTGTCATCATTAAGGAGTGATTAATCAAGTTCAAGAGGTAAAAAAAAATTTTTAAAAATATTTTTTTGGGATCAAATTTGATCATGTAAGGTTGAAATTAATGATCTTGAGTATTTTGAGAGTATCTGGATGCATCAAAACACCTAATTATATCAATTTTTTTTATCAATTAGAAGAATTTCGCTCTTTTGCTTAATTTTACAAGAGGAGATTAAAATTAAAGATTTAATTAATATTTAATTATGAACTAATTTACACATCAGTTGATGCACATAGCTTAGTAATTTCATGCTTTATTTAATGATGTACTCAATGGTGTGAATGAATTAGTGATTAGAGATTAATTAAAATTTTTAATTAATTCAAAAAGAGTAATCTTTGATTAATATGTAAGCATTTTTTTCATCACTCATCAAGACTAATGAGCATTGAATGAAAAGATGTTCTTTAGTTAGCAAACAACTTTTAGAAGTCATTTATGAAAAGAGTGTAAATGGGTGTCATAAAAGTGGGCTTTTTTTATTCACTTACCTTTTTTTAAAGCTTAGGAGAGCATGCTTAGCATTGTTGAGTGTCGTATAAGATCATAGGTTATGATTGAAACTCATGTCAAACCTAAAAAAGAAACCAAAATACAAAAAACGGAGGAGTATCGCTTTCCCTTTCAAGAGGAAGATGTACTCTCTACAGAAATGAACTTATCGAGCCAAGAAGACTCATTAGGGAAAGATTGCAAGAATGAAGCAGTACCTAATGGTTAATTTGAACCCTCAATTGCATCAAAAATATAGTGATTAGCACTAATTAATCATCATTGATTAATCATTGATTAGCAAATTAATCTTCTGTTTTGTGTGCAGAAAACAGAGTATGCGGGGAGTCCAGATCTAGTATCTTAGACTTCAAATGAGCTCAAATTCTTTCAAGGACATCAATAGCAATGATTCTAGTAGAGGATTAAGCCAAGAAACATAAGATTTTACCAAATATTGAAAGCTTAATCTCTGTTTTACCAAAGTCACCTGCAGATTTGATGAAGAGCTTGGATCTCACTGTAGACTTGATCAAATTGAATTCTGTCTTCACCAGCTTGTAGAGCATGCTTGAAAACACTTGGGGCTAAGAGGAATTATACCCATTTGAACTGTGGAAGTGAAGATCTCAAATTTTCTCCCAGAAGCAGGCGCCTGGTAAATTCGCGATTTCTCCTGCACCCATCGACGGTTTGCTGCGCTGATTTATGAGCTTGAAGAGCAATGAGATAGCTATGTTATGCTAGAAGGGTTTGGGCTAATTTGATGTGTGCAAGGAGAGAGAGCTCCTCCACTGGCTGGGGGTGCAGAGGTGAGTTGAAAAATAACTTAAAATTTTGATTAATTTTTAATTATCTACTAATCTTAATTAATTAGATAATGGGCTCATAAACCTGATGGATTCTAGGCATGGCTCTGATACCATGTTGAAATTAGAGCAATGTGATGAGCTATGGTGGATCAAATACTAGAATCAACATCATTAACAAAGTGATTAGTAAATAATTAAGATGTAATTAGTGAGTAATTAGCAAATAGCTTAATGTAAGCATGGATAATAAAAAACCAGCAAATTCTCATTAGGCCAATGCCTCAATTTATAGAGTTTACATCCAAGCATCTAATCCCACTGATTTCTCCTTGATTCACTCCGCCTCTTTTTCTTGATTCTCTCCACCTCTTCACTTTTCCCAGAATATCTCCCAGTATATCTCCACACTTCCTAAATCTTCTCATGCTACCCTTTATTCTCTCCCAGTAGATTCTTCTCACCTTTTTACATGTTCTTTCACATTTACACATGCTCTTTTACAGTCTCTAACCAAGGGCTTGTTCCCGCACACACCCTATTCACTTGTATATTTCAACACGACAACCACTCTTGAAGAAGCTTCTCAAGCATTCCTTTCTTACTATGAAAAGAAACTCAAGGGAAAAGCCTTGAAGCCAACACCTCTTCATCAACCAACCTCACCAAAAGAGCGGGATGCTAGCTTAAAAGCCTCATCATCGAAAGCTACTCTGCAAGAGACCCAAGCCTCATTGTCAACAATGCCCATGAGTCTTAAGCCTACAACCTCAGTGCCAACCAATGTGAAGGAAGGCCCCAAACCTTCCACTTCATCCAAAAAAAAACTCCACCACACGACAACCAAAATCAAGGTATCTTAATAGTAATAAAATATGGGTGGAAAAGCAGCTACTTGTAGCTCAAGGCTACTACGAAGGTGCCAATCCAATTTGGGTGCCTCGACAATCAAAGCCTCTTCCTCAACACAAAACTCAATGGCCAAAGAAGAATAAAATTACTCCACAACACTGTCCACGAAAACTCCACCACACGACAACCAAAATCAAGGTATCTTAATAGTAATAAAATATGGGTGGAAAAGCAGCTACTTGTAGCTCAAGGCTACTACGAAGGTGCCAATCCAATTTGGGTGCCTCGACAATCAAAGCCTCTTCCTCCTCAACACAAAACTCAATGGCCAAAGAAGAATAAAATTACTCCACACAACACTGTCCACAAAAGTCTATGCGAGTTTCTCAAAGAACTCCAACAACTCAAAAAGTATGGGTACACAAAAAGATTACTACAAGCTCAAGGGTAATGCCAAGGTAATACCAAAGCTTGGATACCCAAGTGCATTAAGAAGTCACCCAAGCCTGCTTAAAAAAAGAAGCCTCAACATCAAAGGCATCAACCATTAGCTCCTCATGTTCATCTAAAATAGATTCCTGTGAAAACGTGCTTCAACAACAAGGGTATTATGATGGCAATCCCATGATATGGTTACTAAGATCAAACAAAGTGAAGAAAGCCTCACCACAACTTCAATTCCAACAACTTCACCTAAATTTTGACAAGAATGGATACCCAAGCATCACCAAGCAAGCCACTCAACCCCTCTCGTGTATACAACACATACACAAGAGCTTGCATGTTTAGGCAACATCAATGGTAACTAACCAGAAGCTATACCTACCGCCTTAACAACACTTGAGCCACAGATTCAAGGATCAATTCCCACATCTGCAAAACAGAAACTTATGAGCACCTCAAGGACAAACTCACAATGCTCTTTTTACTCCTCTATATGAGAAGTATGAGTACAGAAGCTACACGACAGACATAAGATCTCAAAAAAAGGAGAGTAGCCACAGGAACCTATTACTCGCAAGAAGGTGGTTTTAAAAAAAATATTTAAAAAATAAAAAAAAGGACAGAAACATAAGAGAGTCACACAAATAGCGTATCGAAAAAGGTAGAATATCACAAGAAACTCCCAACGATCTTTAATAGCCATTACATTTTTGTTAAGCTTATAGCTTACTATTATTTTGGCTAAGTTAATACAGTAGTTGCTCCATGAGTACATATCTATATTTATTGTTGATAACTTTCCTAGTACATCTCTAGATAGGCGGGCCATGGTTGGTGAAAGCCTGGTCAATGGTACAACCCATTGCCTGAAATTTTCTTCAAATTGCAAACCTCTCCAAACGAAAACTAGAGTCTTCACAATACATTGATCTCTATTCTTTAGTGAAGATGTTTATATTAGCCTCGCAAGTTGTCGTAATTCTTTCATGCCTCACCAACAAGTGGCTAATTCAACAAGCAGTAGCTCAATAAGAGTCTATTTCACTCATTTAATGTACTTCATGTTTACGTGCTTCATAGAG
Organism: Cibotium barometz; assembly: GCF_041138505.1. Lineage (NCBI taxonomy): Eukaryota > Viridiplantae > Streptophyta > Polypodiopsida > Cyatheales > Cibotiaceae > Cibotium > Cibotium barometz. The sequence continues at coordinate 28,494,749 of NC_141106.1, forward strand.
TACTTAAATATACATAAAAGCATAAAAAGCACATGGGAAGAAGCATGTAGAAACATGTCTTACTCAACAACATTTGACAAGAATCTTGCCACAAAAAGGGACATCATCAAAGGCCAAATTTTTCAAGTGATGAATGTCGCTTCAATTTATCAGATGAGGAACTGAGAATCACAATCTTGTTCTGATGATTTTGTCTATGTTCCTCTGGATCCTTCCTTCTCTTCTCTCCCATTATTAACATCTCTTAGTTTCCCAACTAACACAACTAACATGTAACTTTGCTTATGATTGCCAAAAACAAAGTGAGCAAAAATGCTAACATGTAACTTTGCTTATGATTGCCAAAAACAAAGTGAGCAAAAATGCTAACAAAGTATAAAAATGTAATCACTACATAAAAATCCACACACCCGTTAGGAATTCTTGCTAATCTTTAACCTTCTCATTTAATAACTAGCCTTTCTTATTCCTATCGGAGGAACAAGGACCATTGAATGTCACTCAACATCAAAAGCCATCACCGAAGCTTGTCAATTCTCCCTACACACAAAGGTTTTCAATGTGAACAAGGACGCGATTGACATCAGGAGGGGGGAAATATTAACCAGTTTCTAGGGTTAACAAGAGCTATTGAAAATATATTACATCAAGGAGTCAAGGTAGACACACCAAAAGGTAATACATTCAAGATATGAAGCAATGGTGTTCAAATCTTCAACTTGACGGGCATCCGTAATGGTCCGACGGAATACTTATGGCCATTTCTAGTTCAAGAGCATGTGGTAGCAAGTTAGAATAAAGTCCTAAATAAGTGATGTACTTCATGGATATATTATGAGAGTGGTCATTATAATAGCATTAGGCCTCTTATGAGCCTAAAGTGCATGGTCGGCCACAGTTTAAGCCTAGTGTGAACACTTATGGCCATGTATATAAGTGAAAATCTCTCATAATACAAAGGACTCTCCCATTGTGCAATAGAGTCTTGTTGTTGCTAATCCTTTTGCTAATCTCTCTCGAGTTATGGAGCTTGGAGATCTCAAGGGTTACGAGCTTGGCCAATGGAAAGATCCCCCCCCGCGACAATTGCACTTTGCCAGGTAATCTTCTTGTTGGATGTGTTTCGACGAGGGTTTGGGTGAGCCATAATAACATGTTTTTTTGATTGGTTGGGTTACCCTTCAAAATGACAGGTTTAGTAAAAATAGTGCTGGTTTTTTGACACTTTGTCTTATTTTTCCGTGACTGTGACTCAAAGGGCATGATGCACTTTGAAAAGCAACCTTGCTCCAACACAAAACTCTTGGCAATGTTGACTTCTCATGGGTGCCACTTCTTCATCTCGGTGCATTGAGTGATCCATGGCATAGCCTAGAGAACCATAATGATGCTGGGAAGGTTCCATTGATGGGGGGTTGTTTGGATGATGATGGTGTGAGAAAGCTTGGGTTTGGTGGAGATTGGGTTCGGCCATATATAACACTCTACCTATTGTTGAGGTTGAAATGGAGTGCCATTCTATGTAGAAATGAGCAAAAACTTATGGTATAAGCTACCTATCTTTGGCAAATAGAGGTGGCCATATGTCCATGCCCACAGCCTTTGTAGTAGCCCATATTGTTCTAATTGGGTCTTTTTATAAGATGAATGAACCATTAACAACAAAACATTGCAAATATGATGTGCAACAACACAGAATTTGGTGCTTGTGTATCTCGCGCTTTGGTGCATGCGTATATGTGATTTGTGTGCATGCATTGCAATGGGGACCAGAGCATGTGTTATCCCTCCTTTTCCACATCTTGCATGCACACAAACATTGAATATAAAATACCTAGAGAGAAAATGGCTTTCAATCTCCTTTATTTTTGTAAGCATATATTTGGCATCCAATCCAAAAACCTTGCTTTGAGAATAGCCATAGATCGTTTGTGAGGTCTTTCAATACACAATCACTAGACACCATACCCTACACTCCACACATGTGTGTGCCAACCTACGTGTTAGAAATGGACATTTCACATGTGTGCAACTTCTTGATGCCAATATGTTATTGTCTGTGCAGTTTGCTACTATCATATTAACATTTGTACCATGTGGGCATAAGTGTCGGCATTGTGCTCCAGGTCACATTGGTATGATGAAGCTTTAACTGTGTATCGGTGGAGTGATCTTGCCATACATCTCTTACAAGGTTGTTTGTATAACACACATAGACAAAGACACAGATAGAGAGCATCATTATTGTTTGTTGAGAACTTTGCAAAGGCATGACATGCATATACAAAGGGAAGTTAGAGAGATCGATGGTGTAGTATCTCTGCAATGAAGGTGGACAACGCTATACTCTTCCTTTTTGTGTGAGAAATGTGTGAATGTTGCGGTCTTTCCTTTTTTGTGTGAGAAATGTGTGAATGTTACGATCTTCATTATAGCAAGGAAAACATGTACAAACGATAGTGTAGGCTTGGCACTCCAAGCGATCATGTTGCTCTTTCTCTTACACTATTAACTTCTTGAAACCAAGAGTTGCCATACTGCCCATGATCCATGTTTGATTATGCCATGTCGACTAACCACAACATATTTGCCTAACATACTCCCCAAAGATGATAGCACCCCTAGAGGCACACACTTTTGCATGGGCTTTTGTGAAGGTTTTGGCATGCTAAGGTAAGTCCCTACCCTTTCTTACCAGCCCTCGAATCTTCCACAAAAGACAAGACTAGGGGAGTTGAAGATGATAGCACCCCTAGAGACACACACATCTACATGCACTTGTGGAGGTGTTGGCATGCTTTAAAAAAGGCAAGTCCCCACATTGCCTTATGAGCCCTCCAATCCTCTACAAAAGACAAGCTTGGGGAGTTGAACATAGGAGGGGTCCCTTTGGGGACTATATATACCCTTTCATCTTCCACACTATCTTTGCACGTGTAAGTACTTGGCATCCTTTTTCCCTATTTTGCAATCTCCAGTAGCATGTGAGATTTTCACCTCCAAGGATCCCCTCAAATTGAGTACGGAGGGAAGTAATCAAGACCATGAACAACGGGATGCTCACACCATCTTGGAAATCAAGAGTTGCCACACCACCCATGAAGTTTCGGCACCACACCATGTTTGATTCTGCAGTGAACATATGTACCCAATGTACTCCCTAGCCGCTAGCACCCTTGGAGGCACACACATCCACGAGATCTATGGAGCTTTGGCATGCTAAGGCAGGTCTCCACTCTAACCACCCCTCTAATCTCCCACAAAAGATAAGCTTGGGGTATTTGAAGATAGGAGGGATCCCTTTTGACTATATATAACCTTTTATCTTCCAAAATGCCTTTGTATGTGGGATTACTTGGCATCCCCTTTCCCATCTTGCAACCCCCACTACCCATGCGAGATTTTCCCCTCCCAACACAACTTTCACACATGTTATGATTTATAAGTCTCAAGCATCTAGGGTGGCTAATCCCTTCTTTCCACCTTTTAAATTATTCCTATGAAATCAAATCATGGGCTTGCGGAGGTGTTGGCATGCTAACGCAAGTCTCCACTTTGCCTTACCAACCCATCAATCCTCCACAAAAGACAAGCTTGGGGGAGTTGAAGATAGGAGGGGTCCCTTTGGTGTGTTCACACACATCACTACTATAATATGGTAACAAATCCCCCCTGGAGTGATGCGGTGAACAAGAGCTAGCACTCATGTATAGGGAAGTGTCTAGCTATGTGGACGAATCCACAAAAGGGAGCAAGCCCAAAGCTTTGCGAAAAGCTTCGAACTTCTCACGAGGCAGAGCCTTTGTGAAAAGGTCTGCAAGGTTATCCTGTGTTGGCACATAAGCCAAACTGATCTCTCCTGCAGAGAGTCTCTCCCTGACATAATGGTAGTGCACCTCAATGTGCTTCGTACGAGCATGGAACACTGGGTTCCGCGCAACTGCCAATGCGCTCTGACTGTCAGTGAAGATGGTGGTGGCAGATGGCTGCCCAACACCCAAATCAGCCATAAGGCGTCTGAGCCACACACACTCAACCGTAGCTGTGAAAGCTGCCCTGTACTCAGCTTCACAACTAGAAGTGGCCACAGTAGGCTGCTTCTTGCTCAACCATGATATGCATGAGCTTCCAAGCATGAAGCAAAAACCACTCGTGGACACGCGTGTGTCATAACAACCAGCCCAGTCAGAATCTGAAAAAACATGTAAATCTGGCGGCAATGATCCCCCCTTGGGATAAAACAACCCAAGATGCCGAGTACCACTCAAATAGCGAAAGATACGCTTCACTGCCTGCCAATGCTTAATGCCTGGGCTATGCATAAATCTGCTCACCTGTGAGACTGCAAACTGAATGTCTGGCCTCGTAATGCATACATAAATGAGGCAACCAACAGCTGTCTGATAGAGTGTGACATCAAAGTGATCTCCAGCATCATGAAGACTCAACTTCAAACCTGTCTCCATTGGAGTAGCAATAGGCTTGCAGTCTTCAAGGCCAAATCTCCGCAACAATGTTTCAATATACTTTGTCTGACACAAAGCAATACCTCCATCACACTGCTTAAATTGTATCCCCAAATAATGATGCAAATGCCCCAAATCTGACATCTCAAAAGAGGCATTCAAATCAGCCTTAAAATCAGCAATATGACTCTCATTTGGTCCTGTGAGCAGCATGTCATCGACATAGAGAGCAATGATTAGATGTACACCATCCACACGTTTAACATACAAAGTGCTTTCTGTTGGACTATTCTGAAACCCATGTGCAGTCAAATATGCATGTATTTTTTCATACCAAGCTCGTGGAGCTTGCTTTAAACCATATAAAGCCTTTTTTAACCTGCACACTTTGTTTTCCTGCCCTCTTTGAACAAAACCACGAGGCTGCGATACATACACCTTCTCATGCAAATCTCCATTTAAGAACGCAGTCTTTATGTCCAGCTGATGTACATTCCAACCATTATGAGCTGCTAATGCACAGATGCTACGAACAGTGGTCATACGACATGTGGGAGCAAAAGTCTCATCAAAATCAATGCCCTTCTCTTGAGCATAACCTTTTGCAACAAGCCTAGCCTTATGGCGATCCACTGTGCCATCAGGCTTACGCTTCAATTTGTATACCCACTTAGTGCCAATGGCCTTCTTGCCAGGAGGCAAGTCACATAAAGACCATGTACCATTCTTCATAATAGCATCGTATTCTGCTTGCATAGCAGCCATCCAATTTTCTGAACTTTGTGCCTCATCAAATGAAACAGGCTCACTTTCATCGCACATACTAGAAACAGCCAATGCATAACAATCTGACGCATAAGAGGCACCATGAGAGCCAGAACGAGTGCGACTAGACAAAGGGGCATCCAACTTGCTGTCACGCAAAGTCTGCACCAGCCATCTAGGCATATTCCTAGAGCCCTCAATCTCTTGTCTCTCATCCTCAAGTGCATCATGCACATCTGCATCAGATATAGGCTGATCTGTGCCATCATTTAAAACCTGCATAGGCTGAAAAACTGCCTCATGAGGTATTGCACTTGACTGTGCACCACTGAAAAGAGGCAACAATGTATCATAGACATCACGTGAGCTGATATCTGTCTCCTTAGTACATGAAACCAAGGGCTGAACTGCATCTTCCACAAATACAACATCACGGCTAACCAAAATGCGCTTTGTCTGTGGATGATACAAACGATAGCCTTTGCTCTCAGCACTATATCCAACAAAAATACATTTGACAGCTTTGTCATCCAATTTTCTGCGATGTTGCACAGGCACTAATGCATATGCCAGGCAACCAAAAACACGTAAATGGCCAACAGATGGCTTGCGGCCATGCCAAGCCTCATATGGAGTGACAACCTGTAATGCTTTGGTGGGACACCTGTTTAGTACATAAGTGGCACACATGACAGCCTCAAGCCAAAAACCATGTGGTAGACTTTGACTCTTAACCATACATCTTGCCATTTCCATGAGAGACCTGTTTTTTCTCTCAGCCACACCATTCTGCTGTGGTGTATACGGCACTGTACATTGGTGTTTTATCCCACGCTCAGCCAGAAATGCATTAAATTCTGAAGACATATACTCCCCCCCTCGATCTGAACGGAGGGTGCCCATCTTACTTTCTGACACATTTTCAGCCATAACCAAAAACTGTTTGAAGCACAAAAACACTTCGGACTTTGCCTTCAAAGGATATACCCATGCATGCCTGGTAAAATCATCAATGAAAGTCACGAAGTAAAGGTAGTTTCCAAATGATGGAGTTTGCATGGGTCCACAAACATCACTGTGAACAAGCTGCAATCTGCGTTCAGCTCTCACTGATCCATCTTTGGGAAAGGAAGCACGCTGCATTTTACCCAATATGCAGCCCTCACAAACATGCTTGACAGGTGCCTCAAGCTTAGGCAAAGAAGACACCATTTCAGATTTCTGCAGGCGCAGCAAACTTGCAAAATTCAGATGACCAAAACGTGCATGCCACAGTTTTGCATTTGAAATAGCCTGCGTATCCATAATAGCACATGCTGAATCCTCTACACATTTGCCATCCATATTGAGCTTATACAGCCCTCGACATAGTGAACCAGATGCTACAATGATGTCACCACAAGAGAGATCATGAACAGTACATCTGTCATCCACAAATTTTACAACCAAACCTGTTTTGGCAAATGCGGAGACTGACAGCAGATTCTTTTTGATCCCTGGCACATACAATGCATCAAAAAGTGTAAAGGTGTTGCCATTTGCAACATTCAGCACAATCTGTCCAACTCCTTTAACGGGATAAGAGGAGTTATTGGCACAAGTGACAGTATTCCCTGTGGGAGCAGACTCAAGGAAAGTGAATAAACTGCGCTGCGAGGTGATATGCTTAGTGGCACCACTGTCAAAGTACCATACATCTGAATCTACTGCAGACATACATGTGTCATGCAAAGATGGGTCATAACTGCACTGCGCATTGAATGCCCATTCTGTATCTAGCACAACATTAGCAGATTCATTGTTAGAAGGAGAGGCATCTGCAACAGCCATACCAGCCTCTTTCTTCTTAGCCTCTTTCGCAGCCAGCTTAGGACACGCTTTGATGACATGATCATTTCCCTTACAGTACTTGCAAAATGTCTTCTGTTTGTCACCCTTCTTCTCATCTTTGTCTTCCTTCTTTGGTTGCGCAGCATTTGCAGATTTCTGCTTACTAGAAGAAAAGCCAGCTTTACCTTTCCCGCTTCTCTGACTAGCAACGAAAGCTTGATCTGCGACACGCATATTATTCCTGTTTTGCCTTGACTGGTCTTCTTGCAGCAAAACAGAAACTAACTCCTCAAATGATAAGGCATTGGGATTGCCTTTCATCATCAAGCGAAGAGTGGAAGCAAAACCCTGATAAGAATCTGGTAGACCATTCAAAACAGTCTGCACAAGTGAACTGTCTGACAGGATTTCATCTGCAGAAATGAGCTGCTCTTTGAAATCCTTGATCTTTGTCAAAAAGCTATCCATAGAATCACCTTCGTTCATATGCTCATTCTCCAACTGTTTTCGGAGGTAAGCAACACGAGCCTCATTTCTTGCCTGATACAATGTGGCAAGTACATCCCAAGCATCCTTAGAAGTCCTGCAGGAGCGAATATGTGGGATAATGGTACGTTTGACAGACAGCGCAATCAAGGCATGAGCCTGCGCATCTCTACCATCCCAACGAATCTGCTCTGCTGAAAGTGGTGGTTCTCGAACAGCTGCTACAGCACTTGTGCCTGCACCATCATCAACAGTACCTGTTTCTGATGTGTTTGCAGCATTCCCAGCCACAATAGGACGTGCATCAATACCCTGCACAATGTTCCATAACCCCTTTGCTACCAATACATGTCGCATCATATATGCCCACAATGGATAGTTGGTGCCATCCAACTTATCCTCAGCAGCCAACATGCGGAATACATCATTGTTGTCAGCCATGGCCAATGACTGTACTACTAGATGTAAATGCTGTCTGTAAGAGGTAAACCTGTATAAAATCGACCTGTGCTATGTAGCACAGCCCAAAACAGACGAATGGGCACCTGTCCTGCAGATTTTAAACTTGACAGAAAATCTGCACAGTAGGACGATTTTGCCTGCGCAGTACTTGGAATGCAAAAACGGAGGGCGAAATGACTTCAAATCAAAATTCTGAAACCTGCAGACGCTCGTGAAACCTCGTTGCAATCGGAGGAGATGAAGCGGCAGGTGCCGGTGATGCTGCCCGGGAGGAGGAAGCCTGCTCTGATACCAATTGTTGGAATTAGGGTTGCAAGAATGCACACACAACTTCAAGAAGATGAGGAAGCTTGAGCACAACACAGTAGTGTATTATGAGTGCCAAAAATGAAAGATTACTAGCCCTAGAAGATAATGGGCGTATATACAATGCACGGGGGAAAAAACCTCCTAGTGAGGGAAAAAGTGCCCCGGCGGTCCTAAGTGTGTTCACACACATCACTACTATAATATGGTAACATTAAGCACCCCTCCAATCTCTCACAAAATATAAGCTTGGGGTAGTTGAAGATAGGAGGGGTCCTTTAGACTATATATACCCTCTTATCTTCCACAATGCCTTTGCATGTGAGATTACATGGCATCCCTTTACCCATCTTGCAATCCCACTACCCATGCAAGATTTTCCCCTCCAACACAACTTTCACACATGTTATGATTTATAAGTCTCAAGCATCTAGGGTGGCTAATCCCTGCTTTCCACCTTAAAAATACTTCACATGAAATCAATGTCCATGTATAGTAATCAATTTATGTACACATATGACCCACATAGAACCACATCTTCACACTTTGGACCATCATTGATGTGGACCACGACCATCAAGGAAATAAGTTGTATTTACATAGTAGGACTTTTAAGACAATCCCATGTGCTAGAGCAGTGGTGAAAGATGAGGTTGTTTGGGCCACAATCACACTATATGTATAGGTCATTGGTTGTGTATACAACGAATAGGGACTTTCATAGCCAATGTGGAGCAGGATTGATGTGAAGCAAAGTGATCCTCTATCTCTCACCCTTTTTGTTGAGTTGTGTATAGATGAATAGTGAATTTCATTGAAAAACTTAGTGTAAGGGCTTCACTTCACATGAGATGGTAGTCTCTATTATAGTATATGTAGATGATGTAGCAATTTTGTCACACACAACAGAAGGGTTGCAAAGGCACATGGATGAATTACACGCTTTTTATAATAAGGAGTGAGACTTGCATGTTAACCTTGGTAGACAAAGACCATGGGCTTTCACATGACTTATCATGGGGTGCAAAAAGATAATTTCAATTTAAAGGATAAGAATGAAAGTCATAAGAAATATACATATCTACAAAGCTATAATGTGAGACCCAAAAGTCCTCTTAGAACTAGTAAGGAGTAGAGGAAAGATTAGTTGAAGTATATGAAATGCTTGAGAATGCTTTCAAGAACACTTCTAATAAATCCATACAAATTCCCTTGACTCACTAGTTAGACTATCAACCATGTATGGAGCAACATTTTGGGATGTAGATCTCACATCATCAAATTGGAGTTTAATAGAGAGAATACAAGTCATGATGCTTTCATGAACACCACATCATTCTAGTATAGTTTGTAGTCGTGTGTCCTCTCCACATAGATGCCTCATTTCAATTGGTTACTTTCATATACAAAGTGTGCCCTCTCCACTTAGATGCCTCTGGTTACTTTCATATAAAGTGTGCACAAATTTGGAACAATGAATAGAACACCAATTAGCCCTATCCTCATCCATGCAAGATGCTAAGAATTGGTAGTATACCAAAGTAATAAACTGGATTATAACACATGGTTTCATATCTAGTGGCTTATATGAGGACTTGGATAATAAGTTTGGCATACTCTCTATTTAAACACCGTGTAAGGAAGACTAGAGCCAACCTTGCCCTGACTCTCTCTCTCTCTCTCTCTCTCTCTCTCTCTCTCTCTCTCTCTCACCAATTAGCCCTATTATCATCCATGCAAGATGTTAAGAATTGGTAATATACCAAAGCAATAAAGTGGACTATAACACATGGTTTCATATCTGGTGGCTTAGATGAGGACTTGGATAATAAGTTTGGCATAATCTCTATTTAAACACCGTGTAAGGAAGACTAGAACCAATCCTACCCTAGGTCTCTCTCTCTCTCTCTCTCTCTCTCTCTCTCTCTCTCTCTCTCTCTCTCTCTCTCTCTCTCTCTCTCTCTCTCTCTCTCTCTCTCTCTATCTATCTATCTATCTATCTATCTATCTATCTATGGTCGTTTTACCAATCTCCTATTTGTGATGAAAAAAATAGGGAGAGTTTTGTGTTTGCAATGACAATGAGTAAGAGGGAGAGTTTTGTGTTTGCAACATGACAATGAGTAAGAGAGAGAGAGAGAGGAGAGTGGAGTGGAGTGAGGGTTGGGCTAGAGGAGGGAGGATGAGGAGAGAAGAGAGAGAGGATAGGGGTAATAGAGGGTATAGGGAGAGAGTGTATGTCAAAAAAAGCTCGCTCCAATTTATGAAGCAGTATGATTGATGCCAAAGATTTGTATCTCTCCATAAGAAGGATAGAATTCCCCTATTGTCTAGCAATCTCTTAAAAAATGGGGTATTGACTTTGTAGATGTAATTAGCCATGCAAAAAAATAACAAAGGCTCAATACATCACTATTTCTATAGACTACATGATTGAATGGAGTGAAGCTAAATCTACACGTAAGGATGTTAATGTAAGGATAACCGTGAAGTTTTTATATAAGAATTAATTGCAAGTCTTCGACCTACTACCCCCAAGCCAAGTGAAGAGTACTAACAAGAAGGCATTATGTGCATTTCTTACCAAAATAGTGCACTAAAATAGTGCACTAAAACAAGAAGACATTATGTGCAAATTACCAAAATAATACACTAGCAAGAAGATGTTATGTGCTCTTCTTACCAAAATAGTTGAAGCCAATAGAAGTGATTGGCAGCATAAGCTCATGGTAGCTATATGGGCTTATCGAGCAGCTTACAAGGTCACAATAAATAACACTCCTTACAATTTAGGCTTTAGGCTAGAAGCAGTGATGCCGATGGAGTATATTCTTTAAACTACCATAAATGACGAATGAGAATGACTCTCATAGAGATTAGTAGCCCTTATGGGAAATGCTATTTTGAAGAGATTAGTAGCCATTAAAAAAGATCTAAAACAAGACTTGGAGTTATTCCTAGAATGATTGTTGTGAGGTGTAAACAAGGTTTGATAATAATATGAAGGATAGAGATTTTGGTAAAGTGCCACTATCTATGAAGTACCTGGTAGATGCACTTCATGTTCTTAATATTACAATAAACCTTGTTTCATTTGGATAGATGGTTGACCAAGGTCTTGTAAGTGAGTTTCAATCCTCAACAATGCTTTATGGAAGACATCAAAAATCAATGCCGCTTGGTTACAAAGCATAATAGAAATGATAGGATGTTTACTTTAAATGTTAGCATGCCTGAGGTGAAGGCAACCATGTTTACACATGGGACATGTGTCATCGTAGATATTAACATATGGCATAAGCACATTGGTCATGTGATATACAACGGGCAACTGAAATTCATGCTCAAAATATTGTTACACGTTTATTGAAGTTTAAGGTTGATGGTAGTATGTGAAGCATGCTTTCCCACATGAAAAGCATGCCAAACATGCTTTTCCACATGAAAAACATATGAACACAAGGCCATTAAATATTATACATTTTGATATATGGAGACGGACCAACCAATATTATAACAATTATAGGCTGTAGGTACTATGTTACATTCATTGTGATGATCACACTAAGAAAGTGTGGGTTTATTTTATGAAGGAGAAAAGTGAGGTGTTTTCTCACTTTTAGAGATTTAAAGCCGTAGTTGAGAAGGAAAAAGGTATGCAAATAAAATTTCTAAGAAGCATATTTCTCTAATGAGTTCAGGAAATCAAGAGGCAATTCACATGTAGATGTACACTCCACAACAGAATGGTGTTGTTGGGTTGAAAGGAAAAATAGGCACATTGCATGAGTTGCTTGTGCCTTGATGTTTGAAAAGAATATGCTGGATTATTATTGGGTTGAATCAAGAAGAAATTCACATGTAGGTACACTCCGCAATAGAATGGCGTTGCTGAAAGAGTAGCACCTACATTATAAACATAACCCCCATTGCAAGTGTTCATGGCATGATGCCTGAACAAAAGTCTATAGGCATAAAATAGATGTGTCTCACTTGAAAGTGTTTAGATGTATTGCATATGTGCATGCTGCTAATGAAGTGAGAACCAAGTTGAGCCCAATTATAGAGAAATGCATCTTTATTGGTTATGCTTTGGAATAGAAAGAGGTATAAATGTTATAACCTTACCACTCATGAGGTGTGAGTAAGTAGAGATGAGTAGCTAGTATGCACACGTGAAAGTAACCAAAGATGTAGATGTAAGAAAGTAATGATGCTATCCTACTTATAGAGCAACAACCCACAGGGTCTTAGAAGACCTAGAGTCCTCTAGCAGTGGATCTGGTGTTAATTTATGGTCAGGTAGGTTGTAGATAAATGTAAGGAGTATATATACATCATCTCGTGGTGCTCCAACTGCTAGTACACATGTATCACACAAAAGGGAGGAAAAGGTAGATCAACCTTTTGTGCCTGATCTATCAGATTTGTCAACAAGGCACTCTTATGTGGATGGTGACTCTAGTGGCTATAAGTAGAGCCTTGATGAGTAGCTTGGCATTCTGTTAATGGTTACTCCTAGTACATGGAGAACAAGGGCTATTTTGAGGACACACGATAGTGATTGTGGTGGTGTACACGCAAAGGTTTACTCAAGTTAGATACCTTGTTGATAGACTGAGATATAATGGATGCACAACCCATCACTATGCTGAGATGGTTGAAGCAATACAAGATAGAGAGCCCACTTGTTTTGAGCAGGCACTTGGAAATAAAAAATGGAAAGATGACATGGATGTGGAGATGGTAGCATTAGATACAAATACAACATAAGAATTAGTTCCTTTGCCTAAGGATAAGAAGGCAGCTAGATGTAAGTGGGTGTACAAAAGGTCAAGCATAATTTAGATGGACCTATGTATACGTAGGCATATGGAATTAAGTAGAGATGTTATCTTTGATGAGATGAGTAGCTGGTATGCACCACTGAAAGTAACCAAAGATGTAGATGTAAGAAAGTAATGATACTATTTCACATGTAGAGCAGCAACCCATAGGTGCTTAGTAGACCTAGAGTTCTCTAGAAGTGGATCTGGTTTTAATCCATGGTCAGGCAGGTTGCAGATAAATGAAAAGGAATATAGATACATCATCTCATGGTACTACAAGTGATCGTACACATGTATCATGTAAAAGAAAAGAAAATGTAGACCAACCTTTTGTACCTGATCTATCAAATTTGTCAAAGGCACTCTTATGTGGATGGTGACTCTAGTGGCTCTAAGTAGAGTCTTGATAAGGAGCTTGGCATTTTGTTAGTGGTGGTTACTCCCAGTACACAAAGAACCAGTGCTATTTTGAGGACACTCGGTAGTGATTGAGGTGGTGTACATGTAAAGAGTTAGATACCTTGTTGATACGCTGAGATATGATGGATGTCCAACCCATCACTATGTTAAGATGGTTAAAGTAGAACAAGAGTTAGAGCCCATGTGTTTTGAGTAGACACTCGGAAATAAAAAATGGAAAGATGCCATGGATGAGGAGATGGTAGCATTAGATACAAATGCGACAGAAGAATTAGTTCCTTTGCCTAAGGATAAGAAAGCAGTTTGGAAAACCACATTTATCATAGATTTCTTTCAATTTGCCGAGCTCATAACCCTTGAGGTCTCCAAGCTCCACAACTCCTTAAGAAGCAATTCCACCGCACCTCCTCCCGCGAGCGCTGTCACACCACCGCAACATTGCACTACGTGTACTCGTCTCTCCTCTCACCTCATTTCACTCACACACAATCACTAGCATGGATTAGAGAGACATTAGCAAGAGCAAGAATCTATTGCACAATGGGAAAGTCCTTTGTGTTATAAGAGATTTTCACTTATATACATGGCCAAAAGTGTTGACACTCACTTAAATTGTGGTCGATGTGTTATAAGAGATTTTCACTTATATACATGGCCAAAAGTGTTGACACTCACTTAAATTGTGGTCGACCGAGCACTTTAGGCTCATAAGAGGCCTAATGCTATTATACAATGACTACTCTCATAATATATCTATGAAGTACATCACTTGGGACTTCGTCCTAACTTGCTACCACATGCTCCTTGATATAAGATAATGTCGGTAGCTCTTGTTAACCCTAGAATGGGTTAATATTTTTCCCTTTCCTAATACCGATTACATCCTTGTGATTGGGTTGAATACCTTTGTGTGGGGAGAATTGACAAGATTTGGTGATGGCTTTTGATGTTGAGTGACGTTCAATGGTTTTATCCCTCCGATAGGAATAAGAAAGGCTAGTTAGTAAATGAAAAGGTTAGAGATAAGCGAGAATTCTTAACAGGGTGGGGGTTTTTATTTAGTGATTGCATTTTTATATTTTTATGATTTTTTTTGATATATTTTTTGCTCACTTTGTTTTTTGCATTTATAAGCAGAATTACATGTTATTTGTGTTAGTTGGGAAACTAAGAGATGTTAATAATGGGGGAGAAGAGAAGGAAGGATCTGGAGGAACATAGATAAAATCATCAGAATGAGATTGTGATTCTCAGTTCCTCATTTGATTCATTGAAAAACGACAATTCATCAGTTGAAGAATTTGGCCTTTAATGATGTTTCTTTTTGTGGCAATATTCTTGTCAAATGTATTGAGTAGGACATGTTCATACACGCTTCTTCCCATGTACTTTTTATGCTTTTATTAATGGCTAGAAGACTAAGTGATATTTTTCTTGAGGGGCCTTTACAACATGAATGGGTTTGATTTATGAGCAATGCATCTGTACCGTTCGACAAATTCTAGAACATGAAGTAGAAATACTTGGGGATAGAGGATGGGCTAGGTGGACCCAAATTTGGGACAACCAATATTGACTTTATATTGTGAAAATCTCTATTCGAGATATAGAGATATTAGTTCAAAATATCACCACATGTCATGAGTTAGAAGAGGCAGGGCTTATAGAGTATTGTTGGATTGTCGATATAAACAACAACTCCGAGAATGATGACTTTTGTTGAGAAATTGATCAGCCTAGACAACTCCTTCATGCCCATAAAATAGTCATCCTAGAAAATATTAGGAGGCTTCAAGGTCTTGGAAACGTTTAGGGAAACTTGGGGGAAAGGAAACCCTTGTATATAAACATTTTTAAGATTTTTTTAGTGGTGTAAATATTTCTCACATATAAAGGTTTTACTTTTGAGAAGTTGTTTCTTTTTAAGGGCTATCCAATAAGCTAAAGAGTTTTGTACTCTTTTCTTTTTTTTCAGAATCTAGTGGAGTTGTCTAAGGGGTTATTCGCATGACCTTTGAGATCTCTTGCATGGAGCCTAACCTGGGACATTCTCAAGCAAAGGCCCAAAGGTAGGATAGACTCTAGGTGAATGCAGAGACTCCATCAAGGATTACTTTGCCATGGCTGGCTATAATAAAACTAGTAAGTTAATCATGGCCTATCAAAAGCTTTGTGCCCTAGCCAAGTCTTAGTGGAAGTCTGCATGCCAACATCAACTTATTAATGAAAATAGTCTTACTTGGGAGAAAATCAAAGCAATTCTTAAGGAGAGGTACTGCCCTATAAACTTTGAATTAAAAAATATGGATACCTTTTTATAGTGGCAAAGAAGAGGTATACCTTTGAATGTGTATCATTGTTCGAGTTTATCCAACTTTTTAAGTGTGCACCTCCTTTGACTAAGGCATAGGGACTAAGGTGGTTTATCACTAGCTGGGCTCATCCATTAAATTTTGAAGTTGAAGCTCTTCAACCAACCTCTATCATTGGCTTGGGTCATCCACTAAATTTTGAAGTTGAAGCTCTTCAGCCTCTATCTCTGATGTCGTGCTCTAAGCCAAGGCCAAAGAAGGAGCCATACAAAGCCAAGGTAATCTTGTTGGGGCCAATCAAGCATCAAGTTAGCCTTGCCCTCTAAAGAGAAAGCATCCTTCTTCTCCTCCTAGAAGTGGGCAATCCCATGATGGTCAAGCTTTCAAGGCCCCTCAACTTGATACGCAAAGTACCCCTCCTTTCTTTTTGAATCTTACTCATAAACTTCTTTGAAGGACCAAAGAGGAGAATTGATACTTTAAGTGTGTTGATAAGAACCACCAAGCTTGTGAATGTGGAATTTTCCTCCTCCTTATGAAGAATTGATGTTCAACCCTACTTAAGTTAACTCTCGCCCCTTCGTGGAACCTTGACTTTGTCTCCCCCTTCTACAAAGAATCGGCATCTAGCCCCTTCAGTTAACTCTTACTCCAATCCTCAAAAAAATCGATCTAGCTAGAGTGTAGGTCATGTTGTCTCAAAAGAAGAGACTCGTGTTCATGTACCTATGGAGGGACAAATAGGTAGTATTCTATCATTGAGATTACAGAAACCCGTGTTCATGTTGTCGAAAGAAGAGACCCGTGTTCATGTACCTATGGAGGGACAAATAGGTAGTATTCTATCATTGAGATTACAGAAACCCTAAAAGCTATAAGTTTCCATCTTTTAACTGATTTAGGTAGTTCGCATTCATTTATCTCTCCTCAATGTCTAAAGATGCTTAGTAGCAAGGTTAAGGAAACTAAGAAATCATTAAAGTTAGAAATGGTTGTTGGACACATGGAGTTTTCTGAGTCAAAAATAGATGAAATTCCATGTCTCCTTGATGGAAAACCTGCCTCTCAATCTTTCAAGGTTATTCCCTTAGGAATATTTTATAATAGTTTGGGTATGGATTAGCTTAGTAGGAATGATGTTGACATTCAAGTTGCATGTTTAAATATTTCAGCATGTCTCATCAATACATCATCAAATTACAAGGAAATGGGGTACATGGTAAGACTAGATTGCATGTAGTTAAAGCTACATGTTTAGTCAAAGGTCAAAAGGATTAGCTTTGTATGTTATGAAATTAAATAAAGCTAAAGACAAGCCCAGCCCCCAAAATGGGAATTGCAATGGCTTAGTGAATATGTGGACCTATTCCTCCTTGAGGAGCTTACAAAAATACCGCCTTATAGGGAAGTTAATCATGAGATAGAGGTATAGCCTACCTCTCCAACTTGTGGCCAAAAGAGCTTATAAGATGTCAAACCTAAAGGAAATTGAGTTAAAGGAACGACTCTCTCATTTAATTAATTAAGAGTTTATTTAGCCTAACATATCCCCTTGGGGAGAACCGATTCTCTTTCAAAAGAAAAAAGATGGCAATTTATTTATTTAATCTCAAACGAATTTAAATCAATTGAAGGGACTTTGTGTGGAGGATGATCAATGTTCTAATCAATGGCCCATGTGTGCATTACATCTGTGTTGCAAAACCACATCATCTTACTAGTCTTCCCAGCCACATGAGACCTTGTTGAAAAAAACGAGGGAGCAGGTGCCCCCTTTGCACATCCCACAATAGTTCGCCCACATTTTCCCATCCTTCCTAAATGCCACAGACATTTGACCCTGCTATTTTATGGAGTCCTCCTGATTGCCCAGAAGGTTTGATGTATTGGTGCTTCCACCACACTAGTATATGTGGATTCACTGCCCGCACTTGTCTCTTCATCTAAGAAATGAATGTTTCTAGGTCTTCCAATTAGTTTTCTATCTCAAATATGCACATTGAACTCTGGCCTATGGCTTGCATCATCCTCCACATCAATTACAAAGAAGATTGCCTCTTATGGCTTGTTGACTCTCGATCAGCACTTAAAGGAGTTGGTTCCTTGTACATGGGAGTACCTGCAGTGCTGCTTTTCATAGTCCATATAACCTGTGCTGGACTAGGAGTGGTAGAATTTTCCCTTTCAACAAGCTTCTCAATACTAGGCCCTGCTCCAATGTGTTTGCCAAGGTTGTAGGAATTCTGTTTTGCACTTTGCAAGAGGGCATTGGCCATGTCTGTGTAACACAAGCATCATATAATGATATTCTTTGCTTGAAACCCTCCCCGACTAACCAACTTCCATGCTTGGATGCTGATAAGTTTGAGTGTGGTGTGCGTGCTTGATCACTACTCTTCTCTACCTACAATACTTACTCAAATATGCCAATGACAATAATTTCTCAGCAGGTTATGTTTTCAAAAACCCAAACTTAATAAGAGATAGAGGTAGTAGTCATACAGAAATCATTATATTGCCCCAATGGGAAATACGAATTTCCCACCAACTAAACCATACGTCCATAGCAGGTATGTCTCAATCACTCACATTTCCACTTTACCACCATTGTCGGATGACAGAGCTTGCGCTTGTGCTACTATTTTTGTCGTTGTCGTTCGCCATTGCTCACACATGTTCTTGTGTACACCTTGGACTGCTTTCATGACATACTTTGTGGTATGAAGGTTGAGGCTTTGTGCCCAATGGAACAAGCATAACCATTCTCGACCCTTCATATCTAGCCCTTCATTGTATACTTCTCTTATATCATTCTGATTTGCTTGGGCCTCATCTGCCAAACCCAGAGAAATCGGCCTTCTCAAATCCATGTGTCACCCCATGACATTATTCAAGCATTCCCAAAATAAGACTTGGGAGGTCTTGTCCTCCTGTTTCATTTCACATGTAGCTACTGTAAGAAGCTCCTGTAAGCTACCACACAAAAACAACAAAAAAAAAGTGATGACATGATGACATGATGTACATTAATGCTATTATAGTGTTTTCATAAATGAATTCCTTGCTACCTTAGATCGTACACATGGCATGCCATTGTCACCCAATCTAAAATGTGATGTGTGTGGTCAAATTGTATCTAAGCTTTCCTTAAATCACCATTGCCAGAGTGCCTGATTCTATTTACAAGATCAACACCTGATGCTGCAGGTCCCTTTGTTGACATCTTGAAGACAAAACATCGATCGAATTCACTCCCTTGGCCTAGAAATCTGCTTCCATGAAAGAAATCATAGGTATAATCCCTCTTCAACCACAATAAATCATAGGTATAATCCCTCTTCAACCACAATAAATCATCATAGCCAAAAGACCTGATTGGAGGACCCTTACGTGCTTGCAATACTAACCTGCAATATACAATTGGTTAAATAAGCTAAAACCACCTCTTCGAGTAATTCTCAATGCATACTTACTTATTATTTTCAACTAGAGGTCCAAGCTCCTCCAATGCATCACTGAACTCCTTTTCTCCAAGTTGCTCTACATGTCCCCCTTCCCTTACCAATGATGTCAAAACCAATTCTTTGGCTACACACATTTGCACCCTTCTTGGACCAGCATTCCTATTAACACTAACCACTTTTTCCACCATTTCTCTTGTGTTGTCCAATAATTTCTTCGATGTTCTTACCTGCACAGTGTGTGAATGATTTCCCATGTGTATCATTAACCAAGTGAGGGTCTCATCATCACTAGGCATGACATAATACACATAACAACGACATGATCCCTTGCATGTAGCTGGCTTCTTTGCAGTAGTGGCAAATGATCTTCCCTTTATGTATGGCTAGGAGGCCCACTATGCAAGTCCTCTTCATGCATCCTTTGAAACAACTATCATTGCTAATGCCAGTGTTTAAATACCAGGTGGACAAGTTGTATTTGGGCACTCCATTATGCCGATACAATGGCTAATCCTGCATACTCCTTCTTGAAAGGAAACATATGAAGTGGCTGGCTTTGTCCAAATATTACCATCTAACTTGTGGTTCATCACTGCCATTGTTGAACCAGATCCCTTTATGTTTGGAAACTCGAATATCACATCTCCATCATAAAACCTTAGAAGCTCTTCAACTTGTACAACTCGTTAAATTCCCCACACAAGCTTTGTCAAAGTGTTTTCCTTCTTCATTGTAAGCAAGAAATCCACGGTGCTCTTACTATTGTGACGAGAAAATGATCCTGTCTCTGAGGAACCTCTGTCCGTAAAAGGAAACTGCATCAACAAACTGTGAGGGACTTTCAAGATCCACAAACACCTGACTACACATGGGTGTATGACATTCTGAAGTGAATGTCACCTCATACAAGAGAGAAAGTGACCCCTTAAGGATATAGAGGTCATTACCCTCTGTATCCTTATGTGGAATAAGGCTCACATGCTTTTCCTCATCTTCTCTATGAATGATAGCATCTAAGGACTTGAACTCCTTCGGATAAGATTTTTTAATCAAAAAGTCCTTACTAACAATACCTTTTCCATTGCACAATGGAACACACATGTCGGCATCAGTAAGCTGGGGAAATAGTAGCTTGGTCTCCATAGAGAGAGAGAGAGAGAGAGAGAGAGAGAGAGAGAGAGAGAGAGAGAGAGAATCGAAGAAACTTAAATATTTAAATTAAAAAATTTAAGGTTAGGTTTAGGTTTAGGTTTAGGGTTATAATTAGGAACTAAGATGTGCTTAAATATATAATTAATAAATTAGTTATTAGGTGTGGCACAAAAAATAATTACATCATTATGTATTAGTTATTAGTTATTAGTTATTAGGTGGCACAAAAAATTAGTTATTAGTTATTAGGTGGCACAAAAAATAATTACATCATTATGTATTTATACAACCTACAATTCTCTTCTGTTTATAGATGACTACACAAAGTAAACTAGCCACTTATGTAATCATTAGAACATACTCCAAGGTTGGATATTGTCTAACCTTGAATGCATTTGTGAAGGATTCTATGGGCTTGGTGTATCTTAACAAATGAACGTATAAAGACTTGTAAGTATAAGATATATTTCTCTCTCTGTCTCTCTCTCCCCCCTCTCTCTCTAACCTGATCTTGCTACCACATCTCATGAGAGGGGAAAGTAGAGAGAGAGAGAGAGAGAGAGAGAGAGACATGGTAGCAAGAGCAGGTTAGAGAGAGAGAGATCATATAGTGAGACCATAGAGTAGTCACTTGCATTGACCTATGTCTATGCCAATTTTTGTTCCTCTATAGAGACACACACTAATAAAGGAGGTGAAACTAGTCAGATTAAATGAGCTTGTACATGCTTGGCAGATTAAATGGGTACATAAATAATGAAGATGTATATTACAAAAAAGGGGTCTAAACAATGAGGGATAAATGATCCTATGTGCTTGGTGTATCCTGATAAATATATATATATATATATATATATATATATATATATATATATATATAATATCACTAGGGATAAGGGTCAAATGATCCTATACATTTGACATATCCCAATAAAGAGAGATAAAACAATTTATAGTGACAAACAACACAAGACCATGCAGAGGACAAGCTTGATATGATAATAAATAGTATGGGGGGGAGAGAGAGAGAGAGAGAGAGAGAGAGAGAGAGAGAGAGAGAGAGAGAGAGAGAGAGAGATTTCTATTAAATGTCTTCAAAAGGCCATAAATCTATAGGAGATAAAAGTTATGAAGTTGTGTTACAAAATTTGGTAACATATGAAATAAAAAGAAAAAAAATTGCTACCAAGGACTAGTCTCATGACATGGCTAGCCATCTACAACAATGTTTGAGTTGGTAGAGGGATCCTGTGGGTTTATGTTGAAGTTGTAGTTAGATATTCTTCTTTCAAGACTTTTGAGATTTATGTTAAGTGTTTGAGTGTGTAGCATGGGTTATCAAGGTAGCCAAATTAGATTTCCACCTTTGTAGTAGCCTTGAGCTATAAGCATCTATTTTTTCACCCATCTTTTAATGCCTTACAAAAATTTGGACAATGATTTTTGTGGTGGA
Source organism: Cibotium barometz (assembly GCF_041138505.1). Taxonomy (NCBI): domain Eukaryota; kingdom Viridiplantae; phylum Streptophyta; class Polypodiopsida; order Cyatheales; family Cibotiaceae; genus Cibotium; species Cibotium barometz. The sequence continues at coordinate 28,516,694 of NC_141106.1, forward strand.
GTTACCTACTCTAAGGGAGCTGAGGTTTGGTACCCTTCTTGGAAGAAGCTTGTGAGGAAGCACTGGTGTTTATGAGCAAAGGGATCGAAGTGACATGCAAGTTCAATAGTGACCAAACAATCGACTTTCAAAAGTGTGGTTTCAACCCATAGCTTCCCACTGAGAATTGTGGGTTCTTATTGCTAAGGGTGTGGACAAATAATGAAATATTTAAAGGGTGATTTATGCTACGTAAGTAGTACTTAGAGGCATCAATCTATGTGTCTTAGCCACGTATTTCAAAGTAGCTAGAGGCATCAATTGATTGCCATGCAAGTAGTACTTAGAGGCATCAATTGACTGCCATGCAAGATGATTTATGCTATATGCAAATAGTACTTAGAGGCATCAATTGATTGCCACGTGTGTATGCCACGTCAGATTGCCAACGGTCGGCAATCTGATGTGGCAGAAGCAAGATGAGCATGAGTGCATAGTAAGTGAGCAAATATGCATCTTGCTTTTGCCACGTCAGATTGCCGACCGTCGGCAATCTAAGGTGGCACAAGCAAGATGAGCATGAGGAGGAAGCTGATCAATGCAAGCTATGCGCCAACTTGCTAGGAAATAATCTGGATTGCTTCTTGTCATTTTTCTTCACCCTCATTTTTTTGATGTCATGAATAGCCTTGGTAATTGACTTCGTTGTGAGATCTGTGCATTGATTGCATTGTATACCGCCTTGTACTAATGGCATTAGCCACCGCATACTCCATCTGAGGCAAATACTCAATTTAAAGGGTAATTCATGAGAGAAAATGCCAATAACAAATCCGACAAGATGACAAATCCTAATGGGACTGCTGAGATGATATTGAAGAGATTGGTGGTTGGTGTGGATTAGAAACCCATTAGGTGGAGTATTGTAACTCATGCTTTAGATAATCCTCTTTCTAGAGAAGGGGCTTTCGTCAATTTGGCCTTAATGAGATCAAGTTGAATCACATCTGAACCTTCTGCCTGTAGCAACACTGGTCGACATCTCCCTCGATCAATCGGTAAATGCCTCACCATAATCTTTCCATTGAACTTGGTAGATTTAAGTAGCTTCAATAGTGGGGACCTCTGCAGGTGGCGAGTGAGTCATGTCCCAGATCCTTGCAGCTCTGTTGTGTGATGAATAGGGAATGGAGAAGAAGAATTGCAACTTGGTGGAGAGGATCGCTCAACAGAGGTCGCTCCAACGGTGCCCATGTAAGCGTCAACTATGGTTTGAATGATGACTCTCATGGAGACCCCCATGACGACGTAATAATAGCATGGCCACATCAACAGAGGTAATAATAGTATAATAGTTCTCTCTCATGAGGTAGTGCATCCACCGAGTTAGCAGTGCTTCATCGGAGAGCTTGTGCACCATCGCCAGCCCTTGGGCTTTTGCTCCAACCGTAGGAGATGGTATGAGGATCAAGCCATGCAATTTAAGTATTTTACACACTCGGATAGGATCAAGCTATGCAATAAAATATAGGGTTTTAATCATTATTAATTTTTATTAATCCTTATTACTTTTAAATTATGATTTTTAATCATTATTTTTTCATTAATCCTTATTATTCTTTATAAATATAGAGCAAACCTCCTTCAATCCGTTGTAGCCTCCTTTCCAACCCCTCCCCCTTGTTGCTAGGTTTTCCCTCCCCTCTCTCTCTCTCTCTCTCTCTCTCTCTCTCTCTCTCTCTCTCTCTCTCTCTCTCTCTCTCTCTCTTCCTTCGTATTTATTTTTTTGATTATTATGGTGTTTTGTCTTTTAAGAGCCTAACAAGTGTTGTTGTGTGTGTTGTGCTTTCAGATTAGCCTTTACATGAGGGTAGAAGATGGCTCCTAAAACTCGTTCTAAAAAGGCTCATACACAACATGATGTTGTGGATGTTTTTTAACCCAGAAGGATCCAAAAGCACCGAAGTGCCTCGTGTGAGTGAGGAAGCCTCTACAATAGTCACACCCAGTGGATAGTCATGTTGGTGGCTCAATGCCCCCCCCAAGCTCTAGGAAAAGGCTAGTTCATGAAGACCCACCAACATAAGATGTGCCTTCTTGCCAGATGAGTTTGGCCGATTGGTAACTACAGCACTATTGCAAGATTGGTTGTCCAAGCATTTTGTGGACAAGGAAGAAAGGCTTCCAGGGGTACCATTGTGTAGGCTTTTGGTGAACATAGCCATAAGGACCACGGATGATCATCTAAGAGAGCTCGAGGAGGAGAGTTTTGATCAACATGGGTATGTGCCTACACAAGGTGAATTTATTATGTCAGAGAATTTTCCAAGAGAACAACCAGTGGAATTTAACCCTCGAGAAGGAAAATGGGCTAATGGATTTTGGACAAATCAGTCCCATCGTTTCAATGCGGCGGTATGCATATCTCCTTATCTTTATTTTATTGATGCTATTTTATTTTATGGTTTTTACACATGAGGATTGTGTTGTGTTTCTATAATTTGCAGACAATGGATTCATAGAGGTGGAAACACCTTCATAACAAGAAACTTATTGTATGGGATGGAAACCACAGGGTGGTTGCATGGACTAATGCAATATTTAAAAGTAAGTATTCTCCATCTCAATGTTGTACTCTATTCTTTCCATTACCTATGTTGGTTTGATCTTGCCTTTGATTGTAGAGTGGGATAAATTCCCCGAAAGATATCCATTAGTTCGTTGTCATGTCATCGCCTTCACCAAGGAAGAGGAGGCTAAGCTATTAATGTACCTGGCAAACCTAAACAGGTGCCTTCATGAATTGACCTAAAATTATTGCATGTATTTTATATTGTAGCTAGTCTTTGACCTTGTATGAGTTACTTTAAGCACAGTGACTTGCGTACATGTGCCTCAAACGTTGGCCCACGATATATTTTTAATGCAAAGGTTTGGGCTTGCCAACCCAACCGCCTTACTTGATAAGCTCACAAACGAGGAGAAAAAATGGGTTAAACTCATTTACAGCGGCATGTGATAAGCACAAGCCAAGGTCAAGATGGTGGTACAAGGTGCCCATGACCTTGTTGTGCCAATTTTTATTCCAGGTATGCTATTTTTTCTTGCCTATTTGTAGCAATTGCTTTACTTTTGAAACTTCACATCTTAATATATGAAGCTTTCTTACTTGAGTGAAATAGGAGAAGTTCAAAACAAAATTAAACGCGAGAACACATCAATTGCCTAATGGAGGCGATCGCACAAAAGAGGAGGAGAAGGCATACCAAACACATTTGAAGGATGTAGAAAAGGTCTTCACCAAAAGGGGGTAAGCTTCATAATAGAAAGCCATGATCCAAACACATGTGCAAAATGCTTATTTTTTCACTCCTTGAGGTAAGTCAAGAATGGTTTAGCTCCAAGATCCACTGCATCCTCTCATGAGCCTTTTGAACCTCTGCAGACTCACACTCAATACCAAGCAATATCTCCAATGTCGTTTTTTTTAGAGGCAATATCAATAAACATATTTACACAAGAAAGATCGGAATGTATTGTCACTATGACCATAACTTGCATCTATCATTGCTTGTTTTCCACCCACAATTACTTGTACAATCTTTGCCTTCCTGATGTAATTAAAATAGAATTATAAGGGTTGCGTGCAAGAGAGAGATATGCATGTTCTTTCAACCTTATGTATTGGACACTTACTTTCTCTCAAGCAAGATTAAGTGCCCCAAAAGTTGTAACTTGTCCATGGTCAATTGTTAGCCTTTCACGTTCCAATCTTAGTATTTAAAAATTACATCGAAGAATCCCTTTCCATTGGCAGGATTAGAAATGGCCATGAAGAGATACCCCCTTTTGGTGAAGACCTTTTCTACATCCTTCAAATGTGTTTGGTACGACCTCCTCTTCTGTGTGATCGCCTCCACTAGGCAATTGATGTGTCCTCGCGTTTAATGTTGTTTTGAACTCCTCCTATTTCACTCAAGCATGAAAGCTTCATATATTAAGATGTGAAGTTTCAAAAGTAAAGACATTTCTACAATTAGGCAAGAAAAAATAGCATACTTGGAATACAAATTGGCACAACAAGGTCATGGGCACCTTTTACCATCTTGACCTTGGCTTGTGCTTATCACGTGTCGTTAATGAGTTCAACCCATTTTCGCTCCTCATCCGTTAGCTTATCGAGTAAGGTGGTTGGGCTGGCAAGCCCAAACCTTTGCATTAAAAATACATCATGGGCCATCGTTTGAGGCACATGCACGTGTGTCACTCTGCTTAAAGTAACTCATACAAAGTTAAAGACTAGCTACACTATCAAATATATGCAATAATTTTAGGTTAATTCATGAAGTCACCTGTTTAGATTCGCTAGGTACATTAATAGCTTAGCCTCCTCTTCCTTGGTGAAGGCGATGATATGACAACAAACTAACGGATATCTTTCGAGGAATTTATCCCACTCTACAATCAAAGGCAAGATCAAACCAACATAGGTAATGGAAACAAAAGAATAAAGCATTGAGATAAGTTGTACTTACTTTTAAATATTTCATTAGTCTATGCAACCACCCTGTGGTTTCCATCCCCCCATACGATAAGTTTCTTGTTATGAAGGTGTTTCCATCTTTGTGAATCAATCTCTGCAAATTACAGAAACACATAACACAATCATCATGTGTAAAAACCATAAAATAAAATAGCATCAATAAAGTAAAGATAAGGAGATATGCATACTGCCACATGGAAACAATGGGACTAATTTGTCCAAAATCCATTAGCCCATTTTGCTTCTCGAGGGTTAAATTCCACTAGTTGTTCTCCTAGAAAACTCTGTGACATAATAAATTCACCCTGTGTAAGCACATACCCATGTTGATCAAAACTCTCCTCAAGCTCTCTTAGATGATCATCCATGGTCCTTATGGCTGGGTTCACCAAAAGCCTACACAATGGTACCCTTAGAAGCCTTTCTTCCTTGTCCACAAAATTCTTAGACAACCAATCTTGCAATAGTTCTGTAGTCACCAACCGGCCAAACTCATCTAGCAAAGAAGGCACATCTTATGTTGGTGGGTCTTCACGAAATAGCCTTTTCCTAGAGCTTTGGGGCATCATTGAGCCACCAACATGACTATCCACTATGGGTGTGACTAATGTAGAGGCTTCCTCACTCACACGAGGTGCTTCGGTGCTTTTGGATCCTTCTAATTAGAGACATCCACCACATCGTGTTGTGTATGAGCCTTCTTAGAAAACAAGTTTTAGGAGCCATCTGCTACCCTCGTGTAAAGGCTAATCAGAAGGCACAACACACACACAACAACGCTTGTTAGGCTCTTAAAAGACAAAACACTATGATGATCAAAAAAATAAATACGAAGGAAGGGGGAGAGAGAGAGAGAGAGAGAGAGAGAGAGAGAGAAAGAGAGAGAACCTGGCAAGGGGGAGGATTTGAAAAGGAGGCTACAATGGAATGAAGGAGGTTTGCTCTATATTTATAAAGAATAATAAGGATTAATAAAAATAAATAATGATTAAAAATCCTAATTTAAAAGTAATCAAGATTAATAAAAATTAATAATGATTAAAAACCTAGGTCATTACCCTCCATATCTTGATGTGGAATAAGGCTCACATGCTTTTCCTCATCTTCTCTATAAATGATGGCATCTAAGGACTTGAACTCCTTGGGATAAGATTTTTTAATCAAAAAGTCCTTGCGAACAATACCTTTTCCATTGCACAATGGAATACACATGTCAACATCAGTAAGCTGGGGGAATAGGAGCTTCCTTTTGCTATTAATACATTCTCCATTGCACACTGGAACACACATGTCAGCATCTGTAAGCTGGGAGAATAGTAGCTTGGCCTCCATAAAGAGAGAGAGAGAGAGAGAGAGAGAGAGAGAGAGAGAGAGAGAGAGGATGGGAGGGAAAGGGAGAAATAATCCAAGAAACTTAAATATTTAAATTTAAAAAATTAGGGTTAGGTTTAGGGTTAGGGTTATGATTAGGGACTAGAATGAGCTTAAATATATAATTAATAAATTAGTTATTAGGTGGCATAAAAGTAAGAAGAATATGCATAAATAATTAGTGGGTGTGTCCATGGGTACAAAATAAAACTATTTTGTAGATTATAATCAACCAAAAATAACCTTGATTAGAAAAATATCACTCCATTTAAGACTCTCTGTAACCAATTGTTCTTATCTTGTTTTTTATTTTTATATACAAAAAATATTTTATATCATTTTATTTTGTTAAAAAATGAAAACAATAGCTCCTTATTGTAGATATATCTCCACTTAGCTTTCTCATATAGGAGGAATATGTAACTTAAGTAGAGAAACATAGGCTCTGAGACCCATTTGTTAAACCTACAAAATTATCTATATTAGATTTGACGTATAAAATTAACATATGGGAGGTCAGTCCTTGGGAGGAAGAATCTCCCAAAGGCAAGTGAACCTAAAATATTATCATATGGGAGCTCAGGAAGAATCTTCCAAAGGTATGTGAACTTAAAATATTGTTTGACCTAAAATATTACCATATGCAAGGTTAGTCCTTTGGGAGGAAGAATCTCCCAAAAGACAAGTGAACTTAAAATATTAGCTATATTAGATTTGACCGAAAATATTACCATATGAGGTCAGTCCTTGGGAGGAAGAATCATTGAACAATAGCTCATTCCTGTTGAAATATATGATGTACAAGTGATAAAGGGTGAGAGAAAGAGGTCATGTAGGTGTGAACACACCCCAAATAAAGTGGGCATATGGGTGGAAAAGGGATCTAGGGTTAGCCCAACCCTAGCCTTTGGTGAACCCTATATAAAGGGTAGGAGGCCTCACTTTTTGTAACACAATCAAGACATTCACAAGGTGAAGGTCAAGCCAACTTTGGAGTGGCTAAAATAAAAGGTAATATAGAAGCTTTTTATACATCTTGTGTTCTTGCTCTCTCTCATATATGTTGCTCTATCTTGCTATCAACTATTGCTGCCATTGTGCATACTCCCCATAATTTTGACATGGTATCAGAGCCTTGAAAAGGCTAAGTTCCCCTTCAATCTCCTTTTTCTTTTTCTCTCACTATCATGAGCCATTCACATCCTCATAAAGAAGGGCGGTGGTAGAAGAAGGTGAGAAGCAAAAAGGTGTCAAGAAGGAAAGCAACAAAAGAGCTTCATCAAGAGGAGATTCCGTCATCATCAACAAGTTCTTGAAGCTTTGAAGAAGAAGAAGAAGGTGATCCTCATCATCGACAAGAAGAAGAGGAGGAGGAGGAAAAAGAAGAAGAAAACGCAAGCAAATTGGTAAATTTCTAGTTTTTTCCATCAAGAAATTCCATCATGTTCTCTGTCATCAATCTTCTTCGAAGATGTCGAAGATGGATGGGAGCATCGTTGTGATCGATTGAAGGAGTGAAAGGTTAGCTGGGTTTGTCCTCTTCCCCCCTATCAAAGGGAAAACTTCATCAACAAACGCATCATCATCGGCAAAAAAGCGCAGCTCAGTTTTTTTACGTCCGTCATTCCGTCGTCGTCTGACACCAATTTTTCGTCACAGTCTGTTGACCGGATTGGTGCGCTTGGGTGGTTGTTGTTGCTTGGCTGCCCCACAACAAAGGAGGTGGAAAGCTAGTCGACAAGAAAACACTGCTCGTCGCTAAAGATCTTTCTAATTCTCTCTTGTCCGTCTATTTTCGCCATCCGTCACACTGCGTTCTATCCGTCGTCGTCTAGTGGTCCCGCGTCAACTGCCGCCTTGTGTATGGCGGGTGTTGATGCTTAAGCAACAGCCTTGTTAGCTAAACAAGCTCTACCTCAGAAGCTCCTTCAATGATTGCAGCCACACAACAGCATCGGCTCTGCAGAACATCATTGGGCAGCAAAATGCAATTTGCATTTTTTTCTCAAAAAAAAGGAACTTTTTTTTTCTTCAAAGGTTTTTTTAAAACCTTTTTTTTCTAAGGTTTTTCTTACTTCCAAGGTTTCTTCTAAAAACCTTATTTAAGGTTTCAAACCTTTCAGAGAAAGGTTTCTTCCCTCATTTCTTTCAAGCTCAAGGCAAGCCGAGGAAGAAATTATTATTTTTGCCTTTCCCATTTGGGAAGTGCAAGGCATGCACATCGATGCATCAAGCCTAAATTTTTTTTATGAACTCATATGCATGAAAGTCATCTACTATATTGTAATGGAGTTAGACACTACCCTTGTGTTCATAAACAAGTGGTAAGACCTCTCCTAAATCAATGTTCACATTGGTGTATGTATTTATGCATCATGATGAAGTGGAAGGTGGAAGCAAGAAGCATATTGAGAAGCACATGCATAAGCTATTGAAACATGGGTGGCAGCCTTGTGTTAGTCTATGTGGCAGCTGGACTAAGGAAGCTAGCATGATTGGAAGGAGACATGTCTACCATGAGAAAGGATTGGAGAAGCACGAAGACGCAACCAATGAAGCCAATGTAATAAAGAATGGTACATCCAAATCCCACTTGAAGTTTGTCTTTTGCAAAAAGATGGTTTCATCAAAGCGAAGGAGCAACAAGGGTGGTACAGGAAGCCACTAGGGAAGAGAAGGTACCAAAGATGTTACTAAGGTTGAGGGAAATTATGTAAATTCCTCAAATGTTCTTGATGAGAACTTACTCTTCTAGTTGAAGAGTGAAGCATGTTTGCTAGAATTGGGAGTGAACCACATTACTCTATACCCTCATCACTTTTGTAAAAGCCTAATTTATAAAGGCTACCTACCTTGTCATCTATCCTATGGTTGAGAGGGGGTCTTTTGTTCTTGTATGTCCAATGCTCACCTTGCTCCATGTTTGGCATTGTCCCATGGTGGCATTGAGAGGGGGTGTTGAAATATATGATGTACAAGTGATAAAGGGCAAGAGAAAGAGGTCATGTAGATGTGAACACACCCCAAATAAAGTGGGTATGTGGATGGAAAAGGGATCTAGGGTTAGCCCAACCCTAGCCCTTGGTGAACCCTATATAAAGGGCAGGAGGCCTCACTTTTTGTAACAATCAAGACATTCACAAGGTGAAGGTCAAGCCAACTTTGGAGTGGATGAAATAGAAAATAATAAAGAATCTTTCTATACATCTTGTGTTCTTGCCCTCTCTCTCATAAATATAAGCTCTTCTTCTTCATGTGTGTGGTAGCATTGAGAAAAGAAGCAGCATAACTTTGTAAGAAGTTCTTTTTCACCTGCTTGAGTGACATAAACATTAGCCTTAATATTTAATCTATTAACTCTAAGTGAGTAAGAGAGAGGAGAGAGACTTTCTTCGACTAAGTGAAATAAAAGAGAGAGAGAGCTAAACTGCATCTTCGTAACAAAGAGAAGACTGGTCAGCAGTAGCGCAAGCAAGAGCTCAGTGGGGTTCTCTCTATCAAAGAGAAGAGTGGTCGGGAGTAGCAGAAGCAAGGAGCCTCACATAGTTGCCTCACAAGGAGCCTCACAAGTCAAAGTCTTAGTTTTTCCTCTGTGTGGTCGGCAACACATAGTTTCCTTGTTTCTTTTCACCACTTGCCTAAACAGCTCTCTGAAGCATCGGCATCTCCTCGCAAAAGAGATGTGAGCAAGCCTGGCCTTGCCACATAACCACAATCTCTATATGAAGGCGGCATGAAACTTCTACAAACAAAATAACAAAAATTTACAGAAAGTGGCCTTAACTACAGCATCTCAACGTCGGGTTACTAGCAATATCAAGGTAATTCTGCCAGAGATGAGTTGCACTAAATAATTGCAATAATTGATTAGTGCTGATTGAGGAACTGCAGTAATCTAGGTGGCCGTTTTTTCTCCCCGTTCAGTGCGCCTCAACCACATTTGCTTGATACATTTGCAAGAGCATGAAACTCGTTGGTGTTTGCCACATGTACATGCCACGTCAGATTACCGACGGGGTCGGTAATCTAATGTGGCATGTACACGTGGCATTCATGCACGGGTATTTCTAATCTTGGCAGTGCTTGCAAACTCCAGGTATTTCTAATCTTGGCGGCATATGTGACATGCAATATGGCGGCGCATGGGACATGCAAACCTTGCGAATTTCCAGGTCCTTCGTATAGCAATGATTAGTTCTCCTTCTTAGCACTTTCCAAGTCTATGATTAGTTCTCCTTCGTAGCAGTGGACTTCACTATTAAAGACCCAACCAAGCCATACATCAATCTTTCAACTTTATTTCAAGAAGTAAGTGCCCCCAACTCTTTTGAAAATTTAAAATTTTGAAGTAGACGTCCATTTTGAACATTTAAATTGATTTATTTTCAAAATTGTTATTTTCATGCTCTCTATGAATTTATAGTAAATAGAAATAATATTTAATAAGATCCCTTGATTTATGGTGAGTGTGACTTAATTATAGCTAGCCTTAGGTTATAGATTAGTCTAGATATATTTTTTCATATAACCTTGACATATTATAGCCCATAGCCTATAAACATCCTTCTTTTTATTGTACTCTCCACTCAAAAAGCCTATCCTATATTTTTCAAGAATGAATCATTTTAGGACATAGGAAGTTAAATGTGCAATGTACACCATAGTAAGTGCATCGAATTGTGTATCAAGAAGTGCATATGGTCTTTTCTTAGAGTATATTTTTTATTCAATCAAGAAGTGCATCGAATTGTGTATCAAGAAGTGCATATGGTCTTTTCTTAGAGTATATTTTTTATTCAAGACCTTCCACATAAAAATGTGTAGATTTATATGATAACGATCCTAGATTTGACCACAAATAATGATTGAAGAAACTATGTGATTTTAGAGGGAGAATCTTTTTTAGGAATTAATTGAAGTTAAAAAAAAAGTGTCTTGAAGTAAACCCTCTCACATCTTACTGTACGTGGTTTAGATTTGCTATTTTTTGCACATTTTGCATTAGAAATCATTATTAATCCTTCTTAGGATTTTTAATCATTATTGATTTTTATTAATCGTAATTACTTTTAAATTAGAGTTTTTAATCATTACTTGTTTTTATTAATCTTAATTATTCTTTATAAATATAGAGCAAACCTCCTTCGTTCCATTGTAGCCTCCATTCCAAACCCTTCTCCCTCTCTCTCTCTCTCTCTCTCTCTCTCTCTCTCTCTCTCTCTCTCTCTCTCTCTCTCTCTCTCTCTCTCTCTCTCTCTCTCTCTCTTCGTATTTATTTTTCTAATCATCATGGTGTTTTGTCTTTTAAGAGCCTAACAAGTGTTGTTGTGTGTGAGGGTAGAAGATGGCTCCTAAAACACGTTCTAAGAAGGCTCATACATAACATGATGTGGTGGATGTCTCTTAACCAGAAGGATCCAAAAGCACCAAAGTGCCTTGTGTGAGTGCGGAAGCCTCTATAGTAGTCACACCCGTAATGGATAATCATGTTGATGGCTCAATGACCCCCCAAAGCTCTAGGAAAAGGCTAGTTCGTGAAGACCCACCAACACAAGATGTGCCTTCTTTGCCATATGAGTTTGGCCGGTTGGTGACTACAGAACTATTGCAAGATTGGTTGTCCAAGCATTTTGTGGACAAGGAAGAAAGGCTTCGAGGGGTAGCATTGTGTAGGCTTTTGGTGAACACAACCATAAGGACCACGAATGATCATCTAAGAGAGCTCGAGGAGAGTTTTGATCAACATGGGTATGTGCCTACACAGGGTGAATTTATTGTGTCAGAGAATTTTCCAGGAGAACAACCAATGGAATTTAACCCTCAAGAAGCAAAATGGGATAATGAATTTCGGACAAATCAGTCCCATCATTTCAATGTGGCGGTATACATAAATCCTTGTCTTTATTTTATTGATGCTATTTTATTTTGTGGTTTTTACACATGAGGATTGTGTTACGTGTTTCTATAATTTACAGACGATGGATTCATAGAGGTGGAAACACCTTCATAACAAGAAACTTATCATATGGGATGGAAACCACAGGGTGGTTGCATGGACTAATGTAATATTTAAAAGTAAGTATTCTCCATCTCAATGCTTTACTCTATTCTTTCCATTACCTATGTTGGTTTGATCTTGCCTTTGATTGTAGAGTGGGATAAATTCCCCAAAAGGTATCCGTTAGTTTATTGTTGTGTCATCGCCTTCGCCAAGGAAGAGGAGGCTGAGCTATTAATGTACCTGGCAAATCTAAACTGGTGACTTCATGAATTGACCTAAAATTATTGCATGTATTTTATAGTGTAGCTAGTCTTTGACCTTGTATGAGTTACTTTAAGCAGAGTAACACGTATACATGTGCCTCAAATGTTGGCTCATGATATATTTTTAATGCAAAGGTTTGGGATTGCCAACCCAACCACCTTACTCAATAAGCTCATAGACGAGGAGAGAAAATGGGCTGAACTCATTATGGCACGTGATAAGCACAAGCCAAGGTCAAGATGGTACATGGTGCCCATGACCTTGTTGTGCCAATTTGTATTCCAGGTATGCTATTTTTTCTTGCCTATTTGTAGCAATTTCTTTACTTTTGAAACTTCACATCTTAATATATGAAGCTTTCATGCTTGAGTGAAATAGGAGGAGTTCAAAACAACATTAAACATGAGGACACATCAATTGCCTAGTGAAGGCGATCGCACAGAAGAAGAGGAGAAGGCATACCAAACACATTTGAAGGATGTAGAAAAGGTCTTCACCAAAAAGGGGGTATCTCTTGGTGGCCATTTCCAATCCTGCCAATGGAAAGGAATTCTTCGATGTAATTTTCAAATACCAAGATTGGAACGCGAAAGGCCAGCAATTGACCATGGACAAGTTACTACTTTTGGGCCACTCAATCTTGCCTGAGAGAAAGTAAGTGTCCAATACATAAGGTTGAAAGAACATGCATATATCTCTCTTGCACACAAACCTTATAATTATATTTTAATTACATCAGGAAGGCAAAGATTGTACAAGTAATTGCAGGTGGAATACAAGCAATGATAGATGTGGGTTATGGTCATAGTAGTGACCATACAAAAGGGGGTATCTATTGGTGGCCATTTCCAATCCTGCCAATGGAAAGGGATTCTTCGATGTAATTTTCAAATACCAAGATTGGAAAGCGAAAGGCCAGCAATTGACCATGGACAAGTTACTACTTTTGGGCCACTCAATCTTGCCTAAGAGAAAGTAAGTGTCCAATACATAAGGTTGAAAGAACATGCATATATCTCTCTTGCACACAACCTTTATAATTATATTTTAATTACATCAAGAAGGCAAAGATTGTACAAGTAATTGCAGGTGGAATACAAGCAATGATAGATGTAGGTTATGGTCCTAGAGTGACCATACATTTCAATCTTTCTTGTGTAAATATGTATATTGGTATTGCCTGAAACAAACAACATTAGAGATATTGCTTTGCTATTGAGTGTGAGTCTGCAGAGGTTCAAAAGGCTCACGATGAGGATGCAGTGGATCTTGGAGCTGAACCATTCTTAACTTACCTCAAGGAGTGTAAAACAAAGCATTTTGCACATGCATTTGGATCCTGGCTTTCTATTATGAAGCCTTCTTATTCAGCAGATGCTATGCCACACATGATGTCAACCGCACAATGAGGTTTATATAGGTATGAAACGAACATACATTAGTACTTTGAATATGGATATTAAAATAATTTCGCGAGATTTAAAATATTCTACTCCAACTTTCATGGTTTTTAATATTCTATTTTGATTTAAAATGGCATCTCAAGATATTCATCCACGACATATGGTGATAGAAGAAAGCATAGTGTATGTGGCCGACACAATTCTAGGAGGATCTAGTTCATTGTGAGTGTATCAATTATTCAAACAAATAGATCATTGCTTTGTGTCTTCTGAAACCCATAACAATTGACCTTGACATTTCGTGATTGTTTGTAGGAGGGCCACACATATGGCAAGGTTTGGGGGTCTCAACAAGTATGGGAGTATTGTTCATTCGGTCGTGACAGTTCAGGGATGCTCTTTAGTGTGGGCGGATTTCCCTACATCATTGATTATGGATCCAAATTATCCCATTGTGCCTAGATGGAATGCTTGGACGAAGGACCTTGTGGTTGCAACATGTGTGTTAGCCAATGAGTTTTTAAAAGATAACGGGACGTTTGTCACAGCAAGCAATCCTAATCATCTTCCAACCATTGTCGAGGTCACAAAATCTCACAATCTCTCTCTCTGATATGGACACTGTATCTAGAGATGCGAGGAGCTTACCATCAAATTGATGATAATGGAACTAAGGAGGTGACCTACACAAACTATGTTTACATATAAGTATATAATAGTTTTATCAATGGTTTGAACAAAAATGTCTAACTTGTAATTGTGGGGTAGGTGCCCATTATACTTATTCGAGTGTTTTTACGCAATCCACCAAGTAGATATAGCCCACAATAGATCCGAGAGAATGTAAATGAAGCAGTGGATGGGAAAGGTTTTGGGCCACATTCCATTGTTGTTTCAGAGTGTGAATACTGTAACATGAAAGAACCCAATCTGATAATGGGTAGGGATCGTAAGCCTCTACGAGGTCCAGCTGAGAGACTAATGGTTACTGCAAGGTATGAAACAAGAAAGAGATTTTTTTATAATTTGAATTTGTGAAATCATGTTCAAGATGGTAGGGAATGTATCTAATTTTTTTCACTTTGCAGGTGGTTGCTTGTTGGAACTTTCACAATGGAGGGGGACCTAGGTTTTGATTGCTTTGCAGGGACAGGTAGTATGGCAAAGGCATGCAAACAGATGCTCCGATATTGTATAAGCATTGAGGATGATTTGATATGCCATGAAATTGAGTTGGGAGGGCTTGAAGACATGCCTAAAGACCTCGGTGACAATAAATTCATTGGCAAGGAGACAGAGGCATTGTAAAGGGCACAAGTGGAACCTATGATGGCAACTCTGTGACCTTTGCCACCATGGAATCAAGGTCTTAGGCCATATGCACATCCCTCCCCATCTATGCCACCTCCATTTTATCATTGCCATCTCATACACCTTTTCCTTACCATGTTCCTCCACGTTTTATGCCAATCCCGACATATCCTCCAAATTGGATAGCACCATCATAGCCCCTTCCCTCTGAAGGGCCACATAACAGAATCAAGAGCTCGAGTATGCCTCCACATACTTGAATGACTCTAGGAATGGAGGTTTTATTTTGCACTACAATTCTCATGAAATCTTCTTTTGTTATTTATGAATGACTCTAGGAATGGAGGTTTTATTTTGTTATTTTGAACTATATTCTCATGGCATCTACTTTTGAACTACGATTCTTATGGCATATTCTTCTGACATTGTATGAATGAGACTCTAGTAATGGAGGGTTTATATTGATATTTTTAATCATCAATTATAGTTTGCATGACATTGTCTATTATAAATTGTAGTTTGCATGACGTTGTCTATTATAAATTGATATTTTGAATCATCAATTATAATTTGCATGACATAATCTATTGTAATTGTTTCATGCATGGAGTGAGGGAGAGAGAGAGAGAGAGAGAGAGAGAGGGGGGGGAGGGGGGTATCTTGTACCTTGTATATTAATTTTGAGTTGCATGGAGAGAGGGAGAGAGAGAGAGAGAGAGAGAGAGAAGGAGAAGGAGAGGGGTGTATCTTATACCTTGTATATTAATTCTGGTTTGCATCAAGAGATAAGGAGTTAGCATAGGGGTGTAAAGAGATAGAAAATAAGACATGGGGGGTTTAAAGAGAGAGGGAGAGCATGGATGTAAGAGTGAGATCGAGAGAGAGAATGAAAGAGGGTCCTAGGGAGAGAGTGCGAGAGTGAGGGGGGTGAGAGTAGAGAGAGAGTAGAGAGAGAGAGAGAGAGAAAAGCGCTCGTTAGAAAGTGCTCGCCAAAAAATTACCCCCATGGTGAAATAGGCCATTTTGGAAGAGATTATACCAAATATGTCGCTAAGGTTGAGGGGAATTTTGTAAGTTTCTCACATGCCGAGAAACTCTTCTAGTTGAGGAGTGAAGCATGCTTACTAGAATTGGGAGTGAACCACATTACTCTCATCCATAGGATAGAAGATAAGGTAGGTAGCCTTTATATGATAGGCTTTTACAAAAGAGATAAGTTATAGAGTAGGGTCTCTTTTGAACTTTTATGTCCAATGTTCACCTTGTCCCATGGTGGCATTAAGAGAGGGTTTTGAAATATATGATGTATAAGGTTAAGAATGAGAGTAAGAGGTAATGTAGGTGTGAACACACTCAAATAAAGTAGGCACGTGGGTGGAAAAGTGATCTAGGGTTAGCCCCCAACCCTAGCCCTTGGTGGACCCTATATAAAAAAGGGCAGGAGACCCTACTTTTTGTAACACATGAAGGAGAAGGGTAAGCCAACTTTGGAGTGGTTAAAATTGAAAGTAATACAAGAAGCTTTCTACACATCTTGTGTCCTCACTCAAGCTATTGTGTCTTCATAATGATTTAGTAAGTTGTTTATGCTTGTTCATTCTTTCATAATTGCTCTCCTCTTGTTTCCATTACTTCTGTTGTCGCATGCTCTATATACCCATGATTATTAACAAAAAATCTCCTTGAAATTTATAAAAAGTCATAAATGAAATTTATAATCAAATGAAATAAATATGTTACCTCAAGAGTCGGAGTAGTTGTCATAGTACAAGTCTTCTTCATCATCAAATTTTGTCTTTAAAAAAAAAGAAAATTACTAAATAATTTATAAGACGATAATTTAAAAATTACAAAAGTAACAAACTTATCTAATTTTGGAGTGACCGAAGTTGCTCTTGAATGGTAGGGGAATAAAAGATTCATGATGAAAGAGAGACGAGGAAAGATAAAGGTTGCAAATTTTAAATGTAGAGAAGAAAATTTGTTGAAATAATAATACTTAGTTCATCTAATGCGGAGTCAAGTAATAAGATGTCATCGACGTGCTTGAATTTAAGGAGTTGGCAAAATATGTGAAGTAGAGCTTGAATGTAGAAAGATAAGTGGTAGAAATAATTTGTTGATGTTAAATAATCAACAAATAACCATGGTTCCGAATGCCTTCAAAAACTCGAGAATATTGCCCAAGAAATACATCCAATGTAAAAGGTAACTAGCATGAGATCTCCTTGATGCTAAAATAAATCCAAGTAATAATGCACTGGAAAAGTTTTTGAAAGAGTGGTGAAATGTCAAAGAAGAAACACTGTGAAGTTTTTCTCTACTTGTTGAAAATTTTGCTTGTGTAGCATGAATGAAAATTTTGTAGAGTTCCCTTGTCTTTCTCGTGACTTTATGAAGCTTAAAGAGAGAGAAACTTTATCTTTATGTAAAAGCTTTATTTTAAAGCTTTTGTAAGCCTTTAAAGGACAAAAGACTTAATCAAGGCTAAAGCTTATTAAAGCTTTGTAAAATAAATTTTCAAAAACTCAATAAACTCCACGCTGCCGATGGCCAGCGCAGAAAAAAGAAGAAAGAAGCTGCCCACGAACGCTGCCTGCTGCCATCTCCGTGATGGAAAAGAAAGACAAATAAAAGCTGCCAGCCAATCACACAGTCCCGCATGTGGATGGAGGAAAAGGAGGTTAAATGAAATTAAGAAAAAAAAAAAGAAGAATTCTCTTTGTTCTCAAGGAAAAAGATACCTCCAACGTAGCGCTAATTTTTTGAAGAAGGGAAAAAAAAAAGTATTAGCCCTCCATTATAGATTTTGAGAGTACAGCAATTCTGAAATTTGGCCAGTGATCTCCTCAATGTGTTGATTCCATCCATATTGATGGATTATGGAGAGGATTAAGATTCATGTAGGTGGTTTTGGAAAGAAAAAGAGTGGTTTCTATTCAAAAAAACTAGTGGGCAACCCCTCCTTAGTGCGTCTTTTGAGACTCCAAATTCAATTTCTACCCAAACCTCCTCAAATCTTCCAGAACCTCAAAATTCTTGACCTTTGTGAAACTCTTCCTTAAGATAATATAGCGATGTGGTTTTATGCGTAAAGGTGGCTTAAAACGTAATCCCTTGATCCAAATCTTGATCCAATGGCTCATAAATTTCCTATAAACCTTCCAATCTTTGTCCAAGAGTTCTTTAGTCGTTGTCTTATTTATCCTTTAGATTTTTGTGAGCTTCTCCCTATTCTTCAAGTCCAAATACCCATAGCTCTGATACCACTTTGTGTTCAGTGCAATCACTACTACGACCATCCCAATCCCCATTGTGCGTGCAAGACACCTGTACTGTATATATTGCAAAACCTGTTCAGTGCAATCACTACTACGACCATCCCAATCCCCATTGTGCGTGCAAGACACCTGTTTTTATGTATTGTATATATTGCAAAACCTTTGGTCATAACACTACCCAATGTCCCAATTCATCTACAAATAACTCAAAACCTCCATCTCCCGTGCACCAAGTAGAAACAATTCAAAGGGTAGAAACTGCTCAGGAAGTAGTTAATCAAACACTTCAGTGTTTCTATTGTCATAGACCGCACAAGGTAGCTAATTACACAGTTTGGAATACTTCCATGCCCACAATCACTGACACTTTGCAACCCCTGTGGTGTGAACACTGTGGCATCGACCACATGTTCCAAGATTGCCGGAGGCAAGTTGCTTCATTGCAAATTGTATCATAGAATACAACTCTAAACATCTTACGTGTACAAAACTAGCAATTGTCCATGGTACCCTTGAATGTGCTTATACGATTGCAAGCCAAGGCACGACAAATGGTCAAAAGAACGCAAAAGATAACACTTTGAAATAGGTAGAAGAACATGCTTTAAAGCAGGAACCAAAAGATAAACCAAAACCTTCTAAACCCAAGAAAAACAAGGGTGTTATGACCCATGTTATTTGAATAATAATCATGGTCATTTAAATTTGTATATATTTTATGATGCCTATTTCTCATCATGAACACGTTAGGATTGATTGATGTGATGTCAATTGATTGTTACTACTGACGTGGTTTATGTTTATGAGTTTAGGTGATGAGGTGTGCAAGGGTACCGATTTAGGTGTTGCACAGTGCGAGGGTACCGATTTAGGTGTCGCACGGATGGTGGATTGAGTCATGGCGTGTGGACAGATCTCACAATATTTTGTGGCTGTACTATGGCGTTTGATATTATTTTGACATCAGTGTGATGTGTGTGTGTGCATGCGTCAATTTATTGTACAGTGTGCGTACGAGCACTAGTTGATTTATTTTGTAATATGCATATGTACACAAGTTAGATTATTGTATTAGAAAAATAGTGCAAACCTTAGAAGGTTTGAGGACAAAGGCTAAAATTGAGGACAAAGGCTAATTAAATGGCAAAGTCCAAATATGAATGTATACTTTATTTTTGGCTGAAAGCCTACTTTTTGGAATATATAAAAATACCCACGCGAGAAAAACCCACTCACGTTGGGGGGGAAGATTGTACCCAGTCTTGTGTTGCCTTGTGTTGATGGTGATGTACTTCTTTCTCTTGCTCTATGTTTTGTTATATGCTTTAATTTTCAATTTATTTCAAGTAGTTGTTTTGATATTTGATATAATTTTTATGAGTCTTTTGATTATTCTCTTCAAGAAAATTAAAGGTCCGGTTGCAGTGGTATCAGAGCTTTGGTGTAATTTAATTTTCTTGAAGGCGGTCAAAAGAGGTGAAAGAGACAAAAACAGAGGTGATTTTGGTAATTTTCTTGAATTTAAATTGAAGAAGGACACGTTTTTGGGATTTTTGTTTATGTATGGATGAAATTAAGCTTGTTTTTGACCATTGGGTAATCAATCTCCATCAATCTATTGCCCAAAGGGTAAAACTAGGTGGAAAACCATTAGTGGGTTTCCCAAAACCATGAAACCACCTTCCTCTTCACTAATCCTCTTCCTAATCTGTCTGTACGGATTGAAAGAGCAAGCAGAGGAGCATGGAGAGCCATAAGCAGAGTTGCTAAACCTTTCTTTTGCTCAATTTCTATAATAGGTTGAGAATTATTCAAGAGTTTTCAAAAAAATTACTTTGGTTTTTATTTTTTTTTTCCTCCTCTGCGCTGCGCTGGGCGCAAGCTTATGGAAATATATATATATATATATATATATATATATATATATATAATTCCCAATCTCTCTCTCCCTCCTTCGTATCCGGCAGCGGCTTCTCCTCCTCCCTCCCTCCGATGGCCAGCGTGCGAATTCAGGGAGGCGCTGAATTTTTTTTTCTTTCTCCATCCTGCTGGCGGCGGCGAGACTAGCGATTTCAGGGCCGGGAGGATTTTTAGATTTTGCGCTTATTGAAGCGCTTATTATCAGTTTTGCCCGAAATAGAGGCTGATTATTATTATTATTATTATTATTATTAGTCTCCCTTTTTAATTGTGCTGGCGTTACGTGCTGGCGTTGTGGGAGAGGTTGAAAATGTAGCTTGAATAAGCTTAATTAAAGACTCATTAACCAGCATAATATATATATATATATATATATATTTGTTGCTGTAATTTTTTTTCTCTCCCTCATACCCGAGCTGCAGCCCACTCCTACCTCCGGTCGGCGGTGCCCACGGCTGCGAATTCAGGTTGAAAGGAGGAGTTTTCAAACCTCAAATTAGCTAATTAGCTTTGATTATTACAAAGCTTAAATTAGCTAAAAGTTTTGACATTAAAAAGTTTACTTTTATTTTTATATTTTGATGCGGTGGTGGGCGACTTTTTCTCCAGCGTTGGCATTGGGCATCGACCAGATTACAAGCTTTAATAGTAAAGCTTTATGAAATAAAGCTTAGTATAAAGCCTAAATATGCGGCAATTGTAAAGGAGGAATTTGACAAGCTCATTGCTGTGGATTTCAAGCAAACATACGGATTGGTTGTCACCAATCGTGATAGTGCCAAAAAAGAATGGGAAGCTTAGGGTATGTGTTGATCTTAAAAAGGTTAATGCAGCCACTATAGGAAAGACCATTATCTATTGCCTTATACAAAACACATCTTGGAAAAAGTGGCTAGGAGAGAAGCTTACAACTTCTTGGATGCAAACCTCTCCAAACACAAGTTTTCACAACGCATGGGTCTCAAATCCTTCGTGAAGATATCTTAGCCTTGCAAGTCGATGTAATTCTTTCAAGTTTCACCAATGAATGGCTACTTCAACAAAAAGCAATAGCTTAATAAGAGTCTATTTGACTCAATTCTTGTACTTCATATATATCTACTTCATAAGAGCACTTAAATATACATAAAAACATAAAAAACACATGGGAAGAAGCATGCAAGAACAGGCCCTACTCAACACATTTGACAAGAATCCTGCCACTCAAAGGAACATCATCGAAGGCGAATTTCTTCAAATGATGACTGTCGTTTCAATGAATCAAACGAGAAACTCATAAAATCTCATTCTGATGATTTGTCTACATTCCTCTGAATCCTTCCTTCTCTTCTCTCCTATTATTAACATCTCTTAGTGTCCCCACTAACACAAATCATATGTAACCTTGCTTATGATTGCCAAAAACAAAGTGAGCAAAAAAACCCAAAAAAATGCAATCACATGTAACCTTGCTTATGGTACAACAAAGTGAGCAATCATTTGCAAAAAAACCCACACACCCACCCCTTAGGAATTCCCAAAAAACCACTAACCTTTTCATTTACTAACTCACCTTTCTTATTCCTTAATGAAAGAACAAGGACCATTGAACATCACTTAACATCAAAGCCATCTACAAGCTTGCCAATTCTCCCCACATAAAGGTCTTCAACGCGATCACGAGGGCGCGATTGCCATCAGGAAGGAGAGAATGTTAACCCATTCCTAAGGTTAACAAGAGCTACCACCATTATCTAAACCCCTTTCCTAATGTAACTCCAACTAACAAAACTGAGGCAAATTGCATTTTCTCTCGCTTCTTATCTCTCCTAGTTAATTTTCCCACTAACTCTCTCGCCCCCGAGGAGATGCCGGCACCAACTCTATCTCCACCAAGGCCAATTAATGTGAGGTACGCGACCATCACCTTACAATGATATCCAAACTTTTTCTGATGAAAATGTTCTTGAGTCTTTGACAGCTGCAGAATATGAGGGCTTGAAACCCAAACTCATGTTCAAGGTACTGATGCAAATCACACCTTTTGAGCCTACAAGAAGAATCATGCCGGATGCATAATTGACCATGGAGTCAAGGAGACAGCCTTATGTTCCATACCCTCTTCAAGCCCCAATGCCAGATTAGAGGAGTTGTTACCAATGGGAGGAGAAGGCACATTGTGGGAAAATGTGGCTCGTCACACAAAGTTGGCCAAGCCGCAATTGGAGGATTTGCTGAAGATTAGAATTGTTACTTTCATGATCAGCTATTGTTTCCAAAGATGGCAAAAACAACACCCAATGCATACAAGGGGAGGCTACATGGCTATTCACATAGATGATACTAACCCTCGCCTAGCATGTTTTGGAATACAGTTTTAGGATGGTGAAAGGAGTACCTAACAATTACAAAATATAGTTATCAGTACGAGAGCTCCCCTCGCCAGCATAAAGAGTCGATCCTTTATTCACGCCACTCAAAAGGTGCCGACTCCACTACAATTCCAAGAGGCAAAAAAACAGGATTCTCATGTCTGCTACAACTTTCCCCGTTTCTCGTCATCAGCATTCCAGGATATAACAAGTCAAAGAGAGCAATTGCTCACATGGATAAGAGCATGCAGAGAATTTTGGATCCATATATAGTAGCTGTTGCATGTTCCTCTTTCATGCATGTGTATGAGAGCGTGAGAGGTAGATTGCCTTGCATTGTGGTGTGAGTGACTCCATGGTGACAGTGTGGAGGTGGAGATTGGAGGAGTGAAGCTTCTGAAAGCGAGCTTGGGGATCCTCAAGGGACGTGAGCTCGAAGCATTGGTAAGTACCCAACGATTGTTGTGTCTATTGCTTCTCCCGTTTGCGGTTGTGTGGAGTTTCCTCTTGGGAGGTGCGGTATCCCATAACTCCTTTGCTTGCTAAACACATCTATGGTGCCCGATTAAGAAGAGGGTTAAGGGGTTGAAAACTAAGTTTTTAAATTTAACACATGAAAATACTTAGCTTTTGTATGACACAAACATTGGGTGTAATCTTCCCCTCACATGTGTGGCCTATTTCCCACACATTAATATTTTTAAGCATTCAACTGCGAGAATAGGCCATAGCCTCCAAATATACAAAGTTGTGCTTTTTCCTTGCATGATGTTCTCTCTTTACCCAAAATAGAGAGCTTATAAATATTAGATTACTTGAGGCTAAGGGAAAGCTTTTAAGCTTTATAAAATAAATATTTGTAAGTTTATACTTCAAGTCTAAGCTTGTAGAAATAAATAAATGGATATGCATAAGCTAGCTTATAAATATAAAGATTGTCCAAAATTATATATATGCCTTCCAAAAATAATAACTTGTATGCTTTCACCTCAATCTTTTGAGTCCTCTTCACTTATAAAATATTCAATAATAAATTGGTAAACAATTATTTCATAGGCATACAAACCATCACCATACAC
Organism: Cibotium barometz; assembly: GCF_041138505.1. Classification (NCBI taxonomy): domain Eukaryota; kingdom Viridiplantae; phylum Streptophyta; class Polypodiopsida; order Cyatheales; family Cibotiaceae; genus Cibotium; species Cibotium barometz. Next base: position 28,540,197 of record NC_141106.1, read on the forward strand.
AATTTCATCATGCGTAAGTACTATAGGAATCATCTTGCCATACAAACCAATTGCGACATAGGAAGCCGAACATATGGCAATGTATACCAAATGTATTGATATTTTAAATGGCATCACTCACAATATTAACATAATTTGACATGACACAAAGACAATCCATGTATCCCTTAATTATCTAAGAGAGTAGAAGAATATTTTTAAGAGGGTTTAAAATACGTTCTCATAATAGTAGACCATGTAGGATGAGTATGAATCAATCCTCAAAATGACACTTGGTATTTAGCAGATTTGCCTTATGGTATAAAGGCCACCAATACAAAGTGGGTTTATAATCTACAGTGTAAAGCTAATGACAGCGTTGATCCTACAAGGCAAGGCTTATGCAAAGGGTTATGCTCAAGAGAAGGCCATATATTATGATGATACCTTTGTACCCACATCTCGTATGAGTATTACGATCAGATGTATTATTGCATTGGCAATGCATCATGATTGGAATAGAGTTAGATATTAAGACTACTTTCTTAAAGGGTAACTTGAAGAGGTTTATGTATCTCATCATCATGGTTTTGTTGAGAAGAGGCAGGAATCTAAAGTATACAGGATAAGAAAAGCTTTATATGGCCTTAAGCAGGCTCCCATAGCATGGTATGAGAAGATAAACGCATACTTGGTTGCAAATGGTTTTTACAAAACAGTCCAACTGAGAGTACTCTTTATGTAAAGAGAAGTAAAGATTATTTTTTGGTCATCGTTTTATATGTTGATGACATGCTGCTCACACACCCTAATGAGGAAAAGATTTCAGCCTTCAAGGTTGAATTACAAGTGTCATTTGAGATGACAAATTTGGGCTCATAACATTATTATTTGGGCATGCAATTTATGTAGCGTGATGATGGTATTGTAATGTCACAATTAAAGTACATACAAAGGCTGTTTACATGGTTTGATCTTGAAGACTATAATCTTGTTTATATAGACAGGTGCTAGGCTTACTCTCCAGGATGTAGGTGAACCATTTGATGCATCACTTTATCAATAGATTTTTGTTGGGTGCCTCATCTATCTATGTAATATGAGGCCAGATATTCAATTTGGGATCTCCTAAGCCGAGCAAGTTTATACACAGTTTTGGAAGTAAATATTAGCAGGCTGCCAAGAAAATATTTAGATACTTACAAGCCACTCAGCCCCTTGGCTTATTCTATGCTAAAGGGGGTGATGTTCAGCTATATGCCTTCAATGATTCCGATTGGGCTAGATGTTATGACACGTGAGTGTCCATTAGTGGCTTTTGCTTTCACTTTAGTGATTCACATATATGATGGATCAACAACAAGAAGCAACTACAATGGCTACTTCGAGTTGTGAAGCTAAGTGCAAGGTAGGTTTTACAACAATTGTGAAGGGTGTATGGCTCAGAGGCCTTTTGGTAGATCTTGTTGTTAGTCCCACCTCCATCTTCACTCTGCTGACAACCAAAGTACATTAATCATTTGTGATGTTTCATGCTCGCACAAAGCACATTGAAATGCATTATCATTATGTCAGGGCAAGGCTCACTGCAGGAGAGATTAGCTTGGCTTATGTCTCTACACATGACAATGTGGCAGATATGTTTACCACGACGGCTCTCTTATGAGAGAAGTTTGAAGCTTTTCACGAAGCTTTGAGCTTATTGCCATTGAGGGATTGATGAGCCACATGATCCTTGTACATGTTCACATCATCACTACAAGGGAGATTGATAGCATTTATATGGTAGTGATGTGTGGATGTATGCTAATAATGGGTCGGGTACTTTTTCCCTCTTTAGGATGTTTTTCCCCCCGAGCATACCTACACATGCTTATGAGTGTGTAAGTGACCTTATCATGTCACTTCACTTGTACTTCACTCATTCTCATCAATCTACTTTGAGTGTCATGCTTCCATCTATCTCTCCTTACTTGCTACATCTATGTGTGTGTTGCTACATTGATCTCTAGTCCAATCCTACTCCTATTCTCACTCATAGTAAGAGCGTAATGGGAGTTGTTGTAAAGAATCTAGTATTTAATGCTAGGTTCAAGCATATAGAAGTGCATTATCACTATGTCAGAGAGCAGCTTCATACAAGAGAGATGAATCTGATCTATTGCAGTACACATGACAATGTGGTAGATCTTTTCACTAAAGTCTTATCACGTGAAAAGTTTAAGGCTTTCCACAAATTTCTCGGCCTCTTCCCTTTTAGAGATTGATCTGCAATTTCTATAAACCTCACATTTGTACTATAGGGGGTTTTGTTAGATATTTGGTAGTACTACATGGTGTGAGGCCTTGTACTTATGCCATGGGTACTTTTATCCCTTTGTTTTTTAATGTGGCCATTCAGGTGTAAACGGGCACCTCAAGGTTAGCTAGTATATAAGGAATCTCATTCATAGTTTAGGATTGCGCTGATTTTTACTTTCTCTTTGTACTCGTAGAGAGCTTCATCTCACTTCCTGATATATTTCTGTGTGAGGTATGTCTAGAGGGAGTATCCTGATCCAGCTCAGATCCCGTGTACCATACATTTTACATGAGATACCGCATATGCATAACTTCCCAAGCATTCTAGTTTTTTTTTTTCCATCAAATTTCAGCAAAAACACGATTAAAATAAATGAAGAGGCACCGTCTGAACATACCCGGATTGCCATATATTTTAGAACCCTTATATATATATATATATATATATATATATTCAACAACAACTAAAGGCAAGCAAGGGTCGGGAAGTGCTAAGATAAATATTACTTTCTTCTATTTAAGTGAAACATTTAGAAGCATTCAGATCTGCAGGAGCAACAACCGGTCGACCCCAGCGATGGCGTCGGCGGTGCAGTTTGCAACCCTTGCTCTCCTCGGTGTGTGCTTTTAACTCGGTTACTAGCTTGATTACTGTGCGGTTAGAAACTCGATTACTGTGTACTTAAAATTTCGATTACTGTGTGATTAGGTATCCCCGTTTGTTAATCTAATCTCATCTACATGTTTCACATAAAGACCCTAACCTGAATCTGATTTAAACTGTTTTTGGTTTGTTTACAGATGCACTTTGTTTCCGAGATTGATTTTAATAAACCAGAAAAACATGAATGATCTGATTTTTTGGAAATTTGTTCAAAAGAAATGCTTGGATGGGTGTAACAGCTCCATATAAAATCTGCATGGAAGCAATTCACCATGCCAAGCTATGTCGATGCCCATTTTCGTTCCAAAACATCTAACTTTTGATGACTTTGTCATTTGATTGGTTGCAGGTCTTGTGGTTGCACCTCTTTACCTTAAGATTGATCCGAATTGGAATTGTATTTTGACAGCTTGCCTGACTGTTTTTGTTGGTTGCAAACGGTCAGTCAAGCCGACTCCTCCTGCTGTAAGTCACCACACACACACACACACACACACACACACACACACACACACATACAAGAACAAATGTATATATATGTATATACATTTGCAATTTACGCGTATTTGATTGGTGTATGTATATCATATGCACATTGCATGGGCACACACACACACACGCGTGCACACACACACATAAATATGTGTGCACACACACACATATATGTAGAAATATATATATATATATATATGTGTGTGTGTGTGTATGTATGTTTAAATATGTATAAATAATTGAATAAATGACTAAATAAATAAATATATTGTATGTATGTATGTGTGTATTTATACATAAATAAATGAATAAATAAATTTATATGTATGTATGTATGTATTCATAGTTGTCTCCGTACGACGCACAATAGCATATCGTACAAAATACCGTATGGTACGATATTGTATGGAGTCGTACGGACTTTTTCGAGAAATTTTTTTTCTTGAATTTTTTTTTTCCAAAAAAAATATTACTTTTGGGAGTAATGGTCTTCTTTTTGCTTATCTATGGCTGTTTGAGCTTTCCTTTGTACTATGATGCTTCCCTCCTTTTTAAAATACTCCATATCTCGAAATTGGGAATACCTAAGTTTATAAGTAATTTTTTAAAACACACGATAAGGTTTTGGTAGTTCTTCCTCCGCTCTTGCAAATGAGGACGCTCTGATTGCCTTGTCACAGGAGCTTAGAGAGCCCAAGTTTGATGACGAGGGTAGCATCCTTAGCGAGGGTGACTTCTCCAAGCGCTCCGATAGGCACTCTCCTGATGGAGATGATCCTAGCGAGAGCTCTGATTTTGATAGTGATCACTTCTCCATCTAGATTCTAGTCCCAACCCTCTAGCCTCCCTTTTTTGTGCACCACTTTTTGTACTTACTACTACGGCTATATGCGCCTAGAGTGCCTCGCATTGTATGACTTAGGCTTTAGCCTAACATCTATGTATGTTTTCAACTTGGTTTTAATGGAATTTTGGTTTGAGTCATCATCATGTGACAACTTGTCTTCTCTTTGAAATCGAAAATACTAAAGTCTGTAAGTATTTTTTTAAAAGACCGTACGATAAGATTTTTTTAATATCATATTGTATTTTCTCGTATGGTATCGTATTGCACGAACTGTACGGTATTGACAACTATGTATGTATTTACACACACACACACACACACGTACACACACATACATGTGTGTGTGTATGTACATTTGCAATATATGCATGTTCGATTGGTGTATGTATGCATACATACACCAATCGAACATGCATACATATGCAATCACCATAGCGTCAAGCATGACCATTTATCTACTTTGATAGTCATTCAAGCTAGAGTTCATTATGGTGTATTTAAGGTATGCTTCCCCAAACTTAACGGGTTTCTTTTTTGGGTTTCAGGAAACGATTTCGAAAGAGCATGCGATGCGCTTCCCTTTCATGGGGAGTGCCGTTTTATTATCGCTTTTCCTTCTTTTCAAGTTTCTTCCTAAGGACTTAATCAACACCGTTCTCGCTGCCTACTTCTTTGTGCTAGGGATTATTGCCTTGGCGTAAGCAGTCTGTAGGCTCTTTCATCTTTGACGTCAATATTTTCTTTGCTTTTTGTGGACTTGATACTTAATTTTGCACACATAATATGTTTGCAGAGCGACCATATTGCCAGATCTCCAGAAGCTTCTTCCCAAGCACTTCAAGGAGAGCTCCTTCACAGTTAAAATCCCTTATTTAATAAGTATGCAAAACATTCTATCTGGCATTTTTATTGCAACAAAATCTCTGAGATTTTGTCAAGCTTTTTTGCATCTCTCTCACATCAATCATGCTTGCATTTTGTCACTTCAAATGGACCTAAAAGGGTGTTTTTTATTTGGATTTCTAAGCGACTTGATGTCTATATGCTTTCTATGGACAGCTTTACAGTTGACAATATCTGAGCTGATAGCGGGAGTACCGGCAACAGGTTTTTGTGTGTGGCATGTGCTGAAAAAGCATTGGCTGGCGAACAACATTCTGGGGCTTGCCTTTTCTATAGAGGTATGTGCGTTGTGGATTGGATGCTTGTGCATATTTATGTGTCTATTCATGTACATATGTATGTGGGATACGTTAGTATGTACCTACATGCATAGATACATGCATGTACATATGTATGTGGGATACGTTAGTATGTACCTACATGCATAGATACATATATAATGTATGTATGTATGCAGGCACTTGTGCTCGCATGCCGAATTTCAAGAATCAGTAGGTCGATAATGTACCTAAGAAGTTGTTACTTCATGGGATTGTCTCATGTTGTCTGATGCGTATTATCCACTCTTTTTATGGTTCAGGGGATAGAGATGCTTTCATTGGGTTCCTTCAAAATTGGTGCTATACTTTTGGTAAGCTTTCAGCTCTAATTTTGATCTTTGGTATGTCTCTGTTTCTTTAAGTCTTGATGGTTAGCTCATATGATTGAGGCTATGGCTTTGAGATTAAGGGGCCTCTCAACACGAGGACGACAGCTCTCCTCTTACATACTCTGACAGAATTGTGAGGATGATCAGCCATCCGACACTAGGGCAGGGAGTTGAGGCTGTGATGGAACTTAGTAGGCTGCCCTTTTGTGAAGTGGTCCTAAAACTCTGTTTTAGAGATAGCGTCTTTAGTTATTCCTAGGGATTATTATGCTCTAATTCTAACCAGCATTTATGAGCTTTGCTAGGTATTGCACAACATATATTCTGCAAACGTATATAAATGATTTAATTCTATGTGAATCGTTATGTGTGTCCAGGTTGGGCTATTTTTCTATGACATTTTTTGGGTGTTTTTCACACCTGTTATGGTTAGTGTTGCAAAGTCCTTTGATGCGCCCATCAAGGTACGTTCTGTGAAGCATTTAATGTTTACCATTTTACATGTTCACCTTGTTTGCGAAAATGAATCTTGAGTAAGGCCAGCGACAGATATCCCTGTGCCTATCAGCGGAGGGGATCATGGATGGGCAATTTTACTTGTCCAACTCCTTGCTCATTGGGATGGGGGTGGGGGGGGGGGGGGGTGTTTGTAAGTTGCCTAAATGGACTTGATATCAAAGTGAAATGAATATACACAATTTTTTGAAAATGGAAAATGCTTATATTTACTTACAAGGATTACAAATGCTTTTGTTGCAGCTACTCTTTCCAACAGGAAATGCATCACACCCCTACTCCATGTTGGGACTCGGTGACATTGTCATACCAGGTCTTGTATTTTATGGTGTCCTTTTCAATCAATTTTAATGTGTTTTTTGGAATTGAATGTTGGATATTAATGCTTCACTCTCATATTGTTTTGTCTAGGCATCGGCTAGCTCATGTTTGTACGCCCCCAAGTATGAGGAGTAGCCATGGTCGGGCAGTCCGGGCCTCCCGACATCTTCGTATTCCCATGGGAAATGTTAGCTGTCCCAATGATTTGAGGAGGCTCCTAAGACACAAAAAGTTGGGTCCAACTCCTAGATGTAGGCGGGCCTAACACCTTTGCAAGGTGTCTTGGGAAGCCAAGCCACATTCGTGTAGTATGATGACTGGTTCTTTGCTATTTTGAGGACAGTAGGGGTCTACGAGTTGGCAGTTGACTTTACATGTTCCTAAGGGAGCTATAGGTATTGGCATTGTTGTGCCCTTCTCTTTTTAGAGGAGCAATATTACTTTGCCCATGGAGAGCTCTAGAGTCGCCCAATTGTCAGTTGAGTTAATCGTGTATTCAACTTTGCCAGATGGTTTAGAGACGGCTTGGATTAGATTTGGCATATTACCAAATGGACTACATGTTACACTAGACCGCTATTCCATACGGTCCACACATGTACACGATACTCTTAGATACCTTGTCTTGACATTGCGGGGCTCGAACCAGATGGCCGTGGGAGGCGTGAACCAAGTATATCTTTATGGGCCTAGTCTACATCGTCGGGCAGTGGCACAAAGTATGACCGTGGACCTATGCTTATGTCATGGCTGCCCCGCATATCGAGGCTTTATGGCTAGTCCCTTCTCTACATGGTGAGTTTACTCTAGCTTCTACTAGCAGACAACCTGACAACCTTTTGTAAGATGTAAGCATAACTTTCTTTCTTTCTTTTTTTCTCTAGCTTCTACTAGCATACAACCTTAGTCTTAGTAGTTCTGTATCAGCCCATCGAAGCTCCCTTCGCAAGAGCACATGGGGATGGGGCTTTGCCATCTATTGTATTACTTCAGTAATACAATATTTGTCACTATTTAGGCATTCTCTATGCTTTTGGACCTATGGATGGGTTCTATAGTGTGGACATGACACCTCATGGCAGGGGATTTATGTCTACGCCAAGGGCCATGTGGTCTGGTACCTCATGGTAGAGGACTTATGTCTACACCAAGGACAAGTAGGCTGGATATGAGAGGCTGGGTGGGGATTTTGATTTGCGTCCATGTCTAGGTTATGGTATTCAAGTTGGCTTGGAAACGTAATGTCTATGCTTGAAATGACCACCTGCAAGCTAAATGAAAGGGAGATTATTCAACACATTCTTATGCATTGCATACTTGCATGCCTGGAACTATTTTCGCGTGAAATGTTTTAGTGCATGTAAGGTATGTTTGTCTAGTTTACAGACAGGGGACACAATCTTGGGGGCGTGTGCGTGAACCTATATTACAACCTTGCTTGTGGGCTATAAATAGATGGTAGGTGTGACTCTAAACACTTTGTTTATATTTGTTAAGAGTATTTGCCCACTTTTTTGTTTTGCAAGTCCACACTTCATAAAGTATAGATGGATGACTTATAAGTGAGTTTGGGTATCGGACATCCACACTTCATTAAAGTGTGGGCGGACAAATTATAAGTGAGTTTGGATACTTATTCAATGGCCCACAAAACATGCACCCTTCTTATTAAGAGGGTGTGAATAGCTTAGTGGGCTCTCTCTCCACCTATGGGAGAGGTGTGGCTTCTGTTGAGGTGGCCCAATGGCCACCTTCTCTTAGTATTGAAAGGCTCTCTCTCTCTCTCTCAAAATTGGCGCATTTTTCATGAGGAGGTAGAAGGAGGCAATTTTCAGCATAACCAATCCACACACATAATTTTTGGTATGGTTTCTTGCTTCTGTTGGCAAGCGTTCATGGTGCCAAGAGTGGAGCATGTTTAAAGAGAGATGGAGGTTCAGGCCATGACGAGTTGGTGCGCTTAGGAGAGAGTAAGAGGGAGAGAGAGATTGCGGAACTGAAATGAAGCTCATTGTTAATAGAACTACTTAAGTGCATGCTTTTATAGGCATCAAGCCGTACTTTTGACCAAAACCAAATAAGGGCGGTTTACACCTAGAGGATGCTCACACCAACTAACTCTGAAATACCCAATAAACTCCCCTTCGGAGTGATGGAGGTGATGCTCGACAAACCTTCATTAGTCATAGTGATATGCAATCATTGATACTAAAGAACAAGTGATGCCAACACCCAAACTCTTATATTGAACTTTGATATAAAAGATTGGATGACAGCCTTCATCAGTCTATCAAGACAACCTCCCCTTGCTGTAAGCAGGGGTAAAAAGGGGATGATGGTGTGTTAGCAGTCATCTCCTGTTTGTACCATATTACTCAGTAGGAAGTGAGGGCCTTTGTTGTGGGTGTGCCCGCTCGAGTTAGGAGTAGTCTCCATTTTTTCCTCATTTTCCATGTTTTTTCCCAAGTTTTGTTAGTCATGGGGAATCCGGGCTGGCCGACTCGTTTTTTCTCTTGGCCGACTTTCTGTATTGCTGGCCAACCTGATATGGTCCTAGCCGACTTGTTTTGTGCTAGCCGACTTGAGGTTTTCCGAGTCGTGGACCTCTTTGCTGTTGTCGGCTGTTTTTGGGCTGGCTGGCTAGTAGCCCAGGATGGTATAAATACCACCCTTGCCCCCACACTTCATTTTTTACCGGATCTTGTGTATATAGTAGAGTTTATACAGCTTCTCTCTCTCTACACTTCTGCGTTTTCTTTCTCACAGCAGTTGTCTCATTTTCTGTTGTGCATTTTGACATGGTATCAGAGTCCCAGGTGGTTTGAAGCTTGTAGATAGTGGGAGCTTGAGGGTTTGCTGATTTTTGGTGCTTATTGGAGAATTCTTGGGCTATTCGGGACTTGGAGAACGGGTAGAAGGCGGCCATCAATGTTGGACAGACACCTTGCATAGTGTTTGCAACATCTTCATTTTTTTCCCACCCACCCTCCCTTCACAAGACCTTGTGAACCCTTGAGATGGCAGATTTGCTTGAGATGGCTGAGAAGCATGTGAAGATCCCCACCCTCCCCACATTCCCGGTGGATCGACAGTTGGACGGGACCAACTATGTCCTCGAGAAGGTAATGGAGTCTGTCTTGGAGTCTTATGACTTGGTTGATTTCATTGTGGTTGGTGTTCCAAGGCCAGAGTTGGAGGACGGGGAGCTTTTACCCTCTACTAGGAAAGAAAGAGAGGTTCAGGCATAGTTATGGGATCGTGTCAATGCCCATGTGTGTTCTTTCATCTTCCTTAATTGCACACCATAGGTGATTAATCATATCAAACACATGATGTTGGCCAGAGGGATTTGGCAGCACTTGGCTTCTCTGTATAACAGGGTATCACCCATGAAGCAGATTTCCTTGGAAGTACATATGCGAGTGATGAATCCTGTAAAGTCTTCGACGATGCGGGAGCACATCAACAAACTCTAGGCTCTTCAGAGCAGGAGGTTCTTCAGAGGAGGAGGTTCTTCAAGGTGGGAAGGAGATATCTTCAGAGGACATGGCCATCACTTTCTTGTCTCATCTGACCTCTTAGTATTGAGCTTTCTATTCCTCTTTGATTACTAGTGGGAGGCTCAGCACCATCACATGGGAGGAGCTTGTGCCTATGGTCTTGGACCAGGAAGGGCATTTTACGAACCCTCCATAGGGCGGAGGTTCTAAGGCCTTGACCAGCCAGCGGTTGAAAGGCCGCAACAAGGACAAAGGGAAGTCTCCGCAACAAGGACAAAGGGAAGTCTTCACAGGCGAAGTCTCAAGAGCAGGAGCCCGACTCGGATCGTGACGCCTTGAAGGCAGAGCGGACCTGTAACCATTGTGGTGAGAAAGGCCACTATTGGAGAAAATGTCCTTAGCGGAGCACCGAGAAAGGTGCAGATTCCTCAGTTGGAATCGTGAAGACTCGAGCTTTTATGCACTTCGAGATTATGGACACAGAGCTTTTGTGCACTTTTCCGCTGTGCATTCCGACAGATGGAGCATTATGAAAATTGAAACACACTAAAAATATTTAATTCAGATTTTGGGGGACTTTGGCTCACAAAAAATAGAAAAATCTTAATTTTGGAAGTTGAAAGATCCCCTCTTGAACGCATGTCAGTGAAGAGTAGTCTCTTTTGATTACGTTTCCATGCTAGTGCCGATGAGGATTTTGTTGCGAAAGGCAATGATGCCCTAATGCAGATGCTTGGACCTTCCATGGCACTTCAGAACCTCCAATTTGATGTAGGAGGCTTGATTGAAAAAAGCCTCAAATTTCTACGGATGCAGAGGCTTCAATTTGATGATTTACTCCATATTTCAGAAAACCCCGAAATTTTTGAAATGGAGTCTTCCCATAGAGATTTCCCCTTCCCTATTGTTGCAAATGAATGTAGGGAGTGACTTTAGGTGCTGCAAACCTGATCGTATACTGACCAAGATGCATAAAGAAGATAGTGTGGAGGGCTGATTTGTAGGCCAACCGGGTGTCTTTCTCCTGGTTGCTCTTGAGCTTTGGGTTTTTCTCCTACAGGCTAGGTTGATGTGCGTTTTTGCATAAACGCTACTGCGGGCTATTTCTTGACCTCCTAGGTGCTTGCATTTCGTAGATAGGAGCTGGTGCTAACCTGGAAGAGGATGACGCTATTGAGGCTCTCCGGATAAGCAGTAGTTGCAGTGGCACCGGATGCACGAGTTGCAACAAGTAGGTCCGGTCCAGTTATGGCTGCAGATCAATTAGGTACAGGTCCGGTGTAGTTATGGCAGCAGACCAATTAGGCATAGGTCGAGCTAAAAGGGGTAGAATGTGGTAAAAAAAGCATGGGCTAGCTTTTTCTTATGCCAAAAGTGGGAGGCTTTATATCAAGCCTTAACTTTTTTGGGAAAACACACAAAACTAAAGAGAGCTAGCTTTCTCACTCACTTCCCCTTATAAATTCAGCCTAGTATTTGTTATTGGCTCGTACCTGCAGGTTAAGCATGCTCGTTGTGTGCTATCTTCTCGCTCTTCGTGTCCAAAAGCTGCATAACCCTCTCATCCGTCCTAAAATCCTTTCTCTAATCTTTCACTTCTTTCCGGTCCATAACCCATTATCTTTTTGTCACTGCTTTCTCCAAGTGAGCACGCACGATTTCGTATGCATCAGAGCTGTATGAAGTCAATGGGCAATAATTTCGTGAAGTTATTCAACAGTAACAACGTGGCGGTGATGATGACTTTTAGCAAGTAAAGCCACTAGGATGGCTAGGATTTTACCTGCCGCCACTAGTAAGGCTGGAAGATAAATAGGAGCGCTTTATCCAGGATCCCTTGAGGGAGGATAGCGTCGGGACCAAGCTTGATGGGTGCTCCATGCCTTCGCCAACTGGAAGCTTTTCAGATGTGGTCAATTGTTTGAAGAGCGGGGGGATGCCACTATTTGGGCATTCTCTACGCTTTCGGACCTATGGACAGACTCCGTAGTGTGGACATGACACCTCATGGCAAGGGGATTTATGTCTATCTCAAGGGTCATTTGAGCCTGGACTAGCACATCATGGTAGGAGACTTATGTCTACACCAAGGGCTAGTAGGTTGGATATGAGAGGTTGGGGACCTTAGTCCGCGCCCATTACAATATTCCGGTTGGCCTGGGAATGTAATGTCTAGGTCCGAAATGACAGCATGCTATAAGCTGAATGAAAGGGAGATTTTCCAACGCATTCTAATGCATGGCATACTTGAGCCTTGCATGCCTTGAATGTTTTTGTTTCACACCTTGTAAAACCTGCTTGTCTAGTTTACTGGCAGGGCATGCTCTCTCGTGAACTGTGCATGTGAAAGTATATTCTGACCTTGCTTGCTGTGGATAGATGGTAGGTGTGACTCTAAACTCTTTGTTTATATTTGTTAAGAGTATTTGTCCACTTTTTTGTTTTGGATATTCTGCCTGATGTATGCCAAGGTCCCAAATGAATGAAGATAAATGGGGTGCCCTAGCCAATGCCAATTTACTGCTCCCAAGTGAAATAGATGTGGGCAATGAATGGACTATGGAGTAGAGGGACACTTTGGCAAAAGATGTGGCCACCATCAGGGAAAAGGTGTCCTTATCAAAAGGATCTGCAAAGGTGGGTACATAGGTCGATGATGAGGATAAGATCATTGAAGCCCATGGAGTGTCGATGGAGCCTAACCCTGGTTTCCAAATGAAGGTGCTCCAAATTGTAGCTGTCCACACTTCATTAAGTACGACCAAACAACTTATAAGTGACTTTGGGCATCCACACTTCATTAAAGTGTGGGTGTACATGTTATATAAGTGAGTTTGGGCACACATTGGATGGCATGTCAAGGCTCTCACAAAATAGGCACCCTTTTTATTAAAAGAGTGTGGATAGCTTAATGGGCACCATCTTTGCTTAGTGGCCTTTGTTGAGGTGGCACAGTGGCCACCTTCTGTTAGTATGAAAAGGTTGGCTCTCTCTTTGTCTTTGCGAATTGGCGCATTTTTCATGAAGAGGTAGAAGAAGGCAATTTTCAGCATAATCAGACCATACATATACTTTTTGGCATGGTTTCTTGCTTCTCCAACACTTGGATCAGCCGGCAAATGAGTACTTCACTACTGTGCAGCTCTTGGGAGTCCTTTTCAGTTGCTATCTCTTGGATATGCACTCGCTGAAAATGTTTTTGAGCATTTCTATCATCGATAATTTGACTTAAAGCTGATTCTACTTGCAATTTTCAGCAAATTCATAGGTAAGAGCTTCTCCAAGTTCTTTTAACCTACTCTATCTGCATGCTTGTCCATTAAGGTCTCCTATGACTCTGCTTGGTACACACATACTTGTATGGATGCCAGTGGAGCATAGCTGCTTCTTGTGGCAAGTTAGTGTGGATTGGGGAGTAAGGTTCTTTGTGACAAAAGCTGTAGAATCGACTCTGACTTCGACAAATCATGTTTTCAGAGCGTTTTCATTGCATGATTGTCACTGGAAATCTGGCATGTGATGTCCATGAAGCTTGTATCTTTAGGAATCCTTTGTAATACAATCATATTACAAGGGGAGTCCGCCCTTTCCACTCCTATTGCAGTGTCATTTAAATTTCAGCATTGCTATCTTGTTTGGTTTTGTGTTATTTCATCTTGTTTAATAGTATTAATAGTTGAAGTGTGTGTCAAGATTGGGATCTTAGGCCTAGAGAGAGAAAGTAAATATTAGGATTGTAGAGAGAAAATAGCATTAAGATGGGAAAAAAATATCTTAGCTTAATGAGGGTTTGTTAGGATTAAGGCAATTACAATATTCTTCTCTATCTCTGTTATTGTGCGATTCGAGTTTTAAAATTTTATGATCTTACTCTTTTTGTCAATCTTTTTGAGTCGTGAGTGTTCTCTTATCCTTGTACATGGTATTAGGACATTGGATCGGTAATTGTTGTCTACTTGCTGTCACTTAGGAGAAATGGCATCTTCCACAAGACCTCGCCCACCACCATTCAGTGCTGATGGAAAGCTTAACGGCATATCTTCTCTGGAAGTTCAAGCTCAAGGCTATTCTATCCTTCTAATAGTTATGGGACACCGTCATAAGTTTTGATGTTCACTTAGGGATGGAGATGACAACCCTTTACCATCTACTGCCGATCTTGTCCAAGTTTGGAGACAAAGGGATGGAGATGCTCATGATCCGGAATTGCTAAGATAGAAGCTAGGGAGTAAACTTGCATTGATGACTAGAGAATTGTGTACAGAAGGGGCTGGCCATGTATCCACGGTCATAATCGGTGCCACTGTCCGCAATGTAGACTCGGCCCATAAAGATGTACTTGATTTTCCACCCCCCACGGCCATCTAATAGGCTCATCTTGGGTCCCGTTTGGGCCTCAGAATGTCAAGACAGGGTGTCTAAGAGTAATGTCTACCTACTCCATGTGTGGACCATTATGGGATTACAATCCAGTGTGGCATGTAGCCTATTTGGCAGTGTGTCAAATCTAATCCAAGTCATCTGTCTTAAAAAACTGTGCTGTGAAAGATTCTACTTATGAGTATTCTCTTGTATATAGCACATGTTGTATCTTCTTAAAGTGAATGTTATTTGAGCATCAAAATAAGCGTAAGTTTTACCTTTTTTTTTAATGATTTGTTGAGTGCATGTGGACTGCCAATCTGTGAGTGCTGTTTGCGTCTGCACTCAAATGTGGAGTGTAATTTGCAGGAATTTTTGTGGCTTTGGCCCTTCGTTTTGATGCATCGCGAGGGAAAGGTCCACGCTACTTCAAAAGCGCCTTTGCAGGCTATGTAACCGGTTTGGGGGTGACCATTATTGTCATGAATTGGTTCCAAGCAGCTCAAGTCAGTGATGTCCTAATGTGAACATATTGCTATGAGTAGTTCTGAGTCTCTGTTTCTAATGCAATTTTCTGCCGTGTACCCAGCCTGCACTACTCTACATTGTTCCTGGCGTCATTGGGTTTTTGGGAGTCCATTGTGCTGCGAACGGGGAGATTAAGGAGGTGTCTCTCCCTGAAACTCTTTCCCCCTCCCTCTCCTCTCCTCTCCTCCTCCCCCCCCAAATCACCACCACCACCAAAAGAAAGAGCATAGCATCATTTCTTGCTGATTTTTGCATTGGAATCATTTATAAGTTAAGTCTTCTTGTCATTTTAGCTATATCTAATCACAGGTTTGTGTGGTTCAGCTCTTGGCGTATGATGAGTCGGCTTCTTCTGTAGAAAAAAAAGTAGAGGGTTCACAGGGGAACAAGCCAGCCACAGACGATGCAAAGATAGACAGCAAAATCGATTAAATCGAGTGTGTCAATGCGGCCTTTAAGGTAATACCCATTGGTGTTTTCTGCTTCGGGTTCTTTAATGGGCTTACCACTCATCTTTTGCTCTTTCGCCAGTGAGTGATCACCAGCATCTATCTGCAGATGCATGCCGTCCATCCATAATACATATATCTTAGTTAAATTCAGCTCTGCTCATAGCCTCACTTTGTTTCAAATTAATGCACCGTCAGATTTTGCTTTGTTTTCAAGCAATTTATGTGGTTTCAATGATTATTATTGACAGTTTGACAGCCATATGGTCACAGAGATGTTTATATGGGGTCCGTGTTTTTAAAATTTTGTGGTTACCTCTCGAGAACAGAATTATACCCCCCAAGCAGGGGTGCTACCTGTTCGCGGGATTAGAAGAGATTGATAAAGCGGCCATTTTTTGTCAATATATGGGAACGCTTAAAGTCAAATTGTATTTCTGCTAGTTTAAGACGTTTTATATCTTCTTTTTATTTTCAAAAAATTGGATTAATGGCTTGTCTTTATTAGATCAAAGAACCCTAGTATTTTAGGTCCAGTAAGATGCTTTTTTTGGCTTTAACAACCAGAAATGAAACTTTGAAGCCTCCTTTCTGCCTTTTAAAAAAGTAAATTCATGTATGTTGCGATTGTGCCAATAATCAGGGGACCCTTCCCGTTAAAGCCGTTCTCCCTTTTTACCGGCCTCCTTAGGACCATTTCTGAATGTGACTGACTGACAGCCATGATTCCCAGGTTGATGGTGACAGGCAATGAATGTCTTGTATGCCATGGACGGACTGGAACAGCAGGTCTGTTGTATTTGGCAGGTGATGATACGATCAATGATATCTCAAAGCTTTTGACTAGTTTTTTCAGTGGAGAATCTTGCATTTGGACCAGACATCTCCAGCATAAAGATTGTGCACTTCATGTATGTATGCGTCCGTTTGGTCAAAAAATTGTCATGATACTGCTTACCAAAAAGGGATGAAAAAATCAAAAAATTGTCATGATACTGCTTACCAAAAAGGGATGAAAAAAGATAATTTTATTACGATATGTAGGCTATGTAATATGAAGGAAATGATAGCCATATTTTAATCCACGTTGCTCTCAAAGATTTTGGTTATTAAGTGAAATCTCACTTGGATGGAAAATCTCACTGTAAATGACGGTGATAATTATAGATCTGATCTCTCTTTTTGAACATGTAGACCGACTCATGATTTGACATAACCAATACTTTAGGCACATGTATGGACCAAGGATTTGACATAATTATACTTTAGGCAAATGTATGGATCAGTGATTATTGTTATTAAACCTTCCCAAACCTGCCATGTAAGTTATCTTCAACTTTTATCAACTTATGTATTAGGTTTTTGATCTTTAGGAGGTTCTTCTATTTCTGATTCATAGGTTTGCACGGTTCATAGCTTTTAGTGGTGAAAATACTTAAGGAGCAGTTTTAACAAAATACAAACGTTTCTTGGGCAACTACTAGAACATTATGAGCATTAGTTCTCTCCCAAACTTGCCTAAAAAAAGCTTTATGCTTGCAATGAGCAATCTCTCAAGCTGTTTTGAATTGGAACAACTTGGTTGACCATGACGGAGCAATTGTGAGGTGCTGCAATGTCTAGAGAGTAGTCAATGTATTGGCATTTGTGGTTACGAATCAAAGACTTGAGGCACATCTTTCTTCTAGCATTTGAAGAAGAGAACAGTCATTTAGTGCAACCTTGCATAATCAAATAAACTGGGTAAGGCAAAGTTTGACTTGGCCTCTATGATATATGTTCGTGAGAGCTTAGGATGTCTAAATTATTCGAGATTTGTGGCTGTAAGTCTCATCTTGCTTTATCGGTCTTTAAAAATTTTAGAATACATTTCTTTGGGTGTTTTCTCCTTCATGGGGATTCAAATGCTTGTTGTTCTTCTCTCATTCTCTGCTAATCCAAGAAAGCTTCTTGTATCCTATACACAAAAGGATCGACCATTCTGTGGATTGCATTGACGTTGTTCGGACCATGTGAATTTCATCTTGAGTTATCATCCATCCAAAAATTATTTGCAAAGAAGCATTTGGTTCTTTGCATAAATCTTATTGTCCCTAGGCGTTTAAAGAGCTTTCCTTAGATGGATTTCATGATCTTGTTCCCTCTTAAGAATATACAAATATGTTATCTAAGAATACCACAATGAAATCACTCACATATTGGTATATATTATTCATAAGGCACAAATATGTTGTCTAAGAATACAATAATGAAATCATCTTGATACTTGTGGTTCGTAGTATTTATAAGATGTGTGTGAGTTTTCCAGGTGTTTGTCAAACCAAAAGGTACCACAAAAGGTAAGTCTAAATTCATAGTACTTAAATCTAGTTCAAAAAGCTATTCTTCATCCTTTAGCCAAAGCTAGGTAACAAGTTTGTTCTCCACAAAACATGTTTTGCTCAGGAAAGTGCAAGTACCCTTGTAGTGAAGTCATCTCCTCCGTAATCTTTGTCCCTTTCATAATCTTTGTTGCACTTCTCTTATTTGGATCAAAGATTAGTTTTAGAACACACTTTGGCATTGGACAACTAAACCCACAAGTCATCTATGTGTGGTAGGGGATAGTTGTTCTTGATGGTTTTCTTGTTTAACCCTTGGTAGTTTGCACATAGGTTCTCTTTTCTTTTGGACGAGGATGGGAGCAACACATGGTGAAAGGCTTGGTCTAGTGAACCCTTTTTCATATCTAGTTGTTAATTCAATTCAGAGTATTCTTGCACATTGGGGTTGGGTCCTTCCGTAGAATCTACCTTTATTTCCTCGAGACTTAGGTGGTTGATTGTTTCTTCTGAAATTCCCAGGTTGATTTCCTTGTCTTCCCCAACTCTTGTTCTTGTTGAATCTCTTAACTAACCCTTTGTCCTATTTTTGTTGTTGAGTTACATGCATTTTCTCAAAATTTATGCCTTCCTAACATCATCTATGATAGTACTCCTTGTCATAAAACAAAATGTTATCATTCAAATTCTCAACGAACTTGCTTTTTAGGACTCTATCATCAAGTTTCGAGATATTCCTCTACAATATTGCCCTCTTGTTTAAGATTTAGGAACTCTATTCTCTTTTGCATCTTGTACTATGAACAAAAGTAATTTCTTAAACTCATGCCATGTGACTAGACGTCTTAAATTCATACTAGTTAACATTCTTTTCCACAAAAGTTTAGGAGGTCCCGTAAATTGTAAGACTTTTAACTCTTCAATCTAAGCTTTATTCTCTTACCGAGTTTTCCTACTCTAAAAATCTTATCCTCTTGAATACTTTTTGGGCTGCATCATTGGGTCTTCTTTCTCATGAAATGTTCATACCCTTGAGGTTATTGGACAACTCTTCCAAAGCCGTGTCTAGCTTGATTTTACATCATGGTTTCATTAAGATCTATGCCTTACGTTCTACTTCCTTCACTCTCAAAGTTGAGATTTTTCCCTTCTTATTTGGAATTGGGATCTATCACTTGAATCTCCTCTCTCAAGGTTGGCTTGACAACCTCTTCTTGAATGTTCTCTAACCTTGGATTACCTCCTTGCTTGATAAAAGTTTTAGAAATGGTTCTCATAACTAGGTTTAGATTAAGTCGGCATCTCTCATTTTTATTTATTAAGATCCTAATTATAGAGTTTTGTTCATCTAGATGGCTAATAAGATCCTTAACATAGATTGCTTTCATCTTGCATAGAACTTAAAGTGAGTTTACTGTCACTCCTCCCTAAGTCTTAAGTCTTAACCCCACTTCCTAGATGGAAACATTGCTTTGATACCACTTGTGAGGCTTTGTTTCACTCAATTAAAGACATTGTGCATAACATCACAATAGAAAGATACTACTAGAACAATGGAAAATATAAATTTTTTACTTGAATTTTGTTAACCACTCCGTTAGGTTAACATGGTTTCGCCCGTCCGATCTACTATAAGAAACTTTGCCATCTTACCTGTGTGAATGGGCACTTAATTTTTGTAAGACAGCGGTGGAACATATAAAGCAACCTTAACATATGCTTAATGTCAAATAGGGAAAGTCTATGAATAGTGTACATAGTCGCTTAAGACTATATTGATAGAGTTCATATTATTTTTAAGTTTGGCCGGCCTAGTGTGAAAACTAGTCACATGTATATAAGTCATTTTTTAACAATAAGCAATACACAATCATTCCCTTGTGATAGTTTACTTGTGAGCTCTTTCTCTTCCCTCTTCTTGCTTACTTCTATGCTTTTGATGGCTTGCTTGATGGATGCATGCTAGATAGGTTTGATTGTAGGCTTTCTTCTTGCAATAGCTTCTTCTTCTTCCCTCGCCTTTGTGAGAGAGAACCATGTGTGTGAAGGACCATCTCTTCTTGCCTCCATCTAGGCATTGAGAGCATCCCTTCACCTCTTTGGAAAGAAGCATTCTCATGTGACAAACAGAGTGAGGGCGTGACGAATGAGCTAGTGCACCCACATTGGGAAGCTGCATTTGCAGAGCTCAAAGGCAAAACCCAATGACACATGCTTCGGCAAGGCTAAGATAAGCTCTCAACTTGAATATAAAAGTCATTTGAGATGGTATTTATTCAAGGATAAATGTCAGTACTTGAATTCAAAAATTATACTTTCCCTTTGAGTATTTATAATTCTTGAATTACTAATACCTTGGCATACTAGCAAGAATAAAAGTCTAAATGTTATAGTTTTACACGTGATCTTAAAAAAACTTTCATTACTTGTAGTATTTATTTGATATCTTTGGTACTATCAAAATAAAAAAGGAGTTAATATTGTTCTCTTCTATAAATATGTTACCTTTTGTTAGGATTATAACTTGGAAATACTAATTTGTCAACTAGAAACAATAGACTATACTCTTGATTATAATAAATTACTATTACTTCATTTATAATAACTCTAAGTAAACCTTGGACAATATATAGATGGTCGTAAGATGGTCTTAAATTTCTAGCAGTTCTTACAAACTTAAGACATTGTGACTAAATCTTGAACATGGAATACTTTACTAGGGTTAACTAGTTTTTATCGTGGCCTCACAATTCAACAATTTAATAATTTTTCTTGGACTACAATTTGATCTTGTCTTGGTAACTTACATGTAAACTTTGTTCTTGATGTGATGATATTGATTTTAACTTAACTTGATAGTTAACTAATTCTTTCCTATTGGGAATTAGTTCATGGCGGTGGTAGATAATGCTTTAATCTTCTTTTATCTCAGGCTGACTAAAGTTACTATTGAAAGACTCTTGTTCACTATGGCTTTCTATCTAAATCCTATAGGAATTAGAAAAGACTATACAATACAATACGACCAAAATACAATAGCAAATATGAAACTATTTACAAATGTGAATTTATACATACCTCCACCTTTAAATAGTGTGTTGGTTGCGTTATCCTCTTACTTGAGATGTTGTAAATAAAAAAGCAGTTTCATTGAAATAGAAACTTTGTTTTCAGAAATCCTGGTAAAATAGATTAATACTCCAAGAGCATAATTCACAAGCATGAATCTATTTACTATGTATAAAAATGGTATAGAAGCTTTATGTTAGAATCATTTTTTACTCTGATGTATATGTATTTATATAAAATTTGAGCTTACTATAATGCTCATTTAAACTTAGTAACTCTCCCTCCCTCCATTTTTATATGTGGGCAGCACTCTCTCTCTATTGTTATCTTAGTGTAGAGTTCTTTAACAGAAAATTTAAGGTAAGAACATATAGTTGAGCCTGAAGACCTAAGGCTATTAAGTTTAGAAAGGGTGATGTGACCCCTTTATAAAAAAAACTTATGGTTAAACATAAGTTGTTATATTACTAATATGTTATGATCCATGTTATTTGACGGATGATAGTCATGGTAATTTATTATTTGACGGGGAGCCCGAGTATTTTTACTAGTCAGTAATGGATGGATTTCCATGTGTGGGTGGACTCCCACGCGTATTTGGTGACATTTTGGTATTTGATTTATATTTTTTAATGATGCTTATTTCTCATGAACGCGTTAGGATTGATTGATACGATGTTAATTGATTGTTATTGATGTGGTTTATGTTTATGAGTTTAGGTGATGAGGTGTACAAGGGTTCCGACTTAGGTGTTGCATAGTGCGAGGGTACCGATTTAGGTGTCACACAGATGGTGGATTGAGCCGTGGCGTGTAGACACGTCTCATTATTATATTCACAATATTGTGTGGCCGTATGATGGCATTTGATATTATTTTGACATCATTGTGATGTGTGTGTGCGCACGCGTCAATTTATTATACAGTGTGCGTGCGAGCATTAGTTGATTTATCTTGTAATGTGTCAAGTGTGTTAACCTCGTTGGTGTCAAGTGTGTCCTTTGGTGCAATTTGGTTCTTCTTTTTAGTCGGGCAAGACTTAGCATAATGTCCCATCATCTTACACCTGAAACACTTGACAATAGAAACCTTGGATACGATGTCATTGGTCGGGCTATGCATGTCAGATATTTCCACAGTTTTAACTTTCTGTTTAATATATTTGTTCATTCTAGACAGACTTCGTTCAATCTTACTTTGAAAGTTGTCCCGATGCTCTCGTTCTTGATTCAAAATAATATGGAGAGAATCAAGCTGTTCCTGAATAATAGGACGGTGCGGATATTCACCCATTTCTTGACAATTAAAAAGAATAGAAAAAATTAAAACAAGAGAAAAGATAAGGTTTCTTATCTCATATGGAATGTCGAGTTTGTTAGATGTGAATCCTGCCAAGTTAGCTCAATACACAAATGCATAATTTTTCAAGAAATAATCCATGTATCCTTTAATAATTAAAGCTTCAATCACTTGTGCAAAATTAAAGCAACTTCACTAAATGGTGTGGAGAAACAATCAACGGATGGCAGATAGAGCAAGGGCCTTTATATGTATATATTTATAATAAAATAATTTTGCTTCTACTAGGGTGCGCTAGTAGAGAAGGGAAATGAATAATAATAATAATAATATGAAGCTTTTTTTAATTAAATTTTTTTAAATAAAGCTTTGTTAAAGCTTTATTCATCTACGCAGCGCTTTAATAAGATTTTTTTTTCACAAAGCTTTAATAAGCTTTGTAATAAGCCCTCTTCGGTTGGAGAAATTTGCACAGCCCCGCCCTCCTGTGGAAGGAAGAGAAATAATCACAGCTGCCGCCTTCTTCTCTGAATGTGTAGCGCCCGTGAGATGGAGGGAGATTTTTTTAAAAAAATTACAGCAACATATATATATATATATATATATATATATATATATATATATATATATATATATATATATATATATTATGATGGTTTTATAAAGCTTTATCAAGGCCTTTATAAGTTTAAGCTATCAAACCCCTCCTGAGTACTACCTGCGTCACAGCGCTTCGCGTAAGGAGAAGAGAAAAAATTCAGCGCCTCCTGGATTTCGTGCAGCCGACCAAGATTTGAGGGAGAAAGAGAAGGATTATATATATATATATACACATTACTTTAAGCTTGCCCATTTGTGCCCAGCGCATCAAGTGAAGGAAAAAGTAAATAAAAACCAAAAGTAATAAAACAACTCTTGAACAATTCTCATCCCTCTATTATAGAAACTGAGCAAAGGGAAGGTTTAGCAATTCTGATTATGGCTCTCAATGCTCCTTTTCTTGCTCTTTCAATTCGTACAGAGACAGATTAGGAAGAGGATTAGTGTGAAGGAAGGTGGTTTTGTGGTTTTGGAAAATCCATTAATGGGTTTTCACCAAGTTTTACCCTTTGGACAATAGATTAGATTGATGGAGATTGATTTACCAATGGTTAAAAATAAGCTTTATTTCATCCATACATAAACAAAAATCCCTAAATGTGTGTTCTTCTTTAATTTAAATTCAAGAAAATTACCAAAATCACCTGTGTTTTTGTCTATTTCACCTCTTTTGACCCCCTTCAAGAAAATTAAATTACACCAAAGCTCTGATACCACGGAGATTGCACCCAGCCTTGTGTTGATGGTGATGTTTTTCTTTCTCTTGCCTTATGTTTTGTTATGTGCTTTAATTTTCAATTTAATTAAAGTAGTTGGGAATCATTTTATACCACTCATGGTGGGTTTAGCAAGCTTTAGAAATATTTCATATATTTGTGAATTAAATCAAAATCAATAAAGGGCTTAAGGGTTGACATGTGCCTTGCTTCGTGCTAAACTCTTTTTTTTTTTTGAATTTGAGCCTTCCAAGATATTCCTCTTATACTTGGCCTAGGCTCTGATATCATTGTAATAGGATATTTTCTCCAAAAAATTATGTAAGCTTTATTACTCAAATAATAACATGAAAATTACACAATCAAACTTATTTCACCAAAGCTTAGCATAAAGAAGAAAAATACTCAACAACGCCAAGAACAAAACTTATTGGATGCAATCTCCCCCTTGACCTGTGCGGCCCTCCTCCCACACGTGGTATTTAAATGATATTCATATTTTAGTCCATAGAGCAATAAATAGCACCTATTCCACATTTGTGCTTTTTCTTTAATAACTTTGTCTAAGATAAGGTTTACATATGATAAAACCATGGCCCAACAACATTTACAAATGGACCAATGCTTAACAAATGCACTTGTGCTCACACGTGTTAAACGATCTTGTTCACCCATCCATGTAAACTCTAGCCATATAATAGGCTACAATATAATCAATGTAATAGTTAACACATGATCTTCATCTTCACACCACATGATCATAGTTAACACATGATCTTCATCTTCACATCACCACTTAATCCACCATCTGTACGGAAGCTTAATCGGTACCCTTGCTCATCTCACCACCTATACTCATAGACATGATCCACATTAGTTAAACAATCAATTGAAGTCACACCAATTAATCCCAAGCTGTCTTAAGAAATAGGCAAACCATAATATCAAACTAGATGTACCCCACTACATATGGGTATCCCCTTAAACTCCCAATAACACGAGTGATTTTCATAATAATTCCACTCTTAATCTCATTTGCTAAGCTATTTCTTGATTCAATGAAATGAAATCTAAGCCTTGTAGGCTTAACCATCATACAAATCACCAAAGAAACTAGGGTTTTCCCCTTTTCCAAGTATGAAAATAGAATGCCTACATGTAAACAAGCTTCAAAACATTAATTCCTGACTTTGTTGTCATACCCGAATGCTCCATTACTATGGGGGTGAAGGAAGAGCTCTCTTTGCCTAAATGGAGAAAAGAAGCTAATGAGAAGGAGAAGCCTATAACTAAACATATTCAAGCAAGAAAACCATCTAGCATATGTAAGAATCTAATAGAACACAAGCAAGCAAGAGTATAGAGGAGGGAGAGCTTGCAAATATTCTCTCTTTGCCTAAATGGAGAAAAGAAGCTAATGAGAAGGAGAAGCCTATAACTAAACATATTCAAGCAAGAAAACCATCTAGCATATGTAAGAATCTAATAAAACACAAGCAAGCAAGAGTATAGAGGAGGGAGAGCTTGCAAATATTCTCTTACAAGGGAATCATTGCGTATTAATTAGCTTTAAAATGGACTTATATACAAATGTAATCCTAAGCAATTATTTACACAAAGTTTATCACTTCCCCATTTGGCATTAAGCTCGAAGTATTGGCACTAGGTCTAATCCTAAGCAACTTTGTACATGAACTTTATCTTTTTCCCATTTGGCATTAAGCTCAAGGTAAGGACGCTTTATAAAGTCCAATAGTCTTACGAGAATTGTGCAACCATTACATGCAAATAAGATGGCAAAGTACCTTATCCTAGGTTGGATGGATGAAACGATGTTAACCTGTGAAGTGCAGAGTGCCATGCATAGACCAAGAAACTTGGATATAGTATGATTTCCTATGTCAAGCATAGACTAAGAAACTTGGATATAGTACGATTTCCTATAGTGCCATGCATAGACCAAGAAACTTGGATATAGTACGATTTCCTATGTCAAGCATGCTAACATACAAAAAACACATTATCACTCTTTCTAATCTTCAAGCCAACATTTTTCATTGAAGAATATATTATTTCTTTCAATTGCTTAGATGCTTACCAAAATATTGTGAAGAAAGATATAGTATGATTTCTTATACCAAGCAAACCTACAAAATATATATTTTCACTCTTTCTATCCTCAAAACCAACATTTTTCATTGAAGAATAAGTCTTGATTGCTTACATGCTTTTTAAAAATATTATGAAGAAAGTAACCTTTCACAAAAAGACTACTAGTGTCACATCTATGATGTATCAATTGATATGATCATTTATGAAAGCAACATAATGTGGAAGAACAAATTTTGTACTATAGAGAGATAATCAATAATGATGATAAAAATATCTTATGCACTAGTGCTTTACAAAAGAAGTGCATATGCTAGGGCATCTATAATCATTGTCTTATATGAAGTATTGAGCTCATTCTTTAAGCTCTTTCAAGCTTTTAGAGCATGTCAATGGATAAGATTAACTCTAGAGGCCAATGTAAGTTTACATATGTTCTTTCCTTAAAAGATGTTATCATATACTTGACATTTAGCAAAGCTATTGTTTTAAAAAACATTCAAGCGTTCGTATAAGAAGAAGGAACTTAAATAAAAACACATTATTGAAATCAATATGTGCAATAACAACTTGGATTAAGAAATACTCCTTATTCTCTTACTTCATCACCCTCATTAGGGAAATTTTGGACTCAACTTTGGGCCCTCTAAGAAGTGCCAACTAAGCTTAGAGAGAGATAATCCAAAAAGCCTAAAAAATAAGGTGAAATTGATTTTGGCGTATTTTCTATTGGCATTTTCTTGAGATATAAAAGATATATTTCTATTTTTAAATGTACATAAAAATGATAGAATATTGCCAGTTCTCGAAGTCTTCAATCTATTCATGTACTATATGTACTACGTGAACAATGAATTGGTCAAGTTTAATGGCTTATATCTCAAAATCTCTACGTACAAGCCGAAATAGAATATTTCTTGAAATTTGAGCCAAGGATCATCCAAAAAGAGTTCGAGCTCCTTCCCTGCAAGAAATTTCACCTCAAATTTTGAAGGTTTTCGACTTCCCGCCCTGCAAGAAACAATGTTATTAAATTAGAAAGAGATTTGTTTGAGAAGGAGAACATTCATTTGAAGAAAACCATGGAGCATTCTGTGCAGAAGTTATTAAGTAATAAGGAAACCATTTCAGGGCTTGAAAAATAGCATTGTTCATTGAAGAACAGTTTTGCACTGAAAGACATTTATTAAATTTTGATGTTCTGCACTGAAAAACATCGAAGATTCCCACAATACTATCTATAGGGTGCCAGTCAACCAAGTTTGAAGGATATATATCTATACAGAGAATACAACAGAAGCATAAGTATAGAAATGAAACACATTACACAAACATAATGTAAAAACATTTACTTACAGTTTGGTCTATGGAGTGGGATTCCATTAGGTAAACGTTGCAGACGCAGTTCTAAGTGCATGTAGGCATGTTGTATAAGAACTTCGTTAATGCTCCTACCTGTGTCAGAGAGTTTGAAGTCTTGAACTCTGCCTTTGTAAGTGTCGATGAACTCATTCTTTGTTTTTTTTCGCTTCCTAGTCTGCAACATAATCCAACTACCAATAGAGATTGTGGTAGGAATCCACTTTGATTATCCATATCAAAACTGTTGTATACTATAATAGCTCTAGTAGAGGAGCAGGGACATTCGCCTAGGACGTCTAGTTTCCATGGAAGCAAATAGAAAATAAAAGCAAATGTAAGAAGATGGAAGAAGATGAGATGGCAGAAGAGATAACCTCCAAAACGTGCGAAATTTCTAGAGGAAAATTCATTCATTAAATGACCTAGGAACTTCGAAGAGAACATTTCAAAATTTTAGAGGAAAAAAGCACTTTTATTAAATGAGTTGAACGAGGGAATTTTTTAGATTTAAAACCATTCATTAAATGAGCTGAGATTTATTAAATGAGCTGACACCACTCTAATTTTCATATATATTAAAGAAATGACATTATAAAGTGTGGTCAAATGCATTTCGTATTTCTTTAATAACAATATATTCATATAAAGAATATATGAAAAACGTCTAATTATCAAAAGTTCCGTTATTACGGTGGCTCTCTTCCTATTGGTCGAAAGCCTTTCTCTCTCTAGAGGAAAAAGGCCCAAAGTTGAGTCCAAAATTCGCCTAATGTCACATCATGTTTGCATACAATGTGTTGTGGAGATATTCTAAGCTCTACATTATGTTTGCATATTGTGTTGTGGAGGCATTTTAAGCTCTACTACATTGACAAATGTGGCGACTCCTTACATATTCACTAATCTCTCATGACGAAAGCATTGGTGTATTAAGCGAATTGTGGATTTAGGGCATGCTTTTTGAATCCTTATGTGTGTCTACTTTTTAAAGTTTGTAAGAGAACCTTTGTTGCATCGAAATACTCCAAGAATCTTTTAAAGGGGGGGTAGGGGAGTGCCCATGGGGAAGGGCCTTTAGATGTTTAAAGTGTAAAGGGTGGTTGGGTTGGGTTGGTGAGGAGTGGGGTAGGTGCCAAGGTTGGCTAAAGATGAGAAGTAGAATATTGTTCATGTGAGGGTAGGGAGTGAGGTGGGTGGGAATGATAGCTTGGAAAGAAACACCGATGCTACATTTGTCCTCTATATGGACAGAGAGAAAATGTGTGTGTGTATGTGTGTACACATGGCATGTTGAGATTTTTTGTTGAACATGTGGTGTCAACATGGAGGGTAAAGAGAGTCAACATGCTTTTGCTATCTGGTACTTGGAAGGAATGGCTACTTGAGATAATCTATGACAAATAAGCATAACAAACTTAATAGATCTTTGATAAACCTTTTCCTAGTGATGTAGGTGAACCATCAAGCGAAAAGGCTCTGGTAAGGCCTCAAGACAATTAATGGAAATAATTGAAAAGTAAAAATGTGTGAGGAAGTTAGACCAAAAGGCTGAAGTTTAGCGCCTTTATCATCTTTAGAGCATCGCCCTCCCTCATCATAATAGATGTAGAGTGGTAACACAGACTCGAGAATGCTGATGGAAGCAAACCGTAGACGGCCAAGATTGCTTGGAAAGGTACAATGGGCAAGGGAGATGCATTTACTAGAGAGGCATAGTCTATAAAGAGCCTTTTATAGTCTATAAAGCCCCTTATTTGGGGACTAAAAAGGAATAAAAAGGGAGTGTCTAAAAGGCCACTTAATGTAATGATGTTTCAGATGCAACTGATCTTAAGAAATTGGAGGTGGAAAAATGAGGAACCAGCTAACATGGATGTGATTGAATTATGTTTAAGGATTGGGGTCCCTGTTTTTATGTCGTCTTCCTCAATTTTGCCTTCACGATCATCATCACCGTCTCCTTCTCTTTTATGCGAGGAAGGTTTCATTGGTTCCTGCCTTCTTCTGGCTTCCCTCTAGCCATAGCCATCGCAGGTTCCTTCCTTTCTATTCGCGGCGTAATACAAGTGCAAAGAACAGAGGAGTCTCCGCTTTGCTACAGAGAGCTTGATGCGAGCCATAGCAGCCGATTGGAGCTCCCGCATGCAGATCATCGAACCATCTGTGCACTTTGATCAAGGTACATCAATGCTTTCAAAGCAGGAACGTGAAGATTAGATATTGTGTAGGTACATATAGGTATTCGGTATCGCGGGAGAAAGGCGATTCCTGTGATTCGTGCAAGAACATTGCCTGTGGAGAAGCCAATCAGTAATTATCGCCTGTTAATCCCCGGAGATTAGGCTTTATGTTATACAGCTTCTTGAATGCTTCTGTTTAAGGAAGGAAAACTGCAAAATTCTCTTGTATGTATGTCAAGAGTGAAGATAGACAGCGAAGAAACGATACTTAAACCTTGAATTATGCCCAAACGAGAAGGAAAACCTTGGAAACCTTGAATTGCATGCTCAAACGTTCCTGCGCAGGAAGGTAGATTAGTGAAGAGTAGGCTCAAACGTTCCTTTTCAGGAAAGTTTATCGATTCTTAATAAACGTTGCTATTCTGGGAAGTTAAATGATGCTAATCGCTTCTTAAATGTTTACGAACTTTGCTTTCCACCCTTTGAAGTTTCTGTGTAGGGAAGTATAACTGCTCTTCAAACTTTTAAGAGGACGCTTACATCTTCTTTGAATGGAAGCAAAAGGATGAATTCTGCTTCTCAATGTTTGAAGAGTAGGCTCAAACGTTTCTTCTGTTCAAGGAAAACAATGAAAATGGCTTTCTAGGCTGTGAGAAGAAGGCTTAAAGTTTTCTATGCAGGGAAGTAATGCAATGAATCCCTTCTATTGAGGTGTAGGTCAAAAGCTTCTAAGAGTTGTATGCATCCCAATAACATCTTGTTCTTCAATGGCCTTGCACTTTTAAGTGCGAATTGTTTTGTCTGCCATGGCAGTTTTGGCAGTTTTCTGTCAGCTTCTTGCATCAGTATTTTGATTGGTAATAGCCCAGGGCCCAGGGTGGGAAGTAAAACAATGAAATCTGCTTCTCAAACTTTGGAGTGTGGCTAACACTGAAAATAACCTTCTAGCTCAATCTTTTCTGTGCAGGATTAAAACATTCAATTTGTGTGAGAGTAGGATCAAATGTTTCTCAAGCTTTGACGAATTGCTGCACATATACATGCATCCTGTCTTGTTCCAGTTTTAGCAGTGTGATTAAACCTGTGCTCCACATACCTTGTTCTTAATTGTCCTCGCAATTTCAAGTGCCTAATTTTGCAGTGCATCTTTTTCTGCCGCGGCAGTTCTGGTGATATTCTGTTAGCTTCTTGCATCAGTATTTTGATTCGTAATAGTCCAGGGTGTTGAATTGTTCCCCTGCTGATTTAATTTTGCCAACAGTCCTTATTCACAAGCATGGCTGTCTGGTTGCTTAAGCTATTTTTGTGTGCCTTTGCTTGTTTGATTAAGCTAGCCATTTCTTTAATGGTTAACATAACAGTAGGCATTTGAAATCTGTGAGTGAGATGTTTTTTTTTTTTTTTGGTTTTCTTGAGTTCTTGCAAGAGTAATGGTTCCTCATACAAGCACACAAACCTTCTTCTGAATGTTTTTCTTGTATTTTTTTTTTCCCAGAGCTTAGATGATACTGACTGGAAGCATTATGATGGTTTTTGGTCACGGTAGATGGACGCTGCAGAAATATCAATTCATGACGTAGTTGAGAAGGTGCGTTCATGGATTCCCAATGGAATTCCATCTCATGCCATGTCCAGGGATAATTGGATGCAAGACAACAGCTGTTCTGTTTGTAATGAATGCGGTTCTCAGTTCAACCTGTTGAATCGTCGTCATCATTGTCGCATCTGTGGCTGCATCTTTTGTGGAAATTGCTTTCAGAATAAATTTCGTACCACGGATGGGTGTGCCAGGCTTCAAGAAGAAGGGGATCGTCTTCACATTTGCAGATTTTGCTTTAATAAAAGAGAAGAAGATTCTACCAGTTTTTACGGTGGACAAACATCACCAACTATTACTCCATCTTCATCAATTCAGAGTCTGTCAAGCATCGCCACAAGTGGCAGTGGCTCAACGGCATCATCTGGGTATCCACAGCTGGTGTCTCCTGGTTTCATTTCTCACACACATTTAGGAGGAGATGTTATGGATACAGAATCAGAGCAGAAACAACTCAGTAACCTGAGGCTAGGTAGGAGAAGCATTAGATTAGTATCTCCAAAGGGTAGGGAAGGATCTCCAAGTCCTTATGATTTCTGTAATGACAGCAGGTAAAATATACTTTGCTTTAGTTATAGATTATGTTCTGGCATGAATTATGTCTGGTGTGGTACTGATGTCATTCTGGTTTCCTAAATTTTGTAGGAGTGATGAAAAGGATGATGATTGCCATAGAGAAGCAGAAATTTACTATTCTAGATGTCAAAGGCAGTATAAGCAGGACGAGGAGGAAGATGGCCCTGTACATATTGGAACCCATGGTTCTCATGGTACTATTGCTCAAAATGATCAAGAACTTGCCATGAGAGCTGTGGCTGATGTTAACATCAAGGGCAACTGTGAAAAAAGCGAGGCAGGAATCCAATCCTTTTCCAAAAGAACTGGAATGTCTGAATACTATGAAGGGCCAGAGGAAAGTGTAGATGACAACAGCTTCTATGCAGCCTTATACAAAGAACCCTTGTCTTCACAGGAAGGGGACTTGCCGCTTGACGTTGAGAATAATGCCTCCTTATGGGTTGTTCCACCGCCAGAGGATGAAGAGGATCAGATGGGGATTACTGGAGGGGATGATGATGATGATTCCAATGGTGTTTGGAGTTTGTCTCATTCACTTAGTAGCTTGAGTAACAGCAAGTGTAGGAGCAAAGAGAAATCAGCAACTGAGGAGCAGCGGAAGGCCATGAGAGCTGTTGTAGATGGGCATTTCAGAGTGCTTGTTTCACAGCTTCTGAATGGGGAGGGCATTCAGGCAGATGAAGGTGGTCAGGAAAGCTGGTTAGAGATTGTGACAACGCTCTCTTTGCAAGCTGCAAGTGTTGTAAAGCCAGATACAAGCCTAGGTGGAGGGATGGATCCAGGAGGTTATGTAAAAGTTAAGTGTGTGGCCACTGGACGGCCGAGGGAAAGGTCAGTGATCAATTCTAGAATTCCTTTCTGAATTTCAGTTTTTTTATTGGTTCCTGTTTAATGTTCTGTGTAAATCTTGAAGCTAGTCAATTATTGGTGTACTCTTGTTTGTGGCAGTCACGTGGTGAAGGGGATCGTTTGTAAGAAAAATGTAGCCCACAAGCGAATGAAGACCCGTTTCAAAACTCCGAGGTTACTCCTTCTGGGAGGTGCTCTTGAGTTTCAAATGGTTTCAAATCACCTCTCCTCTCTGGAGACTCTTTTACAGCAGGTAAGATAATGTGTTGTAAATGTTCTTGTCCTACCTTTCCCCTTTGAAGCCGGTAAAGTTCAGTAATAAGAATTATACGCCTCTTTCTAATATAGGGTCGATCCTGTGGTCAATTTTCATTTTAGCATTCATATTGCTGTGATTCATTCAATTGTTTGGATGGGATATTAATGTATGTTTTGGCTGTCCTTGGCAATGGTGAATAAGTCAGTGTAGGAATTAAAAATTCATGATGCTTTCTTAGTAGGCCAACGTGCCGAAACCAACATGCTTTCAAAAATGGAATCATCATAGGAAAGGGTTAACCTTATGTCTTGCCAGCATGAGTGTGGGAGCACTGGAAAGGCCAGACAACAGACCCGGATACAGACCTCCCAAAGCACTTACAAGCAAGAGGCTCACGTATACCACGTGATACTGAATTGATCATATGTATTATGTAATTTTAAAGCTCAACGCCTTTTTTGAGTTTAGGGGGGGATGCTGGACAATATTAATGCTAGGACCTTAGATTAAGTAAACAATTTTCAGGTGTTAGATAAAGGTCAAGGGCTAAGATTGTGGTCTTCCTCGTACAGGATGACAGCACCAGTCATCGATCCCAAGAGACACCTAGTCCTGCCGACTCATCTAGGTGGCCCTGCCAACACCGCACAATGCCGCTTTGTGAAGCACCTCGACCCTCTGGAGTCACACTGGACCACACTTCCTTTCTCAAGTTGAACCATAGGGGAAGCTTTCCCAAGGTTCCCTTCATCCTTTTGAAAACTTTTGTCGCGAAGAAATGCGACAAACCGAAGATCTCTTCACTCCAAGGACTTCCATCGCGAAGACATCCGCTGTCATCGACTCTACTTGCAATTGGTAAGCTTTAATGCTTAAATATGGAAGCAAGTAGCAGGAGGGAGGAACCGAATTACAAGATCACATACCCTGTGTAGTGTTCTCGTCCTACGTGCTCTCTTGCAGATTGTTGCTACCATGTGTTGGTGGAACAATAGAGAGCAGATGGTAGGGAACATGGGCACTTGAGAGGGTAGTGTGGATTGCAAGTCTATATCGACAACCACTTGTTTGCAATACTGTATTCATATGCATTGGTATGGAAATCTGGTCAGAAATACCCATGACA
Source organism: Cibotium barometz (assembly GCF_041138505.1). NCBI lineage: Eukaryota > Viridiplantae > Streptophyta > Polypodiopsida > Cyatheales > Cibotiaceae > Cibotium > Cibotium barometz. The sequence continues at coordinate 28,573,774 of NC_141106.1, forward strand.
CTATGTACTTGATTCTCCCAAGATCAATATACTTTATTTGAGGGAGGGGTCAGCCGTTCCGGCTTATTGTGTGTCTCTTGTCAATTCAGCAATTTACTTCTTGTATTTGAGCAAGTGTCCATCAAATCGAGTGTATTTAAGTGTATTGATTAGCATTGTGTTCAACCAAGTTACATTGGTATCAGAGCGTACGGTTCTCTTTTACTTCTATCGTGAGAGACGATCACCGTGAACACTAGCTATCTTTACACTTAGAACATTATGGACAGCCATACAATGAATGTTGGAGATGCTAATACAAGAGGCAGGGACAATGAAATGTATGCCTCCAATGCTTTACAGGATGAGCAAACTCATGTGGTGCACAATAGGGAACATGAATATGTGGGACAACCGTCTCGTGGCAAAGAGAAGATGCAGGAAGAAGAGTCCTCAGTCTTGTGGACTGAACTTACTTGTATGCAGGCTCTTCTCCATGCAGAACAAGAAGAATTGAATCTCTATCGCTGCGAGGATCCATTGGTACATGACCGTTTGAAGGCCAAGAAAGCTGAATCTTATATGGATCATGCAATGGCAATAATTGTTCAAGAGTTGCACATGCAACCGAGGGATGCAGCACGTGCATACTTGGCTCGTACCGAGGATGCCTATGCAGAAAAGGCAAACATCCCACATGTCTTGGAATCCCCATAGGTGCCCGAACAAGAACTTATAGGATGAATCTCCATGCTATGGGGGAGAAACAATTAGTGACTTCACGCCATGCAGGAATAGTGTATGTAGCCCGTGAAGGATACAATGTTTATGGCAGTGATCAAAATGTATATCAAATGCCATTGCCGGCTGAAAATGTGCATGCACAACACATGCAACATGGGCTACAATTTTCTGTTGGTGCAGGTATTCCGCGTATGTCTCATGCCACTCATGCCTTCGAGTGTGCTAGTGAGGGAGAAGCTATGGCTGAAAATGTATCAATGCATGTTGAGGGGCCAGGCATGCCTCATGCTTACAGGGCACATGTATCTATGCCCTATGCATCACCTTTTGGTCCTAAAATGATGCCAGTCACATAGGGGCTGTCCCAATGGACAAACATGGGGGAAAACATGTTGAGATGGAGGCACATGCATCAAAGTCTCGTGACTTCAAAGTCGGAGACAAATCTGTGAAGTTTGACACATATCATGGGAAATATGATGCATCAAAGGCACTTGCTTTTATTGCCCAGTTTGATATTGCTTTTAGTGATGAGGATTTTTCTCATAAATCCATGATCCGGCATGTAAGCATGTTCATGAAAGGCACTGCTACCCATTGGTGGCTCACGGAGAAGCTCTCACCGAATCCTGTTAGATCATGGAAAGAGTTCCAAGGAGAGGTTCTATGCTCAATTCTTGCCTCCCAATGCATTGAATGAGATAACAATGAAGTGGGATTGGGTGAAGCAAAAAATGAGGGGGAATCGGTAAATGCATATGTACAAAAGTTTTGGAAAGTGCTTTCGGAGGTATCTCCATTTATGCATGTCACCGAGGCGGAAAGGAAGAGAAGGTTTTAATTGGGATTGCAACCCGTGTACAAAGCGGGACTACAAATGTATCCTGGTCGTATCTTACACCAACTAATCGCAACCGCCATCGCCACCGAGCAATTGGAACTCAAATTGAGTCGATCCAATAAGGCTAAATCCTCATTTCAAGGCAAAGAGAGGGTTGTCCAAAACCTGCAAAATAATGGACAGCCACCTAAAAAGGACCAAAACCAAGATAAAAATGGTCCAAAGCCTGAAAATAACACTACCAAGAAGCGTTCCTTCAAACTGAGAGACTATGGTCTCACTCCGGAGCAGAAAAAGCAATTATGAGCGAGGGGAAACGCTTTACTTGTGGTAGCACCAAGCATATTGCAAAGGCATGCCCAAACAAGAAGAAGCGTGATAATGCAAATACATCAAAGCCTAATGTGCATATGGTTCCAGATGTGCAGGGCAACACTTTACATGATAGCAAAGACAGGGTTGTATGTAAAGCTTGGGGACAGCTCAAGGATCAGCCCGCTTTGTTCATGTTTGATGATTGTGCATCTGAGAATTTCATATCCACACAGATGGCAGCTGCAAGGGGTATTGAAGTGGAGGACATGGATCCTCAAATTGAAGCAAGAGCTGCCTTTGTTGGTAGAGAAGTGTAGGTCATGCCTATTTTTGGTAAGTTGCGCATACACATTCAAGGCTATGTGGATCATGAGGATTTTCTTGTGGCGCCTTTGAATGGCTGTGATGTATTGCTTGGAAAGCCTTGGCATACACGTATTGATCCGTGCAAGGCTTACAAGACCAACAGGATCACCTTCATGCATAAAGGCCGAGAGCATGTAATTGATGCTGGCGAAGAGGGTGATACCATTTCCCTTGTATCTTATGTACAAATTAAGAAAGTAATGAAAAAGAGTATTTTTGCGTACTTGATTTTTGTACGAGATCATGTTGAGAAAATAATGTACATGTAAACACTCTTAGTAATGATAGGCTGAAATTTTTGCAAGAGCACAATGATTGTTTTGTTGACGAGTTACCAAATGAGATGCCACCTTTACGACCGGAAGATCATCGCATTGATCTCGTGCCGGGTAGCTCTCCACCTAATAGGCCAGCCTATCGTGTCAGTGCATCCCAAAAAGAGGAGATCATGAAGCAGGTGAATGAGCTTATTGAGAAGGGTTTGGTTCAGCCAAGCTCTTCCCCATATTGTTCACCCGTCCTCTTGGTTCAAAAGAAGGATGGATCCTTTCGTATGTGTGTGGATTATAGAGCTTTGAATAAGCTTACTTTTCGACTCCACGCATAGACGACATCCTTGACAAGTTGGATGGATCGGCATGCTTTAGCCGAATTGATCTCAAGAGTGGATATCAAGTGTGTGTAGTGCTTGAAGATGTACACAAAACTGCTTTCAGGACAACATTTGGGCTTTATGAGTATCTTGTTATGTCTTTTGGTCTTACAAATGCCCCGGCTATATTCAATAGAATGATGGATCGCATATTCCGTGGGTACAGGAAATTTACAGGTGTCTTCTTTGATGACATCCTAGTCTTCTAGAAGACCGAAGAAGAGCATAGAGCTTATTTGGCCATTGTTTTTGAAGAACTCCGTAAGCATAAACTCTTCATAAATGCAAAGAAGAGTGAGTTCTTTTTGTCAGAGATACATTATCTTGAGCATATTGTGTCCAAAGATGGAGTGCGGATGGATCTTGCAAAGATTGATGCAATTCGGAATTGGCTCGAATTGAGTTCGGTGCATGAGATCCATAGTTTTCTTGGATTATGATCTTACTACCGCAGGTTCATTCGGGACTTTGCATGGATTGCTTCTCCTTTGCATGATTTGACAAAGAAGAAGGCCGTGTTCAAATGGACTAATGTAGAGAGGGATGCATTCCTCAAATTGAAAGATGCAACTACTCATGGTCCAGTGTTGATTATTCCGGATTTGCAAAAGCCTTTGTGTGGAATGTGATGCATCTGGAAATTGCATAGGAGCTGTCCTTATTCAAGAGGGACATGCCATGACTTATGAGAGCCGTAGATTACATGATGCAGAGCTATCTCTTGGAATTTATGAGAAAGAGCTCTTGGTTGTAATTCATGCAATTACTATATGGAAACATTACCTTCTTGGGGCTAATTTCACTGTGAAGACAGATTACTAGAGTTTGAGGTATTTTCTTACCCAAACTAAGTTGTCAGAGAAGCATATGAGGATGGCCAATTTCCTCTCCATGTTTCATTTTCAGATCTTGCACATCTCGGGAAAGAAGAATGTAGTGGCCGATGCATTGTCACACGTGCCTGGCTACCCATCACTGGTTGCCCATCTGGTTGCCTGCTTGGCTGCCCTATACTGCCCGTCTGTAGTCCACAACCGGCGGTAGCAGCACACCTGGCGGCAGCAGCGGCACACTTCGCGGTAGTAGCATCAGCGCGGCAGCAATAGCACTTGGCGGCGGCGGCGGTACCTGGCGACGCCTGTACCCGGCAATAGCGGCGGTACCCGGCGGTGACGGCGATACCCGGCGGCGGCGGCGGCGGTACACGACGGCAGCACCTGTACCCGACGACACTGGCGGCGGCACCTGTACCGAGTGTATGTGTGGGCATCATTATGATCATGGAGAGCTTCTTCTTTGCCATCAACACGTTCGCCAACTTGCTTTTCAGATGTACGGTTAGCCCTAGACTTGTATGGGCATATGCATGGGCGATACGGATGCGTGTACGGACATGTACAGAACTGTATGGACATGTACGGGTAGAAATTTCAGAAACCGTAAAATTGCTCCAAAAACCCTAAAAACTACTTTTTGGAGGTTTTTATCGCCCAAGAACCATTAAAATAGGTTTTATATCAGTTTTCTTGCCAGAAAGAGCTTTTCCATGGTTTTCTTCATCGACAAGGTTGTAGGAGTTCTGGAGATTACTCATGGGATCTTGGACCACTTGAACTTGGGCATGGAATTTGGACATGAACATGGAACTTCGACATATAGCTTGGACATGGATCTAGACTTGGATTCAGCAGACTTGGATTTATTGGATTTGGTACTAGCCCGGTGAGATACTTCTGGGTCATTCTCGTGGTGTGCTTGGCATCAATGATCTCGTGCCCCGACATCGACATCGACTTGGATATCCTACATCGGCATATCTGTTTGTTTTGTATTCATTGACTGTATTGTTCTTGGCCAGTGTGCCCGTGGATTGTTCTTGAATAAATTTCTGAAAGGGGGCAGGGCATGTTCCCCGCTCAGTGTGGTGTATTGTGCAAGATCCCTATTCCCTTATCTCTCTCCCCTCTCTCTCTATATCTTTTCCTCTTGGACACATGGTTGAGTCTGTCATTGTGCACCCAGCTGGGCTTATAGTGGTATTAGAGCAGCATTTCTCTTGAAGAAACTTTCTTGGGGTGACAGAGCCATGTCGAGAGAAGAGAGAAACCAAGGGTCTAATGAAGGGAACGACTATCACACCGATCTAGGACTTCACGATAAGAATCAGGATCGTTGATTCATTACTCATGAGACCGCAACCATGTCATCAGAAGAGTACCATGACTTTCAGCAGTTCAGACAGTTTCTCCATGATGAAGAATTCCTAGCTTGGAGAGCTAGGAAGGAAAAGGACCAAAGAAGGGCTAAAATGTTTGAAGATTTCATGAAGGATCGAGCCACTGAAGCTAAAGGAGTTGAAGCTGCTAAAGCCTATCTTCGAGTCACCATTGCTGAAGGATCTAGAGCTACCTGTTCTATTTCTTATGGAGGAGACGGGGAAGCTACTCCTAGGCCTGTTCTCTCACATGTAGCTTCCTCGGAATAAGGGAAAGGAAGGCAAAGACGCCAAAGAGATCTGAAGATCATCATATTGACATCATGCCAAGAAGTTTGGCGAGTGGTTTGCAGTGGTGTTTAGCCCATTGCATATTTCAACAAATAAAGCCATGGAATCTTTGTGGACGAAAGCTGAAACAAAACCCTTTTGAAGCATTGAGACTTTATGCTAGCAAAGGATCAGTGTTAATTATATTAGATTTATCAAAGCCTTTTATGGTAGAGTGTGATGCCTCAGGAGATTGCATTGGAGCAGTCTTGAACCAAGCAGGCCATGTTGTGGCCTATGAATGTCAAAGACAACAAGGAAGCATATGCATTATCTCGGAGACTCCTGAGCTATGCGGTTTCTATGGGTTATCCTTTGGGTTTTACTTTGATGAAGGATCCTTATGCTACCAAAGAGGATTTCAAAGATGTTTTGGAATAGATTGTAGAATACAGATTTGGTGACTTTTTATGTCATCAAGAAGGGTTTTCTTATGATACAAATCCAGATCATGTGTAACACAAGGAATTGAGGCCAAGGTAATGGAAGCGTGCCATGCTCCTTTCTACATGGGGCATAGAGACACCTTGACTACACTTCAAGCTTTGGAGAGCTACTTTTATTGCCCTACTATGAAAAAGGACATTGAACTTTATGATTCAAGAATGTTTGGTTTGTCAGAAGGTCACGTTTGATCGACAAACACTAGCAGGACTATTGCACCCATTAAATGTTCTATGGGAGAGTAATGTTATGGATTGGATTGCCAAAGTCAGGGAATAATGGGATATAGATCTCTTTCACGATACCAAGAAGATCAACCATGTATGTCATTGGTTGGACCTTTCAGATCATTGGAAGATATATAATGCCTTCCATGACAGTTTATGGAAACCATGTACATGGTTATCCCTAGAGGAGCTTGTATTGAAGGATCCATCAGAGGAGCTTGTATTGAAGGATCCATCAGGGATGGAAAAGCCAGAACAGATTGTGTTTCATTCTGTGAGAAAAAGAGGAACGACAGAGGTCAAAAAGTTTATCTTGGACTTCGAGAATTATTTGCTATTGGATGTGAAATGGATGCTAGGGAAGTACTTCAAGGACTATCCAGATATACTTCAAGCTTATGAGAAAGTGGTTGGTCCAGATGTATTTGAAGTACAGATATAGACATCTTGCGCTCAAGATGGATTCAAGAGGGAGGGATTGTGCCTCTAGCTCTCTTCATTGTATATATATTGATCATTATTCTGCTTATAATGGTTTCTTGGACATGCTCTAGTTGGGTGGCAACGATGCCGGATAGCCCAAGGAGCAAGATTTGTATATGGCTGGCAATGATGCCGGATGACCCATTGGACGACAACGATGCCAGAACGAGATTTGTATATGGGAGGCAACGATGTCAGATGACCCATTGGACAACAACGTGTCAGAATATGCAGCGGAGATGATGACCAAATCTGGGAACACAAGAGCAAAAACGCAGGCAGAAAAAAACAGCACAAAAAAGAGAGATGTAGGCGTGTAACTCTGCTCTGATATACACAAGAAGATCCCGAATATGATACAAATAAGGCATGGGGGCTGAGGAGCTATATATACTCCCCTAGAGGGCAGTCGGCCAGCACTGGAAGAGGCCCACGACTGGACAAAACCCACGACTGCTGAAAAACAGCAGTCGGCCAGCATCTGGTGCCGCATGTCTGCACAGAACAAGTCGGCCAGCACTCAGACAGCCCACGACTGCTACAGATGCAGTCGGCCAGCTTCAGAGTGCTCCTGGCATCACCTGGCAGCCCTCCCAAGCCTCAGAAAAATGGGAAAAAATAGGGGAAAAATACGGAGAGTGGGGAAAAATGATAAAACACCTCATAAGGGCGGGCACACCCACAACAAAGGCCCTGGTGTATAAATCTAGACAGGAGATGACTTCTAACACCCCCTCTCAGCTCCTGGCTGTGTGACCAACCACTGGGAGCTGGGGTGCCGCCTGAGCAAATCCTGAGAGCGACTTCGTGAAGAGGTCCACCGTACTGTCCTCCGTCGAACAAAACTCCAGCAAGATGTCATCTGCAACAATCTGTTCACGAACAAAGTGCCTCTGGATGACCATGGGTTCCTCCAGTGGAAGCCCAAACCTGCAATGTAACCTCCTCCTGCTCCGTAAAACTGCTCCTGGTCCATAAGTAGATCCCCTCGTGTCCGAATCTCCTCCCCAAACTGAGTCACTCCAACCGCGGAGTCGGACTCCATCCAACAATCCCCCTCCTGTGTACAAGAGTCTATGATCCTTCGCATGCCGCAGAAACCACAGGAAACGCAATCCTGCCTCCCAAAGAGACATCTGCAACCAAGAGCTCAACTGCCTCATCAGGAAGCTCCCGTCCAATCCGGTGTCCATCAACCAGATCAATGAACCATACAGCTTCTGAGTCACAAAGACATCACACTGCTCACAAGGATCAACACCTGTTACGGTGCACAAGCAAGTCCTGGAAACTTGATGAAACCTGTCAACCACCCCCTCTGAATCCGGAACCACAAAGCCTGGAGAAACCACCTCCTTCTGCAAGTAATCACCTGTCACCTGCCTGGCTTTCCGAAAGGTCCCCGTGGAGAGAACATCCTCATCTACAGGAGGTTCTATGTCCCGAACACGACGAGACATCAGAGCATAAGTGACCTGTTCAGCTTCCTCTGACTCACGAACACAAGAACTACCAACCTCAGTACTGGAAAGTTCCTGCCAACTGCTGCCATCTACTGGTACGCTATCCACCATCTGGTCCCGGAAAGCCCGCACCTGCAGCGTATCCACACTTGAGTAGCTATTACCACACTGCCACTCATCACAATCTTGAGGACCTGGGAGAGAGAGTGCTGAAAGCCTGTAGACTCCATTCTCCACTCCACCTTCCCAAACCACTTGGCCTGTTGCTTTGTCCCGGAGAGCAACAAAATGCTCATCAAACTCCACCCGTACGCCAGTCTTGCAAACCTGATGCACTGACAACAGATGAAAACCAAGTGCCGGAACATACAACACCTGGGAGGAATGCTTCCCCCCTCTGCCATCGGGAACTATCTCCATCTTGCCCTCACTGTGAACTGGGATAGTGGACGTATCCCCAGTAAGAATATGACCAGAAAGCCTGCAGAGATCCTGTAAACCGGAACGGGAAGGAGTCATGTGCCTGGAAGCACCACTATCGAGAATCCACTCCCGAGTATCCGTTGCGGAGAGTCCTCCAATCTCCTCCCTGCCTGAAGAAAATGAAACATCTGTGTCCATCACCTCCAGATGCACAAAAGCCGGAGTCTTCGTGATTGCTGAGGAGTCTTCACCCTTCTTGGTCTTCCGCTTGGGACACTGCCTCCAGTAGTGGCCTTTCTCGCCACAATCATTACAGGTCCTCTCTGCCTTCAGTTTCTCGCGGTCAGCGTCGGACATCTTCTCAGAAGACTTCTCCGATGAAGCCTTCCCCTTGCCCGTGTTACGGCCTTTCGACCGTTGGCCAGTAAAGGCCTCCGAACCTCCACCCTGAGGAGGGTTCGTAAATCGTTCCTCCTGGTCTAGGACCATGGGCACAAGCTCCTCCCACGTGATGGTGCTGAGCCTGCCACTGGTAATCAAAGAGGAGTAAAATGCTGAGTACGAAGAGGGCAAGTGTGACAGCAACGTGATGGCCATGTCCTCTGACGATATCTCCTTCCCAGCTTGAAGAACTTCCTGCTGAAGAGCCTGCAGCTTGTTAATATGCTCCCGCATCGTCGACGACTTTGCAGGGCTCATAACCCGCATCTGTACTTCCAAGGAAATCCTCTTCATGGGTGATACCCTGTTATAAAGTGAGGCCAAATGCTGCCATATACCTCTGGCCAGCGTCATGTGCTTGACATGATTGATTACCTGCGGTGTGCAGTTGAGGAAAATAAACGAACGGACCCTGGCGTTGACGCGACCCCACATCTGCGTCTGGGCCTCCCGGTCCTTTCGGGTTGACGGTAACTCCCCTTCCTCTACTTCCGGCCGTGGAACACCAACAACGACGAAATCGGCGAGGTCGTAAGACTCCAAAACGGATTCCATCATCACCTTCCATATGCCGTAGTTGCTCCCGTCCAACTGACGGTCCACCGGAAACGTGGGGAGTGTCGGGATCTTCACATGTCTCTCGGCCATCTCAAACAGATCTGCCATAGCGGGGATGTACTCTGAAAAGGGTGGGTGGGTGGGAACAAAGAAGAACTGATACCTGCAAGTGGCTGTCCAGCAAATCAGCCCGCCTTCCTCTTGCTTCTCTTCCCGATCAGCCCAAAACAGTCCACCAATCAGCCACAAAACAGTCCCCCTCTTGCTCACACAAATCCCAAGACCTATCTAGAGCCTAGGCTCTGATACCATGTCAGAATATGCAGCGGAGATGATGACCAAATCTGGGAACACAAGAGCAAAAACGCAGGCAGAAAAAAACAGCACAAAAAAGAGAGATGTAGGCGTGTAACTCTGCTCTGATATACACAAGAAGATCCCGAATATGATACAAATAAGGCATGGGGGCTGAGGAGCTATATATACTCCCCTAGAGGGCAGTCGGCCAGCACTGGAAGAGGCCCACGACTGGACAAAACCCACGACTGCTGAAAAACAGCAGTCGGCCAGCATCTGGTGCCCCATGTCTGCACAGAACAAGTCGGCCAGCACTCAGACAGCCCACGACTGCTACAGATGCAGTCGGCCAGCTTCAGAGTGCTCCTGGCATCACCTGGCAGCCCTCCCAAGCCTCAGAAAAATGGGAAAAAATAGGGGAAAAATACGGAGAGTGGGGAAAAATGATAAAACACGTCATAAGGGCGGGCACACCCACAACAAAGGCCCTGGTGTATAAATCTAGACAGGAGATGACTTCTAACACAACGATGCCAGATATATTGGACTTCGCAGTCAGGGTGGTTATTGTGACCAGTTGGCCCAGATGACTGTATTGGATTTCGCGGTCGGGACTCGGCGGTCATTGTGACCAGATGGCCCAGATGACTATTGGATTTCACAGTCGGGCGGTCATTGCGACAGATGGCCTAGATGACTGTATTGGATCTCTTAGTCTGGTGGTCAATGCGACCGGATGGCCTAGATGACCATGGAAGAACTCTCGGGCGGTCCTAGTGACCAGATGGCCTTGAGGATAGTCTGAGCGGTTTCCTCGGGAACCAGATGGCTCAGCACGGTTTCGACGAAATTAGACACAGGACAATCCATGAATAGGAGGATCATTACTTGTGTACTGCAGATACTGATGTATGTTTGAATTTCTTTAACTTTGTGTTCTATTTTTGATGTATGGACAATGCTTGGATTTATGGCATGTGATAGTCCACTGGGCTTCAGACTACCTGGCTAGTACCTGGAATACCTAGTAGACGCGAATGATGCATACTTGTTTGTTGACTAGCTTGTGTCTAGTTTTTGCAGGAGGTAAGTATGCATTTATTTTATGGAACACATGTGACAGGCCATGAAGATGTACCATCAAGAACAAGGACATTGGTCAAAGAAAAGGCATTGAGATGTTGCCAGATGAGCACATGACACCATAGATATGGGGAAAGACCAGATGCACAAGCTCACCAGATGGGGCTAGTACCTTGAAACATATCGATGTACTCGATGTACCTTGAAACATAAGGATGTACTTGATGTACCTTGAAACATACGGATTGTACTTAATGTGTAAGAAAAATGAGGGAGAGACAAAGCTAAAACTGAAACTGAAATGAGAGCAAGACTAAAAAGGAAACACAAAGCTTAGACATACCTTGAGATGAGTGTAGACAAGACACAAGATAGATACTTTCATTGATGTGACACCCACAATATATAGGTGAGAAGTACAAGATAGAGTAGAGTGACTTATGGGACAATTATAGAGGTGCCACGTGGCATACACTGAGATGACCAAGACTAAAAGTACTCCTAGTGAGCACTTATTTCCAACATAATGTACTTTGAAACATATGGATGTACATGATGTACATGATGTACATGATGTACTTGGAACACACGGATATACATGGAACACATGGAGGTGCTTGGAACACTTGCAGTCCGCAGTTGAGAACAACTGCGATATAAGAGGGAGGGAATGTAACTATTTGGCCCTCCTAGCTCTATTTCACATGATGAAACCCATGCCCGGACACCAGACAGGTAGAAGAACACATATGGACAGAGTCCATAATGTTTGATTAAGAAAAAGCACCATTCTTGGTCAAAAAGCAAGAAAAAGCAAAAAGTCAAATAGGCTTGACTGCAAGCCAAGGGCACCATTGGAAAGAGGAGACTGAGCTGGACCAAAAAGCTAAAAGGCATTTTCTCAAAAAGCAGCTCTAGGGCCAAAAAGCACGGCCCTGAAGTTAGAAAAACAAAGTTTAAGAACTTTGACAAAAGTGAGTAATATTTTATAAAGTGGAAAGCAAAGGGAAAAAGGCAAAAGTAAAAGCTTGGTTAAGCTTTTGGCAAAAAGTAGAGTCCTCTTCAAGTATAAAGAGGCTTGAACCTCTCTTGTAGCATCATAAAGGAGATCGTGGAGTGTATGTGTGGGCGTCATTATGATCATGGAGAGCTTCTTCTTCACCATCAACACCTTCTCCAACTTGCTTTTCAGATATACGGTTAGCCCTAGACTTGTATGGGCATATGCATGGGCGATACGGACGCGTGTATGGAGCTATACGGACATGTACGGAACGGTACGGACAGAAATGTCAAAAACCCTGAAATTTGCTTATTGAAGGTTTTTATCGCCCAAAAACCATCAAAGCAAGTTTTATATTAGTTTTCTTGCCAGAAAAAGCTTTTCCATGGTTTTCTTCATCGACAAGGTTGTAGGAGTCTAGGAGATTACTCACGGGAACTTGGACCACTTGAACTTGGATTTGGACTTGGGCATGGAACTTGGACACGAACATGGAACTTAGACATATAGCTTGGACATGGATCTGGACTTGGACTTGGACTTGGACTTGGATTCATTGGATTCATTGGATTTGGATATTGGATTTGGTACTAGCCCAGTGAGCGTGGTGTGTTCGGCATCAAAGATCTCGTGCCTCGACATCGACATTGACTTGGATATCCTACATTGGCATATCTGTTTGTTTTGTATTCATTGATTGTATTGATCCTGGCTAGCGTGCCCATGGATTGTTCTTGAATAAATTCTTGAAAGGGGGTTGATGGAGAGAAAACAGAATTAGGGTTAGAGTTCATTCATGGGAGACATACACAGAGAAGCAAGGGAGAGAGCGAGAGAGTTGTGGGGATAAGTCAACTCATAAGGCATGAGTGTGTGACTCCCCTATCACACATGTATATTGCACTAGTACACACAGTGCACTTAGTACATTAAAAGTACTAAGTGTACTATGTACTATAACTTATGGGCTTGTACACACTATAAGGGTGGGCATAATGCCTTTACCCCAACAACCTCCCACTTAAAGGCAAAGTGCCCTTAAGTAAAGGAAAAGAAAAATCAGCATGTACATGATAATATACAAGGCCATATCAAGGCTGAAACTGGCCTCATCCAATGCCCATCAAGTGTCTGCAATGAGCAAACCGCTCCGGAGGCAAACTCTTCGTCAACAGATCAGCCGGGTTGTCATCCGTATGAATCTTAGCAAGCTGAATTTGCTTGTTTTCTATCACCTCTCTGATGAAGTGATACTTCACATCCACATGCTTCGTCTTTGCATGAAAAACAGGGTTCTTTGCCAACTGGATGGCACTCTGACTGTCACAATGCAACAATGGAATATCCCCTGTATAACCCAAATCAACCACTAACCGAGATAGCCATAATGCCTCCTTGCAAGCCTCTATGGCTGCAATATACTCGGCCTCTGTAGTAGACAAGGCAGTGCACTTCTGCATCCTGGATATCCATGACACAGCACCTCCTGTGAATGTAAATACATAACCGGTAGTAGACTTCCGGTTATCTGGATGACCTGCATAATCCGAATCCGTGTAACCATGCACTAATGCATCCTGTTTGCCAAAGCAAATGCACAAATCCTGTGTGCCCTTCAGGTATCTCATGATACCTTTCACTGCTTCCCAATGCTTCTTGCCAGGGTTGGCCATGTATCTAGAAACCACTCCCACTGCAAATGCAATGTCCGGCCTAGTAGCAACCATGGCATACATGAGACTGCCACAAGCTGAAGCATACGGAATCTTGGCCATATCAGCCCTGTCTCTATCTGACTGTGGGCTGTCCATAGCACTGAGTTTCACATATGGAGGCAAAGGAGTACTAGTCTTCTTCCCCCCGTCCATATTGAACCTCTGCAAGACTTTGCCAATGTATTCCTTCTGAGACAAATACAACACATGCTGATTTCTGTCCCGAAGTATTCGCATACCCAAGATGTGATTTGCATCACCCAAATCCTTCATATCAAAGGTTTCATGCAGCCTCTTCTTCAAGGCATCCATCTCTTTACGAGATTTCCCGGCAATCAACATATCATCAACATACAAGATGAGGATCAATAGACTGCCATCCAAAGCTTTCTTGGTGTACAAGTAGTGATCTATGTCACTTCTCCTGAATTTCTGAGATTTCATGAATGTATCAAATTTATGATACCATTCTCTTGGTGCCTGTTTGAGTCCATAAAGACTCTTTTTCAGCTTGCATACAAGCTTCTCCTTTCCACTCACTGCATAACCCTCTGGCTGCTGCATATATATCTCCTCATGGAGATCACCGTGAAGAAAAGCAGTCTTCACATCCATCTGAATCAAGTCCAGATCATCATGCGCAACCAAAGCCAACACAGCTCTAAGTGTGGTCATTTTGACCACTGGAGAGAAGATCTCATCAAAGTCCACACCATATTCCTGCTTGAAGCCCTTAGCCACTAACCTGGCTTTGTATCTTGGCTTTGCATCTGGTGCAACTTTGAGCCTGTAAACCCACTTGCATGGCAAAACCTTCTTGCCTGCAGGCAAATGCACCAACTTCCATGTTTCATTTTTATGCAGAGAATCCATCTCTGACTTCATGGCACGCTCCCATAGAGCTTTGTCTGCCCTCTGTAAAGCCTCCTTGTAACATGAGGGCTCCCCACAGTCAGTGAGCATCAAGTAGTCAACCCCTGGAACAAACCTATCAGGGGCTCTGGAGGGTCTAGTGGACCTCCGTACCCAATGACCATCATTTGCAGGTTGCTGTCCAGCCTGCATATCACCCATTGGTGGCTCCTGTTCCATGCCATAAGGCTGAAATATCATGCCCGGTATATCCTCTAACTGTGGTATATCCATAGGGATATCTTCTGCCATGTCTGGCTGTCCATTTGGACCATTTTCAGCACCATTTAAGGGCTGGTTTTCCTGCTGTAATGGCTGATTTACAGCCCTTTGTTGTTGTCCATGATGTCCATCATCATCAAAGATGACTCTGCCAGGCTCCTGTTGCCTTGCAGGCTCCTTATACATGCATGTTTCATCAAAAATGACATCATTGCTGCGTATGATCTTTCTATTCATGGGATCCCAAAGTCTATACCCCATTTCACCTCTGTCACCATATCCTAGGAATATGCATTTGTGAGACTTAGGATCAAGTTTGGTGCGCATTTCCCTGCGTATGTGCACGTACGCAACGCAACCAAACACTCTCAAGTGCTTGTATGACGGAGGCTTCCCTGTCCATACTTCTTTTGGCACTTTCCCACCAAGCCTCGTGTTAGGTGACCTGTTTATAAGGTGAACGGCTGTCATAACAGCTTCAGCCCAAAAACCATGAGGTAATGAAGCATGTGACAACATAGAACGGACCTTCTCCTGTATGGTCCTGTTCATCCTCTCTGCTGTCCCGTTTTGTGGAGGATCATAAGGAGTAGAGAGCTCCCTCTTGATGCCTTTCGCATCACAAAAGTCCTGAAACTGTTTGGACATATACTCTCCACCATTGTCGGAACGCAAAGCTTTCAGTGTTTTACCAGTTTGATTCTCAACATGAGCAACAAACTTCTGAAACACTGAGAATGTATCACTCTTCAAACGAAGAGGATAAACCCACACCTTGCGTGTGGCATCATCGATAAAAGACACAAAGTATTTTGCCCCTCCCAAAGAAAGCTGAGGCATCTCACATACATCTGTATGCACAAGCTCTAACTGAGCATCTTTCTGTCCAAGAGCTTTCTTGTGGGGGCACTGTAGTTGCCTACCATATATACAATGCTCACAAAACTGAAAACTTGAAAACTTTAGAGAAGGCAAGTAACCCAAACGAGACAATTGCTCCATTCCCTTGACACTCATGTGTCCCAACCGGCTATGCCACATAGAAATTTCCGGCAGCTCGGTTGCATTTACATTAGCATGGTGACAAACACCTGCATGCATAAAGTAAAGAGTGTCCACCTTAGAGCCTCTGGCAACAACCAGTGAGCCCTTACTAATCTTCCACTTTCCACTACCAAGTGTGGTAACATAATCAGCATCATCAAGCTGTCCAGTAGAAAGCAGATTCTTCTTGATCTCAGGCACATGCCTGACATCATGGAGCATAAGCTGTGAGCCATCTGAAAACACAAGCCTCACATCACCTCTACCAAGTATCTTGCATGCATGGTTATCACCCAA
The DNA here is from genome assembly GCF_041138505.1 of Cibotium barometz. Taxonomy (NCBI): domain Eukaryota; kingdom Viridiplantae; phylum Streptophyta; class Polypodiopsida; order Cyatheales; family Cibotiaceae; genus Cibotium; species Cibotium barometz. The sequence continues at coordinate 28,589,828 of NC_141106.1, forward strand.
ATAAACCACTCCTTCATTGCCAGCAGTATACCTGACAAACAAGTCTCTGCAACCTGTGACATGAAAGGAGGCACCTGAATCAATGATCCATGAGTGCATACCATGACCACCTGTAAGAAGTGAATGGGCATCAAGTGAAGACGTAAAGAGGACCTCATCCTCACTGCCACCTGCATGTGACACATTGATTTCTTCAATCTTGACTCCACTTTTGCCCTTTGGCTTTACATCTTTGGCTTCATCCTTCTCTTTGTCTTTGCCTTTTCCCTTTTCTTTTTGATCATTTTTCCATTTGTAGCATTGCTTTTTAATGTGTCCCTTTTTGCCACAATAATGGCATTCCAAATCCTTTTTCGAGCGAGACTTGCTCCTTCCCCTTTCTTGGCTTTTCCCCCTTTGCTGGGATCTCCCACGTGCATTCATTGCATTGGACTTTCCAACAGAGTTGTTTTTCCTGTTCATCTCTTCTTGAAGAAGAGCACCCTCAACATCTGCATATGACAGCATAGCATGCGAATTACTAGTGGCTGTCCTGAATGTGTCCCAACTCTCTGGCAAAGTGCATAACAAAAAAGTGGCTTTGAACTCATCGTCCATTGCCAACTTTTGATTGATGACCTGGCTGACAATACCATTAAACTCATTTAGATGGGCTGTCATAGATGCCTCTTCCTTCATCTGAAGACCTATGAGTTTCTTCAACCAATACACTTTGCTTGAGGCACTTTGTTGGGCATACAAGTCCTGCAATCTCTGCCACATTCCCCAAGCTGTCTTCTCTTCACGAATGCTGAAAAGTAATGAGTCTGACACAGACAACATGATAGTAGATCTTGCCAGCTCATCCATATCTTCCCACTCTTCAGCTGTAAGAGAAGCGGGCATCACACCCCTTTCTTTGATAGGCTTGTGCTGCTTTTTCTGGAGCAACACATTGTAGCACTGGGTTTGCCAAATATCATAGTTATGCGAGCCTTCAAGCTTCTTGATGTGAAGCAATGAAGAGCTCTCACCTGTGGTTGCCATAGCAAAATGCAACCTGTCAATGCCTGACTCCCTGCAAAATATGTGCAAACACTGCACCAAAAGCGCACAAAGTGCTCACAGTTGTTCTCCCAAGCTTTATCTCCCACTGCGGAAGCAAGAATGCAACTTTTCTCCCACTTTATGTGATGAAAACACCAAAATCTGGTTGCTGCAGATTTTGGACAGCACCTTAAATGTGCTCTTTTGCCCTTCCAAAGTACTGTACAACAGTACCAATTGCTCACAAATGATGTACCAAACTGTTGGGGTAAAGGCGTTATGCCCACCCTTATAGTGTGTACAAGCCCATAAGTTATAGTACATAGTACACTTAGTACTTTTAATGTACTAAGTGCACTATGTGTACTAGTGCAATATACATGTGTGATAGGGGAGTCACACACTTATGCCTCATGAGTTGACTTATCCCCACAACTCTCTCTCTCTCTCTCTCTCCCTTGCTTCTCTGTGTATGTCTCCCATGAATGAACTCTAAACCCTAATTCAGGTTTTCTCCCCATCAACTGGTATCAGAGCCATTCGGTGCAAGCAGATTCTTCAAGAATTGTTTGCCCTTTTGCTGGTCGCCTTTGTGCAACACTGGCTACTGGTCGACTGTGTGACCAGTCGCAGGCAGTACTAAGTGGAGAGAAGCAGCAGCGTGGGCAGGCTCATCCACGCTGCCCAGCAGGCGAAACCACACTCACTGGCGCTAGGCGAAACCACACCTTGGTGGTACTAGGCGAAGGCAGCATAGCGAGCGAAGGCAGCAGCCGTAGGCTGGTACACGCAGGCGGATAGGCGAAAGCGCACAGCGCTAACCGAATACATGGCAAAAGTGTAGCGCGTAAGTGCGCTAGGCGAGCGAAGCGCTACAAGGCGGGCGTTGCATCACAACGCAGGCGACAAGCGCATTTGATCGGCTGGTCCACAAAGCGGGCGAAGGCAGTCGGGCGTTGAGCGAACAAGCGCTGGGCGTAAGACGTCCAGGCGCTAAGCGAAGACGTCCATCAATAGAACCCGTCCAGCACGACCCTCCACCACCCGTCTTGTAGCTTGGCACTAGCCGAGTGAAGCGCACAGCAGCCCAGCGATTCCTTTGTGGAAGAAGGCCCTCCTCTCTCACATAGCAGCACACGAATTCTGCAGCACGCCTGAAGAGCCCTCCAATAGCATCAATCTTTCTGCAGCAGCACCAAATTCATCAACCCGCCTGCAAATCAGAGTAAATCAGAAATTTCAGAGGTATTTTTGCTTCAATTTTGCGAATTTCTTATCAATTCAAGCAATTGAGCAGGTACAGGTGCCCAATTGCTCAATTTTTGAGCAAAATTGGCAAAATTGGGTGACATTGGTCACAATCAGGATAAATTTGCAGGAAATTGGTCAAATCAGGATCAATTTGCAGGAAATTGGTCAAATCAGGATCAATTTGCAGGAAATTGGATGTCGAAATTTGGGGCTTTTGATGTAATTGTGCAATTAAGCACTCATACATGCTGTATGATGTGAGAAATCGCACATTTGGGCAAAATTGCAGCAAATTGCAGTGCAAATCAAGGGGCTTTTGTGCCGATTTGGTTGATTTGCATGCAGGCAATCGCATTTGATGCTGTGGATAATGTGCTGATGCCTTACAAGCACTCAATGTGCCTGTAAATCAAGGGGCTTTCATGTATTTGATGTATATGTGGCCAGGGGGAAGCATCGTGAACACTCTGGATGCCTTCATGTGCGTCAATGTACCATGTATGATCAGAAATTGATCTCAAATCAAGGGGCTTTTCAAGTTTGTATGCTTGTTGAGCTTGGCAAAGCAGCAGGCAAGACATTTATGCCTTGAATCCTCAAAAATCAGCTTGCAGTCAAGGGGCTTTTGCCCAATTTCTGTTCGGGACTGTTGTATGCAGTTTACAGGACTGTAAAAGTCTGATTTTTACTCATTTGGACAGCCAGGAGAGCATTTATTGCTATTGTACCTGCTGGTACAGATTTGGCACAGCTTTGTGCATGTTTTGGCATGGCTGTACACTGTTTTGAGTGACCAAAAGATTCAATTTCAGCTGCTGAAATTGCCGGTAAAGGTTTGGTACATCATTGGTGAGCGCTTAGTACTGCTGTACAGTACTTTGGAAGGGCAAAAGAGCACATTCAAGGTGTTTTCCAAAATCTGCAGCAACCAGATTTTGGTGTTTTCATCACAAAAAGTGGGAGAAAAGTTGCATTCTTGCTTCCGCAGTGGGAGATAAAGCTTGGGAGAACATTTGTGAGCACTTTGTGTACTCTGGGTGCAGTGTTTGCACATCTTTTGGTGCAGTGTTTGCACATTTGCAGGGAGTCAGGCATTGACAGGTTGCATTTTGCTATGGCAACCACAGGTGAGAGCTCTTCATTGCTTCACATCAAGAAGCTTGAAGGCTCGCAGAATTATGACATTTGGCAAACCCAGTGCTACAATGTGTTGCTCCAGAAAAAGCAGCACAAGCCTATCAAAGAAAGGGGTGTGATGCCCGCTTCTCTTACGGCTGAAGAGTGGGAAGATATGGATGAGCTGGCAAGATCTACTATCATGTTGTCTGTGTCAGACTCATTACTTTTCAGCATTCGTGAAGAGAAGACAGCTTGGGGAATGTGGCAGAGATTGCAGGACTTGTATGCCCAACAAAGTGCCTCAAGCAAAGTGTATTGGTTGAAGAAACTCATAGGTCTTCAGATGAAGGAAGGGGCGTCTATGACAGCCCATCTAAATGAGTTTAATGGTATTGTCAGCCAGGTCATTAATCAAAAGTTGGCAATGGACGATGAGTTCAAAGCCACTTTTTTGTTATGCACTTTGCCAGAGAGTTGGGACACATTCAGGACAGCCACTAGCAATTGGAATGCTATGCTGTCATATGCAGATGTTGAGGGTGCTCTTCTTCAAGAAGAGATGAACAAGAAAAACAACTCTGTTGGAAAGTCCAATGCAATGAATGCACGTGGGAGATCCCAGCAAAGGGGGAAAAGCCAAGAAAGGGGAAGGAGCAAGTCTCGCTCCAAAAAGGATTTGGAATGCCATTATTGTGGCAAGAAGGGACACATTAAAAAGCAATGCTACAAATGGAAAAATGATCAAAAAGAAAAGGGAAAAGGCAAAGACAAAGAGAAGGATGAAGCCAAAGATGTAAAGCCAAAGGGCAAAAGTGGAGTCAAGATTGAAGAAATCAATGTGTCACATGCAGGTGGCAGTGAGGATGAGGTCCTATTTACTTCTTCACTTGATGCCATTCACTTCTTACAGGTGGTCATGGTATGCACTCATGGATCATTGATTCAGGTGCCTCCTTTCATGTCACAGGTTGCAGAGACTTGTTTGTCAGGTACACTGCTGGCAATGAAGGAGTGGTTTATTTGGGTGATAACCATGCATGCAAGATTCTTGGCAGAGGTGATGTAAGGCTTGTATTTTCAGATGGCTCACAGCTTATGCTCCATGATGTCAGGCATGGTGCCTGAGATCAAGAAGAATCTGCTTTCTACTGGACAGCTTGATGATGCTGATTATGTTACCACATTTGGTAGTGGAAAGTGGAAGATTAGTAAGGGCTCACTGGTTGTTGCCAGAGGCTCTAAGGTGGACACTCTTTACTTTATGCATGCAGGTGTTTGTCACCATGCTAATGTAAATGCAACCGAGCTGCCGGAAATTTCTATGTGGCATAGCCGGTTGGGACACATGAGTGTCAAGGGAATGGAGCAATTGTCTCGTTTGGGTTACTTGCCTTCTCTAAAGTTTTCAAGTTTTCAATTTTGTGAGCATTGTATATATGGTAGGCAACTACAGTGCCCCCACAAGAAAGCTCTTGGGACAGAAAGATGCTCAGTTAGAGCTTGTGCATACAGATGTATGTGAGATGCCTCAGCTTTCTTTGGGAGGGGCAAAATATTTTGTGTCTTTTATTGATGATGCCACACGCAAGGTGTGGGTTTCTCCTCTTCGTTTGAAGAGTGATACATTCTCAGTGTTTCAGAAGTTTGTTGCTCATGTTGAGAATCAAACTGGCAAAACACTGAAGGCTCTGCGTTCCGACAATGGTGGAGAGTATATGTCCAAACAGTTTCAGGACTTTTGTGATGCTAAAGGCATCAAGAGGGAGCTCTCTACTCCTTATGATCCTCCACAAAACGGACAGCAGAGAGGATGAACAGGACCATACAGGAGAAGGTCCGTTCTATGTTGTCACATGCTGCATTACCTCATGGTTTTTGGGCTGAAGCTGTATGACAGCCGTTCACCTTATAAATAGGTCACCTAACACGAGGCTTGGTGGGAAAGTGCCAGAGGAAGTATGGACAGGGAAGCCTCCGTTATACAAGCACTTGAGAGTGTTTGGTTGCGTTGCGTACGTGCACATACGCAAGGAAATGCGCACCAAACTTGATCCTAAGTCTCACAAATGCATATTCCTAGGATATGGTGACAGAGGTGAAATGGGGTATAGACTTTGGGATCCCATGAATAGAAAGATCATACGCAGCAATGATGTCATTTTTTGATGAAACATGCATGTATAAGGAGCCTGCAAGGCAACAGGAGCCTGGCAGAGTCATCTTTGATGATGATGGACATCATGGACAACAACAAAGGGCTGTAAATCAGCCATTACAGCAGGAAAACCAGCCCTTAAATGGTGCTGAAAATGGTCCAAATGGACAGCCAGAGATGGCAGAAGATATCCCTATGGATATACCACAGTTGGAGATATACGGGGCATGATTTTTCAGCCTATGGCATGGAACAGAGCCACCAATGGGTGATATGCAGGCTGGACAGCAACCTGCAAATGATGGTCATTGGGTACGGAGGTCCACTAGACCCTCCAGAGTCCCTGACAGGTTTGTTCCAGGTTTTGACTACTTGATGCTCACTGACTGTGGGGAGCCCTCATGTTATAAGGAGGCTTTACAGAGGGCAGACAAGGCTCTTTGGGAGCGTGCCATGAAGTCAGAGATGGATTCTCTGCACAAAAATGGAACATGGAAGTTGGTGCCTTTGCCTGCAGGCAAGAAGGTTTTGCCATGCAAGTGGGTATACAGGCTCAAAGTTGCATCAGATGCAAAGCCAAGATACAAAGCCAGGTTAGTGGCTAAGGGCTTCAAGAAGGATATGGTGTGGACTTTGATGAGATCTTCTCTCCAGTGGTCAAAATGACCACACTTAGAGCTGTGTTGGCTTTGGTTGCGCATGATGATCTGGACTTGATTCAGATGGATGTGAAGACTGCTTTTCTTCACGGTGATCTCCATGAGGAGATATATATGCAGCAGCCAGAGGGTTATGCAGTGAGTGGAAAGGAGAAGCTTGTATGCAAGCTGAAAAAGAGTCTTTATGGGCTCAAACAGGCACCAAGGGAATGGTATCATAAATTTGATACATTCATGAAATCTCAGAAATTCAGGAGAAGTGACATAGATCACTGCTTGTACACCAAGAAAGCTTTGGATGGCAGTCTATTGATCCTCATCTTGTATGTTGATGATATGTTGATTGCCGGGAAATCTCGTAAAGAGATGGATGCCTTGAAGCAGAGGCTGCATCAAACCTTTGATATGAAGGATTTGGGTGATGCAAATCACATCTTGGGTATGCGGATACTTCAAGACAGAAATCAGCATGTGTTGTATTTGTCTCAGAAGGAATACATTGGCAAAGTTTTGCAGAGGTTCAACATGGACGGGGGAAGAAAGCTAGTACTCCTTTGCCTCCATATGTGAAACTCAGTGCTATGGACAGCCCACAGTCAGATAGAGACAAGGGCTGATATGGCCAAGATTCCGTATGCTTCAGCTTGTGGCAGTCTCATGTATGCCATGGTTGCTACTAGGCCGGACATTGCATTTGCAGTGGGAGTGGTTTCTAGATACATGGCCAACCCTGGCAAGAGCATTGGGAAGCAGTGAAAGGTGTCATGAGATACCTGAAGGGCACACAGGATATGTGCATTTGCTTTGGCAAACAGGATGCATTAGTGCATGGTTACACGGATTCGGATTATGCCGGTCATCCAGATAACCGGAAGTCTACTACCGGTTATGTGTTTACATTCACAGGAGGTGCTGTGTCATGGATATCCAGGATGCAGAAGTGCACAGCCTTATCTACTACAGAGGCCGAGTATATTGCAGCCACAGAGGCTTGCAAGGAGGCATTATGCTATCTCGGTTAGTGGTTGATTTGGTTATACAGGGGATATTCCATTGTTGCATTGTGACAGTCAGAGTGCCATCCAGTTGGCAAAGAACCCTGTTTTTCATGCAAAGACGAAGCATGTGGATGTGAAGTATCACTTCATCAGAGAGGTGATAGAAAACAAGCAAATTCAGCTTGCTAAGATTCATACGGATGACAACCCGGCTGATCTGTTGACGAAGAGTTTGCCTCCGGAGCGGTTTGCTCATTGCAGACACTTGATGGGCATTGGATGAGGCCAGTTTCAGCCTTGATATGGCCTTGTATATTATCATGTACATGCTGATTTTTCTTTTCCTTTACTTAAGGGCACTTTGCCTTTAAGTGGGAGGTTGTTGGGGTAAAGGCATTATGCCCACCCTTATAGTGTGTACAAGCCCATAAGTTATAGTACATAGTACACTTAGTACTTTTAATGTACTAAGTGCACTGTGTGTACTAGTGCAATATACATGTGTGATAGGGGAGTCACACACTCATGCCTTATGAGTTGACTTATCCCCACAACTCTCTCTCTCTCTCTCTCCTTGCTTCTCTGTGTATGTCTCCCATGAATGAACTCTAAACCCTAATTCAGGTTTTCTCCCATCAGAAACCTGTACCGGCAAGTACAGCAGCTGAAATTGAACCTTTTGGTCACTCAAAACAGTGTACAGCCATGCCAAAACATGCACAAAGCTGTGCCAAATCTGTACCAGCAGGTTACAATAGCAATAAATGCTCTCCTGGCTGCCCAAATGAGTGAAAATCAGACCCGAACACTGCATAAAACAGTCCGAACAGAAACTGGGCAAAAGCCCCTTGACTGCAAGCTGATTTTTGAGGATTCAAGGCATAAATGTCTTGCCTGCTGCTTTGCCAAGCTCAACAAGCATACAAACTTGAAAGGCCCCTTGATTTGAGATCAATTTCTGATCATACATGGTACATTGACTCACATGAAGGCATCCAGAGTGTTCACGATGCTTCCCCTGGCAACATACACATCAAATACATGAAAGCCCTTTGATTTACAGGCACATTGAGTGCTTGTAAGGCATCAGCACATTTATCCACAGCATCAAATGCGATTGCCTGCATGCAAATCAACCAAATCGGCACAAAAGCCCCTTGATTTGCACTGCAATTTGCTGCAATTTTGCCCAAATGTGCGATTTTTCACATCATACAGCATGTATGAGTGCTTAATTGCACAATTACATCAAAAGCCCCAAATTTTGACATCCAATTTCCTGTAAATTGATCCTGATTTGACCAATTTCCTGCAAATTTATCCTGATTGTGACCAATGTCACCAAATTTTGCCAATTTTGCTCAAAAAATTGAGCAATTGGGCACCTGTACCTGCTCAATGTTGATTGTACTTGCTCAATTGCAAATCCCAAAAAAAATTGAAGCAGAATTACCTTGTAATTTTCTGATTTTTTCCTGATTTGCAGGCAGGGGGGGGGCGCTTCTTGCTGATGTTGATGCTGACCGGCTACACTGCTACAGCTTGAGGATCCCTGCTCGAAGGTGTTGAATCTTCTCTCCTGCTGTGTATTGGGCTGGAAGTCGTAGGCGGGAAGGACATCAATGACGGCAGCTTGTCCAGTGCTGCTGCGTTGACTGGGTGGCTACGTCTGCCCACGCAATGAAGATGCTGCTGCACTGGAACTCCCGCTGGAACTCCACGCGCGTGTGCTGCTTGCTTTGCAGCCGCCTTCGCCTGCTGTGCGCTTCACTCGCCTAGCGCCAGTTTACATGACGGGCTCCGCCCAACGCGTTGTGAGCCGTAAACTAGTCGACAACTAATGCCCAGCGACCTTCGCTTATGTTTCGCCTAGCGCCACTCGCCTAGGTGTGCGCTTATGTTCGCTCCACGCTTGAGGCCACGGTAGACTGCTGTAGGCGCCTGGCCTGCTGTGATTCAGCATCAGAAGTGGCTTCCGCCACCTTCTCTTACGCCCACCTATCTACTACAGCTGCGTGCTGGTCGCTTCTTCTGGCCTCTTCACACACAGGCTGCGCCCAACCTGCTGGTCGCTTCTAGCTTGACTGGAGACTCTGAAGACAACAAAGGACCAGGGAAGAATCTGCTTGCACCGAATGGCTCTGATACCAGTTGATGGAGAGAAAACAGAATTAGGGTTAGAGTTCATTCATGGGAGACATACACAGAGAAGCAAGGGAGAGAGCGAGAGAGTTGTGGGGATAAGTCAACTCATAAGGCATGAGTGTGTGACTCCCCTATCACACATGTATATTGCACTAGTACACATAGTGCACTTAGTACATTAAAAGTACTAAGTGTACTATGTACTATAACTTATGGGCTTGTACACACTATAAGGGTGGGCATAATGCCTTTACCCCAACAGGGGTGGAGTCTATTCCCCGCTCAGTGTGGTGTATTGTGCAAGATCCCTATTCCCTTCTCTTCTCTTCCCTCTCTCTCTATATCTTTATCTCTTGGACACATGGTTGAGTCTGTCACTACGCTCCCCGCTGGGCTTACAAAAAAGCAAAGAGAATTCACATGGACCAAAGACACATGAAGATGCACAGTGAAGGCCTATGTTGGCATGTGTAGATCAGCCATGAACATTCGAGTGGGTTTGTCACAGATGCACTCAAATGGGATCTAGGAGATGCTTGGTGATCTCTATATGGTTCATTCGAGGCACTAAGGGCTAATAGTACATCTGCTAGTGGGACTTCTATGATATGTGTACTAGTCACATGGTTTATGGTATCTCTTGACTTGGGTATGGTTGGAAAAAAGATTGAGATGCTAATCTTTATTATATGGTGATGTACTTATATCGTCGTAAGTCACAGCAAAGCCTTCTTTATACCTGTGAGTTTATGAAATTCCACTTTACTTTGAGAGAGAAGAGAAGAGAAGACAGAGTCGACACAGTATTGGGTCCCAAGTACCCACTAAAGCCCGCCCCCCGCCCCCCTCCCCCCTTCCCCTTGCAAGCGGGAGTATTTTGCTTAAATTTCTTTGGAGAACTTTGTACCATGAGTATGAAAGATGACTGAGGACTGCCCAACGCAAGGATGAAGTAGACTGAGCGTAGGCTGAACCATAAGTTGTCAAAGCTCCTTTGAATAGCTCTTCGATGACCACCATGCAAACCCAGAATTGAGGGATGTGCATATGCTGGCTGAATGCTGAAGAAGCTCTTTGTGGAGGCCTTGGGGCTGTAGCACAATAAAGTGCTGATTTGCCTGAATGTATGCACAAGGTTAGGCACACATCACTGCTCTTGTGACTGCTTGTAAACTTAATTATGAGAATGATTTATGCTGTGGCTGATGCGTTTGCTTATATTTGATTTTATGCTACTTGTCAGTTTATTCAGGTGCTGTCACCTGTTTTATGGACTAAAAAATACTATTTTACAGCATTAAATGCTGCGCATGCCGTCCTTTGATGCTAGCCAACTGGACACTACCCGACTTACTGCTTTTTCAAGTTCTGATGCGGGCTGACTAATTCCTAGTATCTTATACGGAGGCCGACCACATGCTAGGGTACCCATGTGGCTGCCAATTGCTGTATGGAGTCTTTATATGGCTGTCGATGCTACCTATGATGCTTTTCTACATTCTTGCTAATGCAAAGACTAAAACTGAGGCTGACCTCTACATGAATCTATTTGATGAATTCTCCAAGTGGGTAAGAGGAATGACACATGCTGACTCTCCATGGCTATGGAGATTGACCTACGTAGCTCGTGCCTAACATGTCCTAGTCCGGGCTAACTGGACACTGTCCAAATCATGAGAGTGGACCAAAAGGTGACATTGCCCCCTAGAAATGTTTAGACTGGTGACATCCTCCCCAACTTCTTAAAAGTTGTCCTCAACTTTAAGCTTCAAGGCATATGAGACAATCTCAAAAAATAAAATCCAATATAAGTGAAACAATCCATGTCCCAAATAAATGGGCAAGACAAAACAGTCCCATAAGTCCAGATATCATAATCATGTCCCAAATAAATGGGCAAGACAAAACAGTTCCATAAGTCCAGTTATCATAATCATGTCTCTCTGTCCATACTCCAAGGAGCAGTTACTTGTTCCCCAATCCCAGTGTCACGTCAAACGCATGCTACTTTCCACTGGCTTCCATGCTTACACATGTGAAGACCAAACCGAGAAAATAGAAGACCGATTGACTGCGCACGCGGATGCAAAACGTTCATTGGATCTGAGCGGAGACATCAAGTCCCTAGCATACTAGATTCTAGTCTACTGACACTTGGTTTAGATATGGTCTCGTGCCAACAAGGTGTTAGTCCACATGACCCTTGGCGTAGACACACGTCCCTTGCCAACCAGGTGTCAATCCACATGACCCTTGGCGTAGACATAAGTCCCTTGCCAACCAGGCGTCATGTCCACTCTACCACTTGCACTCCGTGTTGGTACTACGACCACGCACCTTGGAGGAGAGGTGGGCTCATGTGTGTTACATAAAATAAGAATCACTCATCACAGGCATAGATATCGTGGTGCTCCATAAACATTTCTGCTACACGTAGTTTATAGGCATTTCGGCCATCGATAGTTTTACAGGCATTTCAGCTGCCAATAGAAATCCTCGATCCATGAGATAACCATGAGTTCCATAAGTCCAATGCATCCCAAATAAAGAGAGCCAAAAACATAATCCATCCCAATGAAGGGAGCCATAAACAATGTTCCCCTAAAACCATCTCACGGAAAACAATAACGCACTATTCTCCTTGTACAAGCATACAAGGGTTAGTGAACATCAAAAGCACTTCATAATAAGTAGGAAAAGCACCAACTTTGCAAACTCAAAGTATACTTAGATTTTCTTTTCCAAGTTCAATCTTGTGATGTATGAACCCACCATGGCAGCCATTCCTCCCCCCCAAATATCGGTGGCCTTTGAGCTTGATAATAAGATCCATAAATCAGACATAAATAGCCAATTCCATATAGAAGAGAATGACAATAAAGCCAATTTCACGATATTAAGAATCTATAAATAAGATCGTCTTTTGCACATGCCTTGATGCATGACTGCTCCGATAAGTGGATAGGCTGGGTGTATTTAACTACACTAATAGCCAGTGTTTATACCCCAACAAGATCGTCTTCACACAAGAGTGTGAAAAAGCCAATGCTCTGATACCAAACCGGGCTGCCCGGGGGGGGGACTAAGGTCTTCAACAATACCATTGCATGACCATCGATACTTAAAAATTTAAACACTAGCCACAACCATTAAGCATAATCACACATGCTGAAAAATAATATCATATGCATAGGACACACATTGGGACCGGAATGGCTGGCCCCCCTTCGACGGAATTCTTTGTTCCTTGGGAGTAAACTTTCAAAGAAAGGATGCGGACGCTTAGCACCGGAATTTTCCAAGTACATATGATTTCCAATCAAAGAGAGAAATTGAATTTGTGAGAACAGTGTCCCACAAACTCACAAAATTGTGCACTTGTAAGACGAGGCCAAAGTCTTCAAGATTTCTTGAAAATCAAGCAGCTTTTTGCGATGAAACTCTCCAAAATCGCTCTGAGAGAGACTATCTATGCTCGGGTCACCATGAAAACACCTCTGGAACCCAAGAGCAAACATAAAACACTTATCTATCACGAAGAAACAAGTTGTCCATTTCTGAAATTCTGTTTTCAGCCTGTAAACACTTCACAGAAGAGCTTGTGCCTATATGATATGAGTCAGAGAAGCTATGCTTATGCACATGATGGAGAGAGAGTATTGTAGGGCCTACTATGGGGCTATCCAGAACAGAAAACAACAAAACCATTGTATGTCACCGCAAGAGAGAGCTTGAAAAGCACATGCCCAAGCTAGCTCAAAATAACTTCATCTACCTTCTTTTGCAAGTCGACCAGCTCAAAATACCTGCCAGGCTCTTTTTAGCAACTCATGGAGCTAATTCTGGCTCCTAGGCGCCCCAAACTTGTGTTTTGTCGATAGTTTATTGAAATAGTCCACCTCTGGTGTGTATTCACTTATAATTATTAGTTATTGAGCGCCTAACTTCAGTGAGTGTGCACACATACACTTATAAACTTTATAAACCATATAAATGAATAAAATCCCTTGAAACTTATGTTTTGTGGTCGTCTTTCAGGCATATCCATGCTAGTTAAACCTCTATAAAAACTCCACATCAAATCCTAACCTCCATAGGTGTCCTCTTGTCACCAGCTTGGACATTTCCTAGTATGAAAGGGGTCTGGTGGACTCCATGATGTCTAAATACTTGGAAAGTACAAGCTTTGGGAATGGGGGATTATCCTAGAATACAAAGGACCACACTCCTAAAATTTAGGAGAGTTGCTATTTTTAGCCCGACTCCGATGGAAATTATGTTCGCGTCATTAGCAGATGCCAAGAGTTGGCAAAGTGCCTTTGACAGAATGTCTACCAGTTGGGATATTTTTAGAGATAAAGTTTATGGAAGGACCCATCTCTTAGATTGGGACATGTGGCAAGAAAGTGGACTAAAGTGAGACAAGTGGCCTGACACTTGTTAGAAAGTGAATCAAAGTGAGACAAGTGGCCTCATACTTGTCACTTCAGCTATTGTGTGGCTCTTCACTTGTCATTGTAGCCTTCTCTTGCCATTTTAGCTCATGGGAGGCCCAAATCTATAAATTGGAGCCCTCTCTCTTCATTAATAGAGGCTCTCTTGCTACACACTAGCCTCTACCAACATACAGGCTACCGTAATGATGGCTACTCTCTTTCTCTCTCTCTTGAAGGCTTCCCATGAAGAATACCGAGTGTTGGGGACTGTTTTGGAGGCTTCCATCGCGAAGAAATATTGAAGGCAAGGGTATTTAATCATTTATTATGATTTCTAGCCATTGTACTTGTTGTACCAGCCTTTGTACCTACTGTACCAACCATTGTATTGGCTGTACCAGTCCTTGTACTTGCTGTACCACCCATTGTACCGATTGTACTAGCTTCTGTACTTGCTGTACCAACCACTATACCTACTGTACTAGTCACTGTACATGCTGTACCAACGTTTGTACCTACTGTACCAGCCACCGTACCAGCTATACTAGCCACTATACGTGTTGTACCGGTCATTGTACCGCCTGTACCAGCCATTGTACCTACTGTACCGGTTGAATGGAGAGTTGTACTTACTGTACTAGCTCTATTGCATGAAGACCCGTGGTTTTTGGGGAAGAATCAGTACCCACACGGAGGTATATGGATTATGTTGTTGGCTCGGCATTTCTACAGCCTATGTTCCAGCTTGGTTGCCTCGTGTTGGGCTGTGTTATGGCATTTGTATATGGATAATCCGGCATCTCCCGTGGGGAGAGTAAGGCCCTCAAAGCTTGTACATGATATTATTCTCCTTGGGTAATAAAATACTCCAAGGGGGGGGGGGGGGGGGGTCGGCCCATTCCGGCCTCTATGTGGTGTCACACGGGCAAGCTCCATTTTCAGCATTTGTGGATGTTTTGTCCATCTTTATGTTTTATGCAAAGTGATGATGGATATGTGTTAAGGTTGTGGCCATGTTTAAATGTTTTAATATGCATTGATGGTATATCAACAAGTGTGTCAAAGGCCCTAGTCCCCCGAGCACCGCCGCGAGTTACACCTCTTCCTTGTGAAATGCCCATCTCTCATAAATATGAGCATGTACTTGTGCACACCATACCATGTATGTGTGAAATCACAATTCATAGAGTTCTAGATTGTCTAGCAACCCATAATACCCTGGAAAAATTCTCCGTTCACATCCTTTGTAAAATAAGTCCGGGCGAACCAGACACCCTCCAAATCATAAGGGTGGACCAAAAGGTGACATTCCCCCCAAGAAATGTCCAAACTGTTGACAACCTCCCCCTGATCTCATAGTATACCGGGCATCGGCATATATAGTGGGCCTCTGTCTCAGTCTATGTATGACAAAGCTAGCATATTCTGTCCTCTGGTGCAGTTGCCCTCGGCCCATATCTAGCTATCTCCACTGTCAACTGATGGGATGAGGTGTAGATCTATCCAATCGGACATCGCACCCCAAATGATAGATTTGTGTCCATGTAGCGCGGGCGTATGATGAAACCGTCCTCTGTCAAGCAAAGAAGAAGATCTCTATAGAAGGCCATCTTCGTCCCCAGGGGCTATACGGGTGAATGCCAGGTCCTCTGAGTATCCAGTCTCACAATGTCCTTCCGGATGACCATGTTCAGCTTTGTGCGTCTGAGAGCAAAGGAGGGGGTCTCTATGCTGTATTGAAATGAGGGGGGGTGTCCCCATCTGCATGCCATGTATATCGAACCAAGTGCTCACCTGTGCATACCAGCACTGCGTGTCTCCATCTAGTGCTAGGTGTCTCAAGGACTCTAGGGAGAGCTCTCACAATCTCATGTGGCACTGATGGCTTACTCCTAATCATGTGCGAGATCATCATAACTAGGGGCCTCTCCATCGGCTTCCACCCATCATATACTTCTTCCCTAGCCGTCTCAGTTGGCTCCCGTCTCTGTCTCCTCCTATGGTAGCTCCATACAATAGTGTAGGTGTGACTAGTGTGTCAAATAGCTAGAGCTTCGTCCTCGGCTCATGAAACTATATCTATGATGTCATGTGCATCCCGCACTTGGATGCCATGTAGACATATCTGTACAGAAGGTGCAAGACCTGGGATGTAAAACTGGTCCCATGTGAGCCCAATCCAGGACGAGTCAGCCAGGGTTCCATTCCAATCGTTCAAGCTCAGGTGTGCATTGTCCTGTACATGCGTTCAAGCTCAGGTGTGCATTGTCCTGTACATGCGTCCAAGGTCAGGTGTGCATTGTCCTGCACGTGAGACAGATGTGGGCATGGGGAAGGTGTAGAACCACCCCCATAGGGGCCAGGAAGGCCTTGGCTGTACCCACCAGCCATGGGATGGCCATGGAGGGGCTGTAGGACAGCCCTAGGGCTCTTGGAAAGGTAGCCGACTGGTTACACAGCCCCTAGTGGACTGTAGGCCAGGTGTGGGGCAGCCCACACAGGCTGCCCAGCAGCCAGGTTTGAGGCGCCTGAAGGCCAGTCCTTTTTTAAGTCATGCGCAGCTTTTTTCAGCATTTAATGCTGTATTTTCTAGTTGTGGAGAATTTTTAGGACAACCGACTGGCTATCATGAAGGGTATAAATACCAAAGCCTCAATTCAGTTCATTTATCTCATCATTCACCAAGTGCTGAAGCTGAACCAAGGGCTAGGACAGCCAAGAACAAGCTAACGCAGAAGGGGTGAAGGATTGAAGGTCAAGGGCAGAGATCCATCTCAGCCAAGAAGGTTGAGTTAGTCTTTTATTTCAGTTTTTTGCATCATTCTAATAAAAGCAAATACACCATTTGTGGTGGGGACCCTACAGAGGGTATTCGGGACGCAATACTGTGTCCGTTAATTTCGTCACGACAAGGGTACTATTTTTCTGAGCGTTGAAGTTACCGATCTCCCGCGAAGCTTCTGCATGTTACAGTGGTATCAGAGCCTACTTCAAGTGTAAAGATTCAACAAGAAACCATAAATTTTTTTATCGCTTGTGTGGTTGGTTTTTAGACTCCGGTGGACTACCCCTTTCGGAGTGACTCCTATCCCTCGAAGGATGGTTGGTTTTCAGCCTCCGGAAGCCTCTGGAAGCCTCCCGCAAGGAAGTGTGTTTTCCTACTATGGCGAGCTTCGACGACAAGAGAGACCAAGAACCTTGGGGACCAGAGTGCACCAGGCAGCCCAGCTAGGGCATCAGGCATGAGTGTTACAGAGATGTTCCAACAGATGATGCGAGCAGTCCTCGCAGACTAGACTACCAAGTTGGAAGAGCAAAAGGCGTAGATCCTGGCTCTGGAAGAGCGCACCTGTTCTCCAGCGCCGCGTTTTCCATCTCCTCCTCCCTCTCCGTCCGTATCCCAGATTCCAAATCCTCTATATAGGGACCCTCTCGCAGAGTCATGACCGCAGCCGAGTTCTATGCTTAAGTTGCAGATGTGTGCATTGGAGATCTCACAACGCGAGGACGAAGCCATGCGACATGTGGAACATGAGCGTTACCTTGTAGCTTTGGACGCCAGATTGACACCAGCGGCGCCCTCGAATCATTTTCTCGAGAAAATGAACTTCAGTAAGTATAATGGTAAACTCAACCCCACAACTCTTTATTCATGGTTGCATCAGTTTGAAGCTTACTTTGCCGCAGTTAGAAAGAACGATACTGACATAGTGATCTTAGCCGGTTGGTACTTGGAAGGTGAGGCCATTCCTTAGTGGACCCAGTGGGCTCATGCCCACACCAGATTAGGTATAGCAGCTTGTGTGTGGGAAGAGTTTGTCCGCGACCTTAAGCAACGGTTTTTACCGCCCCATTACCTTGAGCGACTCGAAGACAAGTTCAGGGGACCGCACTCGCAACGAGTCCTTCAGTTTGCGAATAGAATTTCAACTTTATGTTTACAATTAGGCTTATTTGATTCGGACAAGAAAGGGCAATTTTTGTATGGCCTTAACATGCAAATCCAATGGGAGGTGCGTATGTTTAGGCCAGCCACCTTTGAAGACGCACTCTCGCTTGCGCAGAGTGCTGAAATGAAGCATAATGGTGACAAGCCCAAGACTTCCCAGCCAGCTACTCCCAAGGTTACCGCCTCAGGGGGGGAAAAGGCTAGAACCACACGGGGTCTTCCCTAGGACAGAGCACGGGAGCCTCTGGCTCCAAGAACTCGAACAATGCGTCCAAGCTTACTCTAGACTAGAAAGCAGAGGCAGGCAAGACGGGTGGTAAGTTGAGTGGTGAGGAGATTTCTCAATACAAGAAGGGTAGGTGTTTCTTTTGTCATACAAAAGGTCACACTTCTCGGGAGTGTCCTAAGAAGACTACTGCTCCAAAGACCGCCGCCTCAGCCTCCACAGCTTCTGTGGTGAGCCCAACTCCCACACAGACCCCAGTGGGTGCCCCTAGTTCTTCAAATCCCAATGTTTCAATTGGAGCAATCATTAGTCGGAAGCTCGAAGATAAGCAGAAGGGCGCCCATGACTAGGAGTATGAGTGCAACGAATTGCTCAAGAGCTTTGACTACATAGGTGGCTCCAACTACATTCAATCGCATGATGATGCGTGTTTTCTGGGAATTAATTCGCACCATAAAGCTACTGTATTATTACGGGCCAGTAGGCACTCTGTTGGCAAAGAATGAACCGGAATGTGATTTGGGACACGATGGGCCTCTGCGTGCCCTGATCGGCAAATGATCACCGGAGTATAGCACAGGATCGCGTGTGTGTTCATATTTCTGGACGACAGCTATGGTATTTTCAGCTATGGTTGATGTGGAGAAAGTCCTTAAGTTGGTGGAAAGCAACGAGCTCTACGTCAATGAGAAGAAGTCATAATTTTATTTGTTCCAGGTTCATTACCTTGGATACATAATTAGTGCAGAAGGCATTCGACTTGATCCGGCTAAGGTGGCTGAGATTGTCAATTGGGAAGTCTCTCAGACAACTTATGACATCAAATCCTTTGTGGGTATATGCCAGGCATACTCCACCCACATAGACAAGTTTTCTGACACCTTGGCGGATCTCACCGATCTGCTAAAGGGTGTCAAGACAAGAAGGCAACGGATTCGAATGACTCCACGAGCGTTGAGGGTATTCAAGAACCTGAAGGTGGCTTTATCAGAAGTGCCTTGTTTAGCACTTGCCTCGTGGGACGAGCCATTTCAGGTGATCACCGATGCGAGTAACATCGCAATTGGCGGTGTTTTACAACAGAATGGTCATCCAGTAGCTTACATGTCTCGTAAGTTACTGCCCGTAGAGAAGAATTACTCAGTCTACGATCGTGAACTCCTTGCAGTTATACAGGCCTTGAAACATTGGAAACATTTTCTTTATGGCCGTGACTTAGGTTCGCATTGACCATCAGGCATTACGCTAGATTCAGACAATGCCAAGTGCACATTGGAGTGACCGACAACACCGCTGGAGCCAGATATTCCAGCAATTTGGTGGTGTAATTGAGTACCACTAGGAAAGGCCAATCCAGTGGCTGATGCTTTGAGCAGGAAGGGACAAGTGACTTCGATGCAGACCTCTAGACTCGACCTTCTTGGTACGAGACTAGACGACATGAAGCACATGTACATGGATATCGAGGAATTCGGTACACAGTGGGAATAGGCATTGGATGCCACAGGACCATTCCACTTTTTGATACGCAATGGTTGGCTTTTCTACAAAGGCCGACTATGTGTCATGAAGTCTTTCAGGGCAGCTCTTCTCCATGATGCCCATGATGCCATTACTGGTGGTCATAGGGGCATGAATTCGACTTTGGAGAAATTGGAACGGCAATATTATTGGCCAAAGATGAGACGAGATGTGTTTTCATATGTACAACACTGTGATATTTGTCAAAAGGTGAAAGCTCCTTGTGGAAAGAAGATAGGGTTGTTACAGCCCTTGCTAATTCTCGAGGGACCTTTCCAAGATATTTCGATGGACTTTGTCACGAATCTGTCTCCCAGTCCGAGTAAGCGTAATACTCAGTGCTTAACTATAGTTGATAGATTTAGCAAATTTGTTATGCTTATTCCATGCAAGGCCAATGCGACCGCCGAGGATGTTGCCTAATTGTTCATTCGGCATTGGTACCCGATTGGTGGGATTCCTAGGACCATAGTGTCAGATCGAGATGCCAAGTTTACCAATCATTTTTGGAGGGCATTGTTTGATAACTTTGGTACTAAATTGAATTTTTCCAGTGCATTTCACCCACAGACGGACGGCCAGACAGAGATCTACAACGAATTGGCCTTTGATGTGCTGAAGTGTTATGTCCACGATCAGCAAGGTAAGTGGGAATCATATTTGCCTTTAGTTCAAGCTGTTTTGAATGATTCTTTTTCTTTAGCTATTGGCAGGACTCCATATGAGGCAGCGTTTGGAAGACCATTCCAGTCGCTATTGACCAGGACCTCGTCTTCAGTACCTGAAGCGAACAGAGTGACGGAGTCTTACTAGGAGATTTTAGAGTCAGTAAAAGACAGGTTGGTTAAAGCGCAAGAGGCCTACACTCGACATGTCAATAAAGACCGAAGGGATATGAAGTTTTCGGAAGGTGATTGGGTTTATCTTCGGATTATGAAGCAAAGGTTGAAATAGGTAGCCAAGCGATGCCCACAGTTGTCTTTTAGGAGCTTCGGGCTTTTTCCCATCCAGAGAAAGATTAACGAGGTTTCAATGAAGTTGAAGCTACCTCCGAGTTGGACTATGCACGATGTGTTCCACGTCAGTTGGTTAAAGCCATATTCAGGTCCGATCCCTTCAGAAGTTACAGACGAGGCGGAACCAAATATTATTGATGAAGCTAAAGTTATGGTTCCAGAATAGATCCTTTTGCACCGTTTCAAGCATGGCTCAGGCCGAAGGCAAAGACAGTTCCTCACGAAGTTTCAAGACCAAGGGACCCACGAAGCAGTATGGCTTGACAAAGAGTTTTTCAACGACTATCCGACGTTATTGACGGATTATTTGGAGGCTATGCAGCTTTCGTCAAGTTAAGCAGAAGGGGATGTCACGTGCATTCCGTACTTGGATGGCACGTAGACATATCTGCACAGAAGGTGTAGGACTGGGATGGAAAACTGGTCCCATGTGAGCCCAGTCCGGGACAAGTCAGCCAGGGTTCCATTCCAGTCATCCGAGGTCAGGTGTGCATTGTCCTGCACATGCCTCCAAGGTTAGGTGTGCATTTTCCTGCACGTGAAACAGTGCCAGTCTGCGTTGTGAGTCTTTTTCTGGAATGATGTCAGTGGTTCTGTGTATTTGGTATTTTACTGGATTCCAAATCAGTGTGTAGATAGTTAGGGTTTGCATATAGGAAAGGGGCCAGCCCATAGGGCTACCCCAAGGACAGATGTGGGCATGGGGAAGGTGTAGAACCACCCAAATGGGGAAGGCCTTGGCTGTACCCACCAGCCATGGGATGGCCATGGAGGGGCTGTAGGACAGCCCTGGGGCTCTTGGAAGGGTAGCTGACTGGTTACACAGCCCCTAGTGGACTGTAGGCCAGGTGTGGGGCAGCCCACATAGGCTGCCTAGCAGCCAGGTTTGAGGCGCCTGATGGCCAGTCCTTTTTTAAGTCATGTGCAGCTTTTTTCAGCATTTAATGCTGTATTTTAGTCGTGGAGCATTTTCAGGACAGCTGACTGCTGTAGATCCAGCCGACTGGCTGTCCTGAAGGGTATAAATACCAAAGCCTCAATTCAGTTCATTTATCTCATCATTCACCAAGTGCTGAAGCTGAACCAAGGGCTAGGACAACCAAGAACAAGTTAACGCAGAAGGGGTGAAGGATTGAAGGTCAAGGGCAGAGATCCATCCCAGCCAAGAAGGTTTAGTCAGTCTTTTATTTCAGTTTTTTGGATCATTCTAATAAAAGCAAATACATCATTCGTGGTGGGGGCTCTACAAAGGGTATTCGGGACCCAATACTGTGTCCGCTTCTCTCCCTCTCTCTCTCTCTCTCTTTTTTTTTTTGCACATCTATATTCAGTTTTGTGCGTTAATTTCATCACGACAAGGGTACTGTTTTTCTGAGCATTGAAGTTACTGATCTCCCCCGAAGCTTCCGCATGTTACATATGAGCACTGCCTCTCGAACGAGCCCAAGGCTGCATAGCCACGCATCAATCTGGTTTCGGCCACCACTAAGATCTAACAAAAGTGATCCCAAGATATACATAAGAGTCCACAGGCTCCCCACTATATGTAAACTGCGGTGGGGAGGTATTAAAGATCATAACCTTGGTTTTGCCTAGGTACATAGTGAGGTCATAGTCCTCGCAAAAGGCCGGTAATGCATCCAAATGCCTCTGTATCCTCTCTGGTGAGTTAGAATTAAGACAATGTTGTCTGCATACAATAGGATAAGTAGCAAGACTCCTGCTAATCGTGCTCCTAGTCCTCCCTGTCTGTCTATTTAGTCAAATATCTCATCAATGCGTAGCCCAAATAGAGTAGAAGGTAGGGGGCAGCCCTGTTTCACTCCGATAGTGCTATGTATGACCTTTGAGTCACCCCTAGGGGCCCATACTCAACCAGTGACAGACTCGTAAAGTGTGAGGAACTCCCAAAGCATATCTATTGGAACGCCCATAACCTAAGTCTCCTCGTCAATCTAGCCCATGGGACAGTGTCAAAAGCCTTGCAGAAATCCACAATGCAACAGTATATCCGATGCCCGTGAGCTCTCCCCTCCTCGATGATCCTCCATAGCGTGAAGATGTGTTCCAGTGTGGAGTGTCCCCTACCCACTAGTACGAGATGCTTTGCCTTTGCCTTTGCTTGGTGAGCAAAGGCCTAATCCCCAATCCTCATGCCAGACTTGTTCACCCTAGATTGCTTCTCTCTCTTGCAGGAGTAAGGATACCAACTCATCAAAAGAGAATGCATTGGGATTGCCCTTCATCAATAACTTGAGTGTGGTGGCAAAACCCTGATACAAATTAGGTAATGCATTGAGAATGGAAGTGACGAGAGAACTATCGTGTTTGATCTCATCAATCTTAGCTAGCTGCTCACGAAGGTCTTAAACCTTCGTCAAGTCTCCCTCATCCAAATGCAACTTCTTCAAATAGGAATTTTCATGTTTGATCTCATCAATCTTAGCTAGCTGCTCACAAAGGTCTTAAACCTTCGTCAACTCTCCCTCATCCAAATGCAACTTCTTCAAATAGGCCATGCGTGCCTCATTTCGCACTTGATAAAGTGCTGCAAGTGCATCCCAAGCCAACTTAGATGTCTGACACACACGAATGTGCGGTATAATACTCCTTTTCATCAAAAGAAAAATCAACGCATGAGCTTGGGCATCTCGGGCATCCCACTTTTTTGGTCATGAGGAGGCCGTGTCTTGACTGCTTGCAGGAGCGGGCTGCTGTACCACTGGTGAAGCAGGGCGAGCCTCATCACCTGACACAAGGCTCCACAAGCCTTTCGCAACCAGCAAATGCCTCTGCATGTAAGCCCACAACGGGTAGTTAGTCTCGTCAAGCTTGTCCTCAGCCGTAAGCATACCAAATACATCATTGCCAGCCATTGTTCTTGCAAACAAGATATTTGACCCACACATTGCAAGTGTCCAAACACACTGCAAAGGCAATGTCCACTGGTGAATGCAACCTGGGGCTGTGAAGTGGCCCACTAGTGTGGCTGTAAACCTGCAAATGTATTAAAATTTCAAGTGTAGGGATAGAAAGTACTCATCAGATGTTGGAATCGTAGGCATCAGAGCTTGATTTTTCAAAAATCCCCCATTGATTGGTACCGGTGATGGTCCGATTGTTCGATTTTGTCCTGAAATCAGGAAAGCCCCAAAATCTGATGCCAATGTTTGAAGAAGCTAACCTGGCAGGAGGGCGGCAGAAGAGAAAAATTAGCGGGAGTTTCAGGCTCTGCAGAGGCGGCAATGGGCGGCAGAGGGCGTTGCTACGGTGGCGGCACGGCTGGATGCGCAGGCAGGAGGGGGCACAGGGAACTGAGGCGGGCTAGCTGTACGGGCTGCTGTTATGTGCTGGCTGGGCAGAGATGGCGGGCTGCTGGCTGGCTGTGGTGGGGCTGGCTTTTGTGATGGCTGGCTGCACTGTGTGTTGGGGCTTAGCTATGGGCTATGCTATGCTTGGCTAGCTTAGTTAAGTGAGGCTTTACAGGGCAGCTATGGTGGCTATATTACACACGTGCAGCAGCAATCGAAAAGCCAGCAAGAGGACCAGGCAGCAAGTCGACCAGCAGAGATCAATCAAACAGCAGCATAGATCCCTAGGTTGAGGTATGATTGCTCTGGTATCAATTGCTGTACCTGTTTAGGGTTAGGGTTGCAGCACAAGGGTACACACAGAAGCAAGCTAGTACATAGTACATAGTTGTGGAGAGAAGAAGCACACAACTCGATATGTATTGCATTGAAATGTGAGTGATGCAAGTACAATGTGATAAGTACACCCAATAATATGAAATAAGAGGGTGTTCACATGCTCCTACCGAGGGAGAAAAAGTGCCCCAGCTACTAAGTGTGTTCACCCACGTCACTGCCCATATGATACGTCTACAGAAACCAAAAAATCTAGATATGTACATTCACACCACACCAGTGGTCGAAGAATCCCCCCCCCCCACCTGTCAAATCCCCAGGGATACCCTCGTGATCGATCTTGGTTCGAAACTCGAATCCTGTAAACAAACGAACAAACAAACAAGCAAGGGGGTGCACGCCTGACTCACCTCCCAACCATGACAGCCGTGGGCAAGCCCACAGTCTTGGCTATCCCCACCGAGCCACGAGCTGAGCTAACTAGGATGACGTACCGACCAATCTCCTCCTCGCGACGTCCCATACCGCCATGTAGTTGCCCTCGCGGGCCTCGAGACTGCTGTCGGCCTCGGCTGCGTAAAGCAGGTGCACGTCTGCACTAGATCCAGGCTCCAAGACCATAGAGCTCTCACAAACTCGCGAGACTCTCTATAATACAATAACTAACCTTGGCCACCCTTTTATAGGCTCTTGGCCGGTCATCGGGCATCCACACTTGGGTGCCCGCCCGTCCATACTTGGGTGCCCGCCCGTTAGTATTTCCCTAACTCAGCTCGTCAATCAGCCTGCCTAGTTCCAAGCTTCCCCAAGCCTCGAAACTAGTCTTGCATGCGTATAGCACACGGTAGATACACACTGTGCACATGACATACTCCCCTTCCTCTAAGAGCTCACTCCTGACCTCACTAAAAAGCCAGGGTAATCTCTCTGAAGAGTAGTCAATGTCTCCTATGTAGCGTCCTCCTCAACACGATCCTTCCACTTGATCTTGTATTCCGTGATAAGCGTATTATGCAGTCTTTGTTCACGAAATCCAAGAATCTTTTCAGGTTCGTGTGGAACAAACGTCATGTCCTCGACATTTATAATTTCTTGAGGAGTAACTAACTGATCTGCTCCACCTAGTACTTCCTTAAGTCTACTGACATGAAATACAGAATGAACTTTCACATGAGAAGACAAATCCAATTCATATGCAACTGAACCAATCCGTCGTGTAATACGAAATAGTCCACAGTATCTAGGGGATAATTTCGGAGATCTACCTGTCCGTAAAGTCTCGGAATCTTTCGGAACTCGCAAATACACCATCGTTCCTTCAGAGAACTCTCTAGGTGAACGATGTCTATTAGAATAAAACCTGTCTCGGTCTTGACCACTTCTAATAGATTCCTTTGCAACTTGTAACATTTCCTGCATATCTTGCAAAAAATTACGTGCTGCATCATGCTGAAGTCCTGAGAATCCTACTGTAACAGGTGATCTAGGTTGAAAACCATACATAAGCATGAAAGGACTAAAACCTATACTCATATACTTAGTACTGATATATGCAAATTCTAATATAGGAAGATAATCCTCCCATGAACTCTGTCTTTTGGATACATATGCTCGAAGCATATCCTCCAAAATCTGATTCACTCTTTCAGTCTGGCCATCAGATTGAGGATGATCAGAGGAACTCAAATTCAAAGTTGTTTCCAACTTCTCAAAAACAAGTTTCCAAAAATCACTCGTAAACTTAGAGTCCCTATCACTGACTATGTCCTGCGGTAACCCGTACAGTCTAAACAATTGCTCGATAAACTGCAGAGCTAATTGCGTAGTTGTAATATTCTTCCGGGTCGGTAAAAATCTAGCCATTTTTGTCAAGCGATCTACCACAACCCAAATAGAATCGTGGCCTTGATGTGTTCTTGGCAATCCGGTAATAAAATCCATGGAAATACTTTCCCATTTATTACCTGGGATTTGCAAAGGATGCAACAACCCAGCCTGTCTAAAGCGTTCAGCTTTATTTGCCTTACAAATCTGACACTTGAGAACATAATCTTCTACATACCCTTTCATCTTCGGCCAATAAAAAGTGTGTTTCACTAGCGATAGCGTCCTATGTACCCCAGGGTGTCCAGCAGAAGGGGCGTCTTGACACTCCCTCAAAATCTTGGACCTAATGTCCGGGATCTATGGTACACAAATTTTGTCATTACGGAATAGCAAACCATTCCGAATCATCCACTGGCCTCCTGCAGCCTGAATGGTAGACTGCTCAGTCATCGAGTCTTGGTCAATCAATGAGCTCCCGTCCTGGATCTTCTGCCAAAATGGACCAAAATAACTATCAGTCCTGCAAAGCTCTCTCAATGACTGAAATAAGTCAGTAAAAATCTCGGTGAACGACAAAGTATTCACCTCTCTAATCTGACTAAGCGCATCTGCAATACTATTCATGGACCCTTTCCGATAACGGATCTCAAAATCAAAATCTTGCATTAACTTTGCCCAACGAGCTTTCCTTCCTCTCAAATCATCCGCATCACACACATACTTGATTGACTGATGATCAGTCAATACCACAAACTTAGAGCCATACAAATAATGTCTCCAAACCTTGAGAGCATGAATCACAGCATAAAGCTCCTTCTCAAGGGTTGGCCAACGAGATTGAGTGTCGTCTAGCTTTTTACTTTCAAAAGCAACCGGTCTACCATCTTGAAATAAAGCAGCCCCGATAACATAGTCACTGGCATCAGTTTCAAGAACAGAAGGCCGACTAGGATCAGGCAATGCTAAGATAGGTGCTTCCTTGACTTCATCTTTCAAAAGTCTGAAGGCCATATCCAAATCGTTATTCCAAGTGATAGGCTGATTTGACTTACGTCCAGGACCTTTCAATAAGTCGGTCATCGGTAGTGTGAGCTGAGAGTACTCTCGTACAGATTTTCGAAGAAAAACAATAAAACCGAGAAAAGAACGAAGTTATTTCACTGTTCGTGGTATAGGCCAGTCCAAAACCTTCTGAACTCGGTCATAGTGAATGCTCAATCCATCTCTAGTGATCTTGTGTCCCAAGTAAATGATGTCAGTCATAAAGAACTCACATTTACTTAACTTAGGATATAGTCGATTCTGTCTCAAAATAGATAAGACAATCGTGAGGTGTGTGACATGATCCTCAAGAGTACGACTATAAATCAAAATATCATCCAAGAACACCACCACAAATTTTCCCAAATGTTCACGAAAAAGATCGTTCATCATTTGCTAGAAAGTGGCTTGAGCATTGGTTAACCCAAAAGGTAATACGAGAAACTCGTAATGGCCATACCTACTCCGAAAGGCGGTTCTTTCGACATGCCTTTCATGAATACGTATCTGGTGATAGCTAGTACGTAAATCTATCTTCGTGAAATATTTCGCTCCTACTAACCGGTCAATCAGGTCATCTGATCTAGGGAGAGGATAACGGTTCTTAATGGTCAGCTTGTTCAATCTCTTGTAATCTATACACATTCTCTAAGTATTGTCCTTCTTTCTCCTAAGCAACACAGGTGCACCCCAAGGTGATTTACTTGGACGAATCTGGCCCATCCTCAAATAATCTTCGAGTTGTTTAGCCAACTCATCTTCCTCAGCTTGGCTCATCCTATAAGGTGGAATACTCATAGGATGAGCACCAGGGATCAAGTCAATACGATGATCTACTGCCCGTTTAGGTGGTAAACCCGATGGCAGTTCCTTAGGAAATACATCTTGAAATGAATCAAGTATCTTCTGTAATTCTTTGCTTTCAAACACACTTAATTCATTTACATCCATGGTAGGGATGAGAAAAGAAGAAAGTGGAATCAATACACAATGGAAAGCAGTATACAAAGAAGAATCCATTATATTTCCAAAGTCAATTGTATTTACAAGAGGTCCGTGAGAGGGATGGATACAATCACCTAAAATACTATACTTGGTGTCCCTATGCTGAAAAGAAAAAATATGACTAGACTAATCTATCTGGACGTCAAGAGTCTTAAACCATCTTTTATATTTCTGAAGAGGGATTTGACTAGAGGGGAGGATACTGGACATCCTGAGACGCTGGGGAGGAATCTTACATTCTACCCCACTTAAAAAACGCGAGATGTCCTCATCTCGCAGGTGGAGTATGATCTCTTTCATCTTCTTCTTCTTCTTCAATCACTTCTAGCGTTACTGCCTTCGAAGTGGACGGCCGATTTGGAAACAAGTCTCTTTGACTTCTCCTATTCTTAGGTGGAGGTCTTGCATTACTTTGGATTGAAACTGCAGGTTAGATCGAGGGTCTACCTCCCTCTGGGATTTCCCTGATTTTGGCAGATAGAGCCCTGATTACTATGGACGGAAGGGGCTGGAGTCTGGAATCTTGATCCCTAATTTTCCTGCCCTAAAAACCTTGATCCAAAAGGAGTTAGGCAATCCATGCTACAATGCCCAAACCCTTGACAGTTATAGCATTTCACTCTCTTGTTCAAGGGTGGAGCTTATGTCGAGCCCTAATAACAAGTCTACATTTTCCAGATGCATAACATAGCATTCCAGAGTATCTTTGTAGTCCTGAATCTGGATTGGAAGCATCTCCACCTTGCGATCCCAAACTTGCCTTCCCGCAGGTAGGCGTACCTCATAGGTATGGTCGCTGAGTGTCGTATCAAGACTCAATTTCTACACAAGTTTGTAGTTAACAAAGTTATGCGAACTGCCAGGGTCTAAAAGAATGTGAATTTTATGGCCATTCACTTCTCCATAAACTCGGAGAAGATCATGCAAGCCAAATACCTTAGAATTGAATAGACAATCAGAACAAGTACTAGGGCGAGAAAGTACAGTAATTGACGTACCTGTCAAAGACAACTGGTTAGCTGCCTTTGGCTTGGGTCCTGCGTTTGACTTGGTACCCTTTTGTTTCGGGCACTCATTACGCATGTGTCCTTTTTCTTCGCAGATAAAACAACGTCCTTCCTTCTTGAGCTTTAAAGCCCTAAGGAATCGTTTCTTCTTCGCTGGTGTCGAACTTGAATTCTTCGAGGTTGGTCCGAAGACTTGCCTTCAGTCGTGTTAGCCATAGATGCGGAGAACTTTCTTTTATGCTTGTTCCCCTGCTCGATAACGGGTTTCGATTTGGAAGAGACCATCGTATCATCACAGATACGAGCTGAATGAATGGCCTCGTCCAAAGTTTTACATTTGTTATTTTTAACCTGTAAATCGGTACGAGTCTAGTAAACCAGCTACGAAAAACCCCAAAAGAGTAGTGGGATCTATCTTTGTAGCTTTCATCTGCAAGTCACGAAACTTCTGGAGGTAGACCTCATAAGTGAGGTGCTGCGAGGTCATGGTCAAAGCTGAAAACCGGGCAACAACATCATAGTCATCCTCTTTCTTGGGGAATTCTTTCTTGAAGATATCTTCAAATCGTGCCCAAGTCGTCGGCTTAGGGTTGAGTTCCTTCCACCAAAGCAAAGCTTTGCCGGACAGAAAACCTGCTGCTAATTGGATCTTCTTTCCGTCATCATATGGATGAAACTGAAAGTGAACTTGCCACTTATGTAGCCAAGTGTCCACGATCTCCTTGGTTCGCTGCTTTTGCTCGCCCCCGAACGGTTCCGGAGTAATATTGGGACCTAAAGCTGAAGCCAAGGTATCCATACCCGAGAAAGTAGAGAGGGTAGTGGTCAATAGAGCGATGGAGTTCTGCAAAGCCTACATCTGGGCTGCGATTTGTGCGTGACGTTCCGTCGAAGAAGCTTCAAGAGCTACTTTGAACTCTTGGAAATCTGATTTTGACACAAAATCGTCAAAAAGATCGGCATCGGTACCTTCCGTAGCCGGCAAGCCTTCGCGTTCCACGAGGGGCTCCAACTCTGATTCTTGGGTCGACATCGTGAAGAGGGTACGTGGAGAGAAAATTCGATCTTTGCATAACAAAAGTGCGAGCGAACTTGAGAGCTTGAGAGCTTGAAAACTTGAGAACTTGAGAGATGTGTGGCAAGAAGCCCACGTCAGGGGGTTTATAAAGGTTTCCCAAAAGCCAAAAAATCTTCAAAAGCTAGGCTTAGCTTTTGCTTTAGCTTTTGTGAATATATATATATATATAACACCTTGGAAACCTTAGAGGAGGTGCTTTTAAAACTTAAAAATTTTAAACTCCAAAAAAAACCAAAAGCTAATAAAAACGTAAGCTTTCTTAGTTTTTTTGTTTCTTTTCCCCTGGATTCGCCCGACGGCTGGCTGGTTGCCATCGCTGACTGCTGACGTCTGTGCTTTCTTGCGCCAACCTACGCCTGCGCCTGCGAGACAGCCCATGCAAGCATGGCCTGGGCGCCTGCTGCTGTGCGTGGCCTGGTCTGGCCTGGCCGGTGCGCTAGGCTGCGTAGGCCTGGCTGCCTGGCTACGCAGGCCTGGCCGCCTGGCTACGCAAGCCTGGCTGGCCTGGGGTGGCTGTGCAAGCCGCCTAGCTTGGCAGGCTTGGCCGCCCGACTGCCTACAGGTCTAGTCCGCCTGGTGACGCACCCGCCCGCCTGCAACGTACCAGCCCGCCTGCCACGTCAACAAATCTCGGCCAGCAAACCCACTCGCCAGCGAATATGCTTCTCTTGCTCTCTCTCTCGCTTATGCGTTCATCAAAAGCAAACGAAAAGCAAACTTGCGTTTTTTTTGCTTTTTTCTGTTTTCTCTCATGCGACTGCACAAACACGACTCCTTTTCTTTGCAAAGCAATCAACCCTTACTACACTACCATCTCCCATCAACATGGGTGTCTTAGATGAAGAAAAAACACACACAAAATCTGAAAACTGCAGTATGCACAGAAAAAACAGCAAGCTTTTTTAACACATACCGTTCTTCGACCTCTTCTTCTCTACCTACCGACTTGCTCGTTCACGAGGTATGCTCTGATACCACTGTCAAATCCCCACGGATCCCCTCGTGATCGATCTTGGTTCGAACTCAAATCGTGCAAACAAACGAACAAACAAACAAGCAAGGGGGTGCAGGCCTGACTCACCTCCCAACCATGACAGCCGTGGGCGAGCCCACAGTCTTGGCTGTCCCCACCGAGCCACGAGCTGAGCTAACTAGGATGACGTACCGACCAATCTCCTCCTCGCGACGTCCCATACCGCCACGAAGTTGCCCTCGCGGGCCTCGAGACTGCTGTCGGCCTCGGCTGCGTAAGGCAGGTGCACGTCTGCACTAGATCCAGGCTCCAAGACCATAGAGCTCTCACAAACTCGCGAGACTCTCTATAATACAATAACTAACCTTGGCCACCCTTTTATAAGCTCTTGGCCGATCATCGAGCGTCCACACTTGGCCGCCCGCCCGTCCATACTTGGGTGCCCGCCCGTTAGTATTTCCCTAACTCAGCTCGTCAATCAGCTTGCCTAGTTCCAAGCTTCCCCAAGCCTCGAAACTAGTCTTGCATGCGTATAGCACACGGTAGATACACACTGTGCACATGACACCACCCAGAGTAATGTCCTTGTACAAGATGCAGGTGCTCGGGAGAGTCGTCAACCCGTGCACACCAGATTTTCCAAATACATCAAAAATAGCATGTACACAAAATAAGCCGAGGATTCCGATGACCACCATCTATGAATCCCTAGAGTACTCACGCGCTTGGGACAACCAGTCACAAGGTACTCATACTTCCATAGACATGACAAACAACCATGTCTCTGTCAAGGCTCCAAAGTCTTCATAGGCAATTAGCCTTACTTCAAAAAGGCTCCACATGCAGGACGGCCTTGCTTCGACCATGCTGGAACACCACAAGGTATCCTCCAGGCTTGCTCGATGCACCATCGAGCCTATTTTAATAAGCCCTAACTACTTGGGACAACTTTGACCATATTTTGACCCTGTTTTGAGCAGATTTCAGCTCCCTAAAACCTTAATCCAAGATAAACATGCCCACACGTCATAATCCAAGATTAACATGTACACATGTTTTCAATTAGGAGATTTGTGTGTTTGTGTGTGTGTGTGGGGGGGGGGAGAGAGAGAGAGAGAGAGAGAGAGAGAGAGAGAGCTGTATTAACGTCTACTAGAGGCCAAACTCGACCTATGAGACAAATCAATGTACAACTGTCTATGTCTTCTAGATGTCCAGAAAAAAAAAGGACAAAATGAACATGAAATAAACTATAAAAGTACTGAGCTAGTGGGGGGGGTGTGATGGATGGAGCACTACTGCTAGGCTCAGTATGCAACCTATATGCGGAGGATATACAAGAATGCAATGCAGATCTGTCTAGCTCCAACCAGTACCATAATGGGGGTGTAATATGTGATACATAGGCGATGGCGAGGCAAAAATACCTCGGAGCATGATCTCCGGGTGTGAGTGTAAGTGAGCTAGCCGCTCCTAGATATGGTGCTGATGTTGAGCCCGTATCTCTGTGATCTCCCTCTAATGTAGTCTGGGAGTCTAGTAGCCTAGTGCTCTCGGCCTCCGTCTGGCTCGGAGGTCCGCAATACGCTAAAGTGTAACCCCCTCCTGTGTCAGGGTAGGCACTGGGATAGATCGCTGGAAGAAATCAGTGAGCTGGAGCTGTCGCCCACCTCTCCGTGTGGTATGATTCCGTAGCAATGTCTCTGTGGCGCTGTGTCTCTAGCAAGAATTGGCCAAATCTGCGCTCCCACTGATAGCCCTCTACTTTGGGTAGCCCCCTCTCTGGGCTCTGGTGCGTCTCTGTACGTAGTATGATGTCCCGTCCCTCCATGACCTCCTCCATCCTCCCAGGATGTGTCCAAAGTGCTCCATTGCAGTTCCAAACTGCTATGTTTATTTGTGAATCTGGATCCTCCATAGCCGATGTCCCATAGGCCGCCTGGCGCTAATCGGTGGCCTTGCCATCGATGATGACACGGCCATCCCAATAGAATGCTCTCTTGCCCTCTTTCCGGGCTTGTAGGACTCTCGGCATGCATGTTTTCCTGTGTTCTATCTGCATCCTTGTAAGGTCGTCATCCAAATAGATGGGATCTCCCTGTAATCCTCGTAGAATCACCCTCTTCCTCATGAAGGTGACCCTCTCCGTCTCTCTTGCAAACTGTAGGATGAGGGCTCGCTTGCGTGTTGAGTCTTTCCCGGCTCTCCATGCTTTGGTGAAGGGGAGAGGGTCCTCTTCCCTGTAGCCGAGTTTCATGCATAGAAGCTGTCCATCTTTCTCGGGAGTGGAGTCGGGTGTCTCGGCTATACTTGTGACTCGAATGTTGAGGCGGCGGGCATGCCTCATCTTCTCCTTCTCAATGGTGGTGTGAATGATTTGGTGTTCTTCCCTTTGAGTCTCCTCCCTCACTTCTTTACGGATGTTCTTCTTCACCACTTCAACCCATCCTGACTGCTTGGCTTCGAGTTTTCCCTCCATGTCCTTTGCGATCTCCTTGGAGATCTCTTCTTTGATGGCCGTGAGAGTGATCTCCCCTTCTTCCTTCTCGGAGTTCTTGATGGCTACCAGTTCCACTTTCAATGCACTCACCTCCTCCTTGAGTGCCATGCTCTCTTGTTCAAGGTTCGTGACCCGTGCTTCGAGGGCCATGATGTGCCGGTGTAGTTTGTTCTCCACCTCATTGAGGTTGGAATCGGATGTCTTCTTGTTCTCCTTGATTAGTGCCTTCATTGCCGTCTCGAGGGCCTCGAGCTTCTCTTGGAGACTCGGAGCCATTCCTCAAGATTACTCTGCAGCGCTTCCCACAGAGGCAGGGAGGAGAGAGAGAGAGAGAAAGAAAGATTCTTCCAAAAGACCGAACTCGGCCTATTAGACAAATCAGTGTACCTGTGTGGGGTATCCTCTGTCATCCCAACAAAATGAAAAAGTACTGAACTAAAAAGCTGAATCTGGGTGTGCAATAAGTACAATGAGTGGGGGAGGGGATGCTGTCTTGGGGGCCTGAGGAAGGGTGGGTGGGAAAAGGACGGTGGTGGGACTAGCGGGCGGGTGGACAGGGAGACTGGCCAGCATAGCGCGAGCAGGGCAGCGAGGTAAACAGAATGGTGGGTGAGAAGCAAACGGAGGCAGAGGGACTAGCGAGCGGGCGGACAGGGAGACGGGCCAGCATAGCGCAAGCAGGGCAGCGAGGCGAACAGAATAGCGGGTGAGAAGCAAACGGCAGAGAGAGAGAGAGAGAGAGAGAGAGAGAGAGAGAGAGAGAGAGAGAGAGAGAGAGAGAGAGAGAGAGAGAGAGAGAGAGAGAGAGAGAGAGAGAGAGAGAGAGAGAGAGAGATTTTATTAACGTCTTCCAAAAGACCGAACTCGGCCTATGAGACAAATCGGAGTACCTATATGGGGTATCCTCTGTCATCCCAACAAAATGAAAAAGTACTGAATAAAAAAGCTGAATCTGGGTGTGCAGGGGATGGAGCTCTACTACTAGGAGAATGCAAAGCTATATGCATGGAGTATACAATCATGATATGCAACCTAGCTAGCTCCATCGTGTACCATACTGGGGGTATAAAATGGTATACATCAGTGAAGGGGGTGTCCACAGCTCCCTGAAGAACATGCCTGGGTGTGCTCTGAAGCGAGCCAGTCGCTCCGCACCCTCTCTGTGAAACTGAGCTCTGATCTCTGTCATCTCTCTCTGGTATAGGCGTGGTGTCCGAAAGCCACGTGTCCTCTGTCTCCTGCGGGCTCTAAGTGTCTCTGCTCTCTGGAGAGTAATTCCCTGCCGTGTAGGGGCTGGGAGGGGGATGGATCTCTGAAAAAATGTAGTAATCTGTGTCTGTCGCCCCCCCTTTGGAGCTCCATGTCTCTCGTGTATAGAGCTGCCATAGATCCTGTCTCAATACTCTGTTCCTCTCACTATGAGAGAGACGGATATGTGGTGCATCCCTGTCATACTGGAATGGTGGTAGATGATCCATGTCTAGGCCATGCTATGAGAACCAATGTGTGACGTGTGCATACCATGATCCTCTGTCTCCTGCCTCAGCCAACTGTCTAGATGCCTCAAAAGCTCTGTATGATAATCTGTCCTGTCTAGCAAGCATATAGTCTGAAATATGGCCTCTACCATCATAGGAGGCGCAGCAAACTCTGCTCGGATAATGTCATGAGGTACTGACGGTTTGCTGCGTATCATGCGTGCCATCATGAGGGCCTGTGGTCTCTCTATCTGTGTCCACCAATGGGTAGCAAGGCTTGGCGCCCATACTGCTGCTCCATACATCAATGCCGGTGTGACTAATGTGTCAAATAGCCACCCCTTCGTCCGGGGCTCCTGAAAATGCGCCTGGTGGCACTGTCTCTCTAGCATAGCCAATGCTGCATATCCCCGTGTCAATCTAGCTCTGGCTGTTGAACCCATGGTGAAGCGTGTGGCTGCTGCAGAGAAGGTAACCCCTAGGTACACGTATGATGTCACCACCTCCACCTGGCATCCTGCGAGAGTGAATGTCAGCTGACTCCTGCCCTGTCTCGATGTATGAAAGACCATAACCTTGGTTTTCCCAAGGTTCACAGTAAGACCCCTCTGTGTGCAGAAATCATCGAGTGCATGTAGATGCTGCTGTAGACCACCTGGGGACTCAGACACTAATACAATATCATCAGCATAGAGCATAATATGTACTGAGGTACCTGCTAAATCAACTCCATCTCCGCCTCCCCGTGTAATGAAGTCAGCCACCTCATCAATGTATAACCCAAATAGCGTGGGGAAAAGTGGGCATCCTTGCTTCACACCAATGGTGCTAGCAATAGTCTCGGACATACCTCCTGGACATCTGGCTCGCCCAAAAACCTGCTCATATAATGCATAGATGTCCCATGTCATATCTGCTGGTATGCCAAGAGACTGCAGGCGCTGAAAGAGCCTCTCTCGTGATACTGTGTCAAATGCCTTGCGGAAATCCACAAAGCAACAATAGAGCTTTCTCTTCCTCACTCTGGCCTGATCAATCATACATCTCAAAGTGAATACATGGTCAGTGGTAGAGACCCAATGGGCCTATGAGGCCAAAGCGATACAATAATGTCCATGGCATGTCTCATCATGGAATGGAAAATAAAACAGAACAAAACATAAACATATCTCTCTCACTAGGGTGATAACAAAACTGTCCATGGAAGCTCATCATGGAGAGAGAGAGAGAGAGAGAGAGAGAGAGAGAGAGCTGTATTTGAAACCGATCCCGTCAAGTGGGAAAGACTCCGTTGGACATCCACACGCTTAATAGCACAACTTTAAAACCACAAATTTGAAATGGACAACTTAAAACAACTTGAAATTTAAATGAACAGAAATGGAAAGATGGACACCAGCACTGGGGCCGGAACGGGCCGACCCCCCCCTCAATATATGATATATTTATTGGGAGTATTTAATGAATACAATGCTCCATGGGTTCTGAGAACCAGATAATGTCCATGTACATATGAAAACAGTACCAAACAAATAGGCTCGGATTTCGATGAAGAAAACTCGAAGCAGAACGACCACTAGTGTGGTCCAATCACTACGGTCCTGTGCTTTCACTGGACTCCGCGGAGAGCGCCTCACTGGTGTTCCGAGACCACGCACAAACAGGCGCTCTCGTACTAACGCCTGGCTCTCCCGATCTCAGCACCTTTGGACCGAGGTTCGCCAAAATAGCTTGGACAACCCGGCACCGAACGGGTGTTGGCCGAGCGGGATGAATCTTTTATCAGATTAAACATATAATACTTTACTCAAATCTGAAAATCACTTACTTGTAGATGGTTGATAGAGGACCAAAACTTGTGGTATGCTGAAGCCACCCTTGTTGCCGAAACAATTGCCTTGTGGTAAACCACCAAGACAAGAGTCACCGCAAAAGACCACCACCGCCTGCTGTGAGAGAAGGAGCACAACTTACTGGTGGTGGACAATGTCCTAGAAGCAAGAGACCACTTGTTGATGATGCACACGCAGCCTGTAAGTGCTGGACACACAGCCAGTTGCTTTGAGGGGCTGCGTAGGAAGGAGGGGATGTAGTCGCCTTGTGAAGGTGGCCCACGTCTAAGAGCAGCCACAGCAGTACCTTGTGAAGGGGGCAGCGCAGCCTGTTGGAGCAGCCGCCTGGGAGCAGAGGGAACACACAGCTACCAGCAGAGTTTAGTGTTTTGGCGACTGCATGGAGGAGAGTTGGGAAGGGGCAGCGCTGCCTGTTGGAGCACAGAGGCAGGTAGCCTTCAGGTGGTGGCAGCCGGCTGCAACCAGTAGCCGCCTAAGCACAGCAAATTCAGCAGCCGCCTTGGGGAAAACATGCGCCAGAGTACAGGAGGAGAGTCGCCGGTGAAATCAACGCCAAAGAGAAGCGATGGGTTTTTTTACGCTTGATGGAGAAAAGCATGCGCCTGGTTGCTGTAGGAGCAGAAGCGTAGGTGACGCTTTCTTGGTCTTCACGTGGAAGGAGAATCGGGGTGATGAACAAATCGCCAGATAGAAGCGATTCATTCTACGCTTGAAGGGAGAGATTTCTTTTAATAAAATTAAGGTGGAGTTGCAACTAGAGATCTCCACGTTTGCATGAAGGGGGACTAGTGGGGGTTGGTGACCATGCCCACCCCCACACTCACTTAAAAGTGAGGCTCCCCACCTTGGCCCCTAAGTGGGTGCCCAAAGGGGGTGCCCACTTTTAAATAAGTGTGAACCCCTAACCTTATAAAACAAAGGGGTTAGAATATAAAACATTAAAACAACATGTACCATATACTTACCACCTGTTCACATGCACTGAAACTTGTCAGAATACAGAGCAGACTTCACGACTCACTGGCAGGCGTCCCCGCTCAGTAAGTAACACGTCAGGCAGGCAAACACACAAATACATGTCATGCGAAAACAGTTTCAAACATGCAAAATATGTGTGCATGTGCAAATAGTAACATGGACATATCTCCCGTTCATGGAACAAGTACAAAATATCTGTCGGCACAAAACTGGCACGACATAAAAACATAAAAACCTGGTCTTCCTATGGAGTGACAGTCCCATAGGTAAGACACAGTTCCAGGCACGAGTTTCCCTAAGGTGTGACAGTCCCATAGGTAAAACACGGCACGAATACTGGCTCTTCCATGGCGTGACAGTCCCATGGATCGAACACAGTCCAGGTCATACACGGGTGGCACTGGTCTGGCTCCCGTCCATACGACACCATCCTGCTAACACACGGGTGGCACCAGTCTGGCTCCCGTCCATGTCAGCAAAATACTGGCCTCTTCACATGAGACACCGGCCTGGCCTCAAGTGAACGAGACGCAAAAACTAGGAATGGACCAAATGGTCGGCCAATTGGTGACATCCCCCCGGGCTTCTAAATAGTTGACCTCAACTTAAAAGCCTCAAGATATGCCTGCAACAATTGCGGATAATCTGCAAAATAATCTTCATTTACCCATTTGGCATCAATAGGCAAATAATTCTTAAACTTCACAAGGTATCTCCTGGAAAGCTTTCCTGCAGGTAGCTTTCTCTCCTTGTGAAAAACAATCTGTTCTGGCTGGAGGATCTCCTCAAGCTCTTCAATTTCTGGCGGATCTTCTGTGACAGGCTCATCAGGATCTGGCCCCACATATTTCCGAAATAGACTCACATGAAAAGCATTGTGAATCTTCCAATGACTAGGTAAAGCAAGCCTGTAGGACACTTCATTGATCTTCTGAATCACCTTGAAGGGTCCATAATAACGAGGAGAAAGCTTAGGATATGATCCTTCTCGTCCTGGCCTCTTCCGAAGCCTAGCCTTCTCAAATTTCAGCAATACCCAATCACCTTCTTTGACTTCCATGTCCCTTCTATGCTTGTCAGCAGCCATTTTATGCTTATCCTGAGATCTTGCAATGGCTGTCCGCACCTGACCAAAGGCAACATCCAAGTCACGAACATATTCATCAGCTGCAAAAATCTCATCCTTAGTATGAAGGATGGGTGGCAAGACCACTCTGCCATAAATAATCTCAAACGGATCCTTTCCTGTGGAAGCATGGATCGTATTATTGTAGGCAAACTCAACAAGTGGAAGATACTTCTCCCATGCACTCTTTTGATCTGCCACATAACACTTCAACAAATCCAACACAGCTGAATTTGCAGCTTCACTTTGGCCATCCGTTTGGGGATGATAAGCTGATGAAAACTCAAGCTTAGTACCCATATTATCAAACAAAGCCCTCCAAAATAGGCTTGTAGTCCTGGGATCTCTATCCCCAACAATGGATTTAGGCATACCATGATGCTTGAAAATGTTAGCAAGAAAAAGCTTTACCATATGATCAGCTTTAATGGTTTTCTTGACGGGCAAGAAATGAGCTTGCTTGCTAAACCTGTCCACAATAGTCCAAATAGCATCATTCCCATGTTGGGATCTAGGCAAATCCATAATAAAATCCATCGTGATACTTTCCCAAGGTTGCGAGGGAATAGGCAATGGCTGAAGCAAACCTGGAGGCTTTTGCCTGTCAAATTTCACCTTTTGGCAAGAAATACATGCACGCACATAAGCCTCAATGTCTTTACGCATGTTTGGCCAAAAGAAGTACCTCTGAATCATGCGAGTAGTAGGCATAATACCTCGATGACCAGCATATGGTGGAGCGTGACATTCGTCCATAACCTTTGGACGCAAATCCTTCACCACACATAGGCAATTATCCTTCATGAGATAACCCTCGTTGATAACATAAGAGGCATGTGAATGACCAGCCATCAAATCAGTCCATATATGGCAAAAATCAACATCCAAATGATACAAATCTCTCATAGCAGATAGATCTCCATGAGAGGCCACTGAGACTGCAGCAACATAAGGCCTCCTAGATAGAGCATCGGCCACTACATTTTTCTTTCCTGGAGTATGCACAATCTGAAAATGAAACATGGAAAGAAAATTTGCCATTCTCATTTGCTTCTCTGAAAGCTTGGTTTGAGATAGAAAGTATCTCAAGCTTTGATGATCTGTCTTGACTACAAATTCAGCCCCAAGAAGATAATGTTTCCAAATCTTTAAGGCGTGAATTACAGCCAAGAGCTCTTTCTCATAAATATCCATATGAAGCTCAGCATCATGCAAACGACGGCTCTCGTATGCAACTGCATGCCCTTCTTGATTTAGGACAGCTCCTATGCAATCACCACAAGCATCACATTCAACCACGAATGACTTGTGCAAGTCAGGAACAATCAATACTAGACCACATATGATCGCATGCTTGAGCTGCAAGAAAGCATCCTGTTCCTTTGAAGTCCATTTGAAAGCAGTTTTCTTCTTCGTGAGATCATGTAGAGGAGTGGCAATCATAGCAAAATGCCTTATGAAACGCCTGTAGTATGAACATAATCCCAGAAAACTACGTGCTTGATGTACGTTTTGCAATTCGGGCCAATTCCGAATAGTCTCGATCTTTGCAGGATCCATTGTAACTCCATCCTTGGATACAATATGTCCCAGATAATGAATCTCTGAAAGGAAAAACTCACTTTTCTTGGCATTGACGAAAAGTTTATGCTTTCGCAACTCTTCGAACACTGTGACCAAATGAGTTCTGTGTTCCTGCTCATTCTTGGAGAAAACCAAGATATCATCAAAGAAGACTCTTGTAAACTTGCGATGGGGTCGGAATATCCTATCCATCATACGATTAAAGGTAGCAGGAGCATTGGTGAGACCAAAAGGCATTACCAAGAATTCATATAATCCGAAAGCTGTCCTGAATGCAGTCTTATGGACATCTTGTGGCACCACTCGGATCTGGTGATAACCACTCTTCAAATCAAGTCTGCTAAAGCAAGCTGAGCCATCAAGCTTATCCAAGATATCATCAATACGTGGAATAGGAAATCTGTTCTTGATGGTAAGCTTGTTCAAAGCTCTATAGTCTACACACATACGGAATGATCCGTCCTTCTTTTGAACAAGAAGCACAGGAGAGCAGTAAGGTGAGGAACTGGGCTGAACCAAACCTTTCTCTAAAAGCTCGTTGACCTGCTTCATAATTTCTTCTTGTTGTGCAGCACTCACTCGGTATGCGGGTTTGTTAGGTGGAGAACTACCTGGCACAAGATCTATACGATGATCTTCGGGCCTTTGGGGAGGTAATTCACCTGGCAACGAGTCAGCAAAACAGTCGTTGAATGCATTAAGAAAATTCAGCCTATCATTAGACATAGCATCCACATTTTGATGATTTGGCACAAGACTATCACGCACAAAAACCAAGTACGCTGA
The DNA here is from genome assembly GCF_041138505.1 of Cibotium barometz. Taxonomy (NCBI): domain Eukaryota; kingdom Viridiplantae; phylum Streptophyta; class Polypodiopsida; order Cyatheales; family Cibotiaceae; genus Cibotium; species Cibotium barometz. The sequence continues at coordinate 28,631,212 of NC_141106.1, forward strand.
AAGACTCTTTTTCATTGCTTTATTAATTTGGATGTGTGATACAACTGGGATGGAATCCCCTTCTTTGCCAGCATCAATAAAATGCATGCGGCCTTTATGCATAAAAGAAATCATATTAGACTTGTAGTCTTTGCGGGGCTCAAGCCTATGGTGCCACGGCTTGCCCAACAATACATCACATCCATTCAGTGGAGCAAATAAGAAATGCTCATTATCAAGATAGCCCTGTATATGGATACGCAACTTCCCAATCAAAGGGGTAACCTGCACCTCTTTACCTATAAATGCAGCTTCGGCTTCAATCTGAGGTCCCATGTTTTCAACCTCAATACCCAATGCAGCTGCCATTTGCATAGAGATGAAATTGTCAGTTGCACAGTCATCAAACATAAAGAGTGCGGACTGATCCTTGATTTGCCCCCAAGCCTTGCAAACCATACGCTCTTTTGCATCATGACTTGTATTACCTTGCACATCAGGAACTGCATGAACATTTGCTTTGGTGTGCTTGTCCTCGTGCTTTGGTTTGCGATCTGGGCATTGTCGGAACATGTGGTCTTTGCTACCACAAGAAAAGCATTTTCCATCCTTAGCATATTGCTCTCTTTGCTCCGGAGTTAATCCAAATTTGTTCTTCCTTGGGCCCTGTTCTTTAGATGTGTAATTTTCAGCTTTACCACCCTTGTAAGGCTCCCGGAAGTTCTTTTTAGGTGGCTGTCCACCCTTTTGCTGATTTGGGGCAGCCTTGTCCTTCGCCTTGGAACCTCCTTGATCCTGCTTGATCTTGAGCACCAATTGCTCTGTAGCAAGGGCAGGAGCTGTGAGTTGTTGCAACGTATGTTTTGGGTGCAATTCAATACCCGATCTATAAGCAGGTTGCAATCCAGAACAAAACTTCCTCTTTCTTTCATCCTCTGTGATTAGCATAAAGGGAGTCACTTCCAGCAACACTTTCCAAAATTTGTTAACATACTGTTGCACACTCTCATTATCTTTTTGTTCCAGCCTGTCCCACTTTTGAGTGAGAGTTTGCTCCGCGTTGGGTGGCAAGAACTGAGCATAAAATCTATCTTTGAATTCCTTCCAAGTAGAGATGGGATCCTTGGTGATCTTTTCGGTGATCCACCAATGGGCAGCAGTCCCTTTCAGAAACATGCTAGCATGGCGCACCTTCGACTTTTCTGTAAAGTCCTCATCGCTAAAAGCAATGTCGAACTGTGCCACAAACGCTAACACCTTAGAAGCATCATGTTCACCATGAAAGACATCAAATTTGACAGATTTATCACCTGCTTTGAACTCCTTGAGCTTCCTGGCATGAGGCTCATGGTCCTCTCTTTTTCTTTTCCCCTTATCCAACGGGGTAGCCCTGTCTGCATGGGCTCCATGGGCCATCATAGAAGCTTCATGGGGCACGGTGGCATGTGCTCCACGAACTCGAAGCTCAGATGCATGTGACTTACCTGCATATGGCAGTGTCTCTCCATGAGACAACTCGGAAGGCAAAATTTTTCTGGAAGTAGACCTGTCACCATGAGATACATATCTTGCATGCATGTGACTTTCGTGCCCTCCATGAGCACTGGCATACATATATCTATCAGGCTTAGTGCCTTGGGGAGAGGATGCATGTCGAGAGGTGACTGTCACCTCTTCCTTTTGCATAAAAGATTTCAGCCTTTGGGATGCAGGATCTCCATGCTTCAAACGAGGTGGATTTTTGAATTTTAGCTCTCCGTCATCCCCCTCTTTGATATCACCTTTGCGAAGGAGATAGGCAAGTGCCAACTCCCTTGGTTTCTTGCCCACTTCACGAGCCATTGATTCAAAGGTTACATCAACCATAGCATCAGCCTTCCTGGCTTCAATAGCACTTTGCAGATGTGGATCTTCATGTAAAAACTTTAATTCTTGCTCTTGAGCCTGCAAAAGTTTTCTCATATGTTCCATTTCAGCCCTCATAGCATCAGGCTCTTGTTCAAGCATAACTGTCTTTCCTGGAGACAGTTGACCCTTGGATTCACTATCCATAACCCTTTCAAGGGGCTTGTGCCTACCACGCAGGGCATCAGACCCACGAGAAGCACTAGATGGACCCCTCGAATTTGGTACTTCCAAAGGGTTGCCTTGGCTGTCCATTGTGTTCAAAGTTTGCTAAAAGCGGGATGTCCAGTACACAGGTTCGTTTCCCCACTAGGAAGAGGGAAACAACCGTGCTCTGATACCAATGAAACCAATCCCGTCAAGTGGGAAAGACTCCGTTGGACATCCACACGCTTAATAGCACAACTTTAAAACCACAAATTTGAAATGGACAACTTAAAACAACTTGAAATTTAAATGAACAGAAATGGAAAGATGGACACCAGCACTGGGGCCGGAACGGGCCGACCCCCCCCTCAATATATGATATATTTATTGGGAGTATTTAATGAATACAATGCTCCATGGGTTCTGAGAACCAGATAATGTCCATGTACATATGAAAACAGTACAAACAAATAGGCTCGGATTTCGATGAAGAAAACTCGAAGCAGAACGACCACTAGTGTGGTCCAATCACTACGGTCCTGTGCTTTCACTGGACTCCGCGGAGAGCGCCTCACTGGTGTTCCGAGACCACGCACAAACAGGCGCTCTCGTACTAACGCCTGGCTCTCCCGATCTCAGCACCTTTGGACCGAGGTTCGCCAAAATAGCTTGGACAACCCGGCACCGAACGGGTGTTGGCCGAGCGGGATGAATCTTTTATCAGATTAAACATATAATACTTTACTCAAATCTGAAAATCACTTACTTGTAGATGGTTGATAGAGGACCAAAACTTGTGGTATGCTGAAGCCACCCTTGTTGCCGAAACAATTGCCTTGTGGTAAACCACCAAGACAAGAGTCACCGCAAAAGACCACCACCGCCTGCTGTGAGAGAAGGAGCACAACTTACTGGTGGTGGACAATGTCCTAGAAGCAAGAGACCACTTGTTGATGATGCACACGCAGCCTGTAAGTGCTGGACACACAGCCAGTTGCTTTGAGGGGCTGCGTAGGAAGGAGGGGATGTAGTCGCCTTGTGAAGGTGGCCCACGTCTAAGAGCAGCCACAGCAGTACCTTGTGAAGGGGGCAGCGCAGCCTGTTGGAGCAGCCGCCTGGGAGCAGAGGGAACACACAGCTACCAGCAGAGTTTAGTGTTTTGGCGACTGCATGGAGGAGAGTTGGGAAAGGGGCAGCACTGCCTGTTGGAGCACAGAGGCAGGTAGCCTTCAGGTGGTGGCAGCCGGCTGCAACCAGTAGCCGCCTAAGCACAGCAAATTCAGCAGCCGCCTTGGGGAAAACATGCGCCAGAGTACAGGAGGAGAGTCGCCGGTGAAATCAACGCCAAAGAGAAGCGATGGGTTTTTTTACGCTTGATGGAGAAAAGCATGCGCCTGGTTGCTGTAGGAGCAGAAGCGTAGGTGACGGTTTCTTGGTCTTCACGTGGAAGGAGAATCGGGGTGATGAACAAATCGCCAGATAGAAGCGATTCATTCTACGCTTGAAGGGAGAGATTTCTTTTAATAAAATTAAGGTGGAGTTGCAACTAGAGATCTCCACGTTTGCATGAAGGGGGACTAGTGGGGGTTGGTGACCATGCCCACCCCCACTCACTTAAAAGTGAGGCTCCCCACCTTGGCCCCTAAGTGGGTGCCCAAAGGGGGTGTCCACTTTTAAATAAGTGTGAACCCCTAACCTTATAAAACAAAGGGGTTAGAATATAAAACATTAAAACAACATGTACCATATACTTACCACCTGTTCACATGCACTGAAACTTGTCAGAATACAGAGCAAACTTCACGACTCACTGGCAGGCGTCCCCGCTCAGTAAGTAACACGTCAGGCAGGCAAACACACAAATACATGTCATGCGAAAACAGTTTCGAACATGCAAAATATGTGTGCATGTGCAAATAGTAACATGGACATATCTCCCGTTCATGGAACAAGTACAAAATATCTGTCGGCACAAAACTGGCACGACATAAAAACATAAAAACCTGGTCTTCCTATGGAGTGACAGTCCCATAGGTAAGACACAGTTCCAGGCACGAGTTTCCCTAAGGTGTGACAGTCCCATAGGTAAAACACGGCACGAATACTGGCTCTTCCATGGCGTGACAGTCCCATGGATCGAACACAGTCCAGGTCATACACGGGTGGCACTGGTCTGGCTCCCGTCCATACGACACCATCCTGCTAACACACGGGTGGCACCAGTCTGGCTCCCGTCCATGTCAGCAAAATACTGGCCTCTTCACATGAGACACCGGCCTGGCCTCAAGTGAACGAGACGCAAAAACTAGGAATGGACCAAATGGTCGACCAATTGGTGACAGTATTAACGTCTACTAGAGGCCAAACTCAACCTATGAGACAAATCAATGTACAGCTGTCAATGTCTTCTGGATGTCCAGAAAAAAAAGGACAAAATGAACATGAAATAAACTATGAAAGTACTGAGCTAGTGGGGGGGTGTGATGGATGGAGCACTAGTGCTAGAGGCTCAGTATGCAACCTATATGCGCAGGGTATACAAGAATGCAATGCACATCTGTCTAGCTCCAACCAGTACCATAATGGGGGTGTAATATGTGATACATAGGCGATGGCGAGGCAAAAATACCTCGGAGCATGATCTCCGGGTGCGAGTATAAGAGAGAGAGAGAGAAATGAAATGATATATTAACGTCTCTAAGAGGCCGTGATGGCCTATGAGACCAAAACTGAGAGTACATCTGAAGTTGGTGTCTCATCAAAGAGAACAACTAAATGAAACTGAAAAGTACAATAAATTGACTATCTTACAGTTATAAGAACTGTAAGTAAGACTCCTAGATGATACTGAGTAGAAAATACTAGAAAATGCATAAGACTCCTAGATGATACTGAGTAGAAAATACTAGAAAATGCATATCAAGTAGCTCCATGTATGCTGATCAGTTGAAGTGCTTCCCTCTCTCAAATCAAATATCTCTGCCATGGGGCTGGCTAGAATGGAGAGGTCGTCGAAGTGAGGTAGGCACCTCCGATATCAAGCAATAATGGCTCTGATCTGGCGATGGTGAGGATGCCGTGGTCGGGATCCTGGTGGGCGTGGCCGACGAGCACGACATAAGACGACTGCTCTATCAATGGTGACTCCCTGGGTGCGTGGTTGGTGTCCTGATGGCCCGATGGAGGAGGTATTAGGAGGTGTGTGGGCTGGGTTGCCGGTGCTGAAGAAATCTGTCAGGATTCTCTGTCTAGGTGCATCATGACTCGGTATCCTGTGTGCCAAGAGGTTCTCTTTGTGTCTCCTAAGCTCAAGTAGGAACAATCCCATGCATCTCTGATCCTCAAACTCCATGACCCTACGTAACAGCCCAAAACCCTCTCGGAAGAGGCAGTGATATCTCCCTCGGATCTCATAACAAACTGTACATCGGCAAATGTAGTGCTCCTCTGTCTCTGCCTCCTGGTAGCATAGCTGACAAATGCGGTCATCCGAGATCTAAGGCACATATCGCCCTGTCTCAATTTGCAGCTGGTGTGATGAAGTCCAGATCTGTCCAATGGCACAACGTATCCCATGTGATAGGTGTACATCCATGTACGCCGGGCGGGTGATAAAACCATTTGGTGAGAGGTGCAGAAAATGGCTCTTGTAATGAGCCATTTTTGTGCCTAAGGGCTCAAGGGGACTAGTCCTCCTCTCTGTGTCCACTCTGACGATATCTATCCTAATCACGCAGTTCTACTCTAAGCGGGTGAGATCCAAAAATGGACAATCCAAGCTGTACTGAAAGGGTGGGAGTGCCTCTATCCGCAAACCATGTAGGTCAAACCATGATCTCATATGAGCATACCAGCAATGAGTATCTCCATCGTCTGCCAATTGTATGGATGAGGTCAATGCCAATCGGGAGTACCTTTGCTGAGGGAGCTGTCGCTGTAAAAAGGTAACTGCCTGGAATAGGGCCTCGGTCAATATTGGTGCTACACCCAACTAAGCCCGAACAATCTCATGTGGTACCGATGATTTGCTTCGAATCATGCGGGCAATCATCATAATCAATGGTCTCTCCATATGCCTCCATCCCTCATCTGTCCCTCTCTGAGATCTGTGATGTATGTTGGGCCCGCAAATTGGAGCTCCGTACAAGAGGGTCGGTGTGACAAGTTTATCAAATAGCCACAATTTGGTGCGTGGCTTCTGAAACTGTATGTGTGCACACTGCCTCTCAAGTATCCCCAAGGCTGCGGCCTCCTTTAGGGAGAAACACGGTCTTGTGAAAGTAACTCCCAAATAGACATATGACTTGACGTACTCAACCGGCTCCCCTCGGAAAGTGAACTGATACTCTAATCTTGTCACCCATGCCTATGTGGTGTTAAACACCATAACCTTGGTTTTCCCAAGGTTCACTGTCAGATCTCTATCTGCACAGAATGATTGTAATGCATCCAAATGTCTCTGTAATCCCTCCAAAGAGTCTGAGATTAGAACAATATCATCTGCATATAAGAAGATGGGTATCAACACTCGTGCCAAGCATGCCCCTGGGACTCCCAATCTGTCTACATAATCGGAGACCACATCCATGTACAGTCCAAAGAGGGCGGGTGAGAGAGAGAGAGAGAGAGAATGTTGTTTTAATGTCGTAGGAACAATCCCAAGAGACCTAAGAAGATCTATCCGACAGGAGTGAGATTCGAACACAAGACGTGTTGAATAACAACTCCATGAGCTAACCGATCTACCACACATTGGGTGAGAGAGAGAGAGAGAGAGGTTGAGAGAGGGCAGATGGACAGATGTATGCTTTGTGTAAATTCTACAGTCAGCCTGCACAGTGTTTGAGGAAAGTCGCATAACTGTATGTAGAACTGCTGTTTCTAACATTTTAAATGAATAAGTCTGGTGAGGTCTATCAAGAAAATACAATTACTCTGTTAATGGACCTCTCTAACTCCTTAGATGAAGTGATGGTTGGAAAATAGTTTTCAGGTCTGTATTGGGAATCCTTGTGTGCTGTAGTGGATTTATTTGTAGGAAGGCAAACCCCCATTGTGGTTGGTAGAGGTAGGTCAAATGACGAGTTATATGGTTTTCTTCCTTGTTTTAATCCATATGGGGTTAATTGATTGAAATTGTTTTCATTCCAAGAAGAAATGGTGCAGTGATGTTAGAAATATAGTATCAAGTGGGAGTTTATGTTTCAAGTGCTCGAAATTTGTTAGCTTAGCACCAACTATGATCTTATGTTTCACATTTCTTTTTTAGCCTGATTTTATCTGGCATGTTGTGACATTTACAGTAGTAACAAATGTTATGTTTGCTGCATGTTTTCCTGCAGGAAACAGATCATATAAGCATGGCTTTATCAAGAATAGAGGCACATCATCCGAATGTGTTACTGGTTGAAAAAGCTGTTTCACGTCAAGCACAGGAACGCCTTTTAGCAAAGGAAATTTCTCTGGTCTTGAATGTTAAGAGGCCTTTGTTGGAGCGAATAGCCAGATGTACGGGTGCAACTATTATTTCCGATGTTGAGCATTCGACCTTTTCAAAGTCTGCCAAAGTTGGGCATTGTGAGCTCTTTCATGTAGAAAAATATGTTGAGGAGCATGGAAGTGCAGGTCAAGGTGGCAAAAAGTTAACGAAGACACTCATGTTCTTTGAGGATTGCCCCAAACCCTTGGGCTGCTCGGTCAGTATATTCTTACTTGTTGCCATCAGTGTGTAAAGAAATCATTAAACCCGAGCATGCTTCAAAGGGGTAGTTTTTCCCACTAAATTCTGTCCCCTTGTACAAGCAATCATGCAGCTTTTTTAATTGATTGGCTTGAACCACAACATATGTCTATCTGTAATTCTGCTAAGGTGCTTCGAATGTCAAGTATTCATTGTATATGTTTAGGTGTTTCCACTTTAATGTTTGTCATACTTCCTAGTTCATTCAATTGTCAGATGTTTTGAGTCTTTGTGCTAGTTAGAACTCAAAATAATACTTTTGTAGGCAAGGTTAGTACCAAAACACAATAGTAGAACAAGGTGGTTGTCACCATTTGGTCCCTTCACCAGTCTTGACCAGTGCTTAACACATTGAGTAGAGCCAAGGTGTGGACGGGGATTTTCCATAGAAGAAAGCTGAAGCATCTATCGGCAAAGTTTGGCCTGAAAGATGGCCCCACAGCATGAGTAGCATAGGATTTTATTCATCAAAGTGACTTATAATGTTTATAAGTTGGTGTTTTCACATATCATTAAAGACAGGCTGGACATATTATTATTTTGGGCGTCTACAAGTGGACAAAAGGAGGCGCCTACTTGAAACTTGGCCAATTCATGTGCTGGCTGTACAACAGGCAGTTGTTATATCTCTCTTCTGAGTCCCGGCCATACATAGCAGCTATCTTATGGAGTTTCTTCACGGTACACTAGCTGTATAGCACATTGGGGTTGATTGTTTCTCTCAGTTGGTCAGTTTAGACAATGAGAAAGAGTAAAGATCAGAAGTGGGGACTACACTGACCAACAGTTATGCTATTGGGCTTGTGGAAGCAATCATGAGCATGAGCAGTAGACAGCTTGGTTGAAGGATTTATGGATTCATAGATTTTATCCTCGGAGTATGGAGTCAGTTTTATGTGTCCGTGTTCAACACTTTTTCCATATGGATTATTGTGGATTATAAATCAAGCCTGCAGAAACTTATATGGAGCCATATCTTAAGATACCTTATGAGTATGTTTAACGAGATATTTCTTTTGACTTCATGATGAACCTGCCAAAGAAAAGCTAAGAAAGCTATTTTTCTGAAAGGTGTTTTCTTTGAAAACCATTCTGATTCTGGAAAAGGCTTCTCTATGGTTTTGATGAATAGTTTATGGTTTTGGTCTTGTGTACTGGAGGCTCATGGGATGCTAGAATTGTCGCCTACACAAGGATCTCATTTGGGGAGTATTCTAGTGGTATGGGACGCTAGAATATGTCGCATGTGCGGTTACAAAGCTATGAATTATTTATCAGTAACATGGACTAGCTGATTCTAGACTATGAGTATAGTATATACTATGGTTACAATGGATTTATTGGATATCTTATGGATCGAGGATTTCTCTATGGATTTCTTTTGGCCGCCGAAATGCCTGTAAAGCTATCTATCGCAAACATATTTATGGAGAACCAAGATCTCTATGCCTGTGATTTATTGTTATCTTATGTTATACTGCACTCATGGAAGAGTTGGTGACTCTAGTGAGTGAGTATTTGAACTCATGAAAGAGTTGGTGACTCTGTCCAATGAGAGGAGTTGGTGACTCCATCTAGTGAGAGCAATTGGTGATCTGAACTCATGGGATCATGGAAGAGTGGTAACTCTGTCCAAGTGAGTATTTCATGAACTCATGGAAGGTTTTGTGACCCTAGTGAGTGACCCTGTGAACTCATGCAAGAGTTGGTGACTCTAGTGAGTTAATATCTGGACTCATGGAAGGGTTGGTGATCCTGGTGAGTGAAGTCTCGTGGAAGGAGAAACCTTGGCGAGCATGTATGGTTTCATGGAAGGGTTGTTGCCCTGGTGAACCATATGGACACGTGAAGCATGTTTGGCTTGGGCATGCGTATGGATCATAGGGGTGGTGCCCTTATGCAGTCCAATGGCATGGCAAGTTGTTTTGTGGCTATGTATTTTCCTTACTTTTCTTTTGTTGGTACTTAAAAGCTATTTATGGATTTATGGATATTTGGGACTTAATTGGCTCTTGTGCCTGTGTCTAGTTATTATCCGGCTTATGGATTTATGAATATTTGGGACAAAGTTGACTCTTGTGCTTGTTTTTGGTTATTATCAGAGTTGTTGATTGAGGATATAGATGCAGTTTTTTTCTTGATACAGTTGCTCTTGTGCTCGTATCTGACTTTGGATCGTGGATCTGGACTTGTCGCTTTAAATGCTTGGATTATGAAATATTATGGATTGGCAGTGTATCTTCTATTCTTGAAGGATATTTTAGCAATATTAGGCTTATACAATTGCGGACAACTGCTTTATAAGACGGACGGGATGTCTCACCATTTGGTCCCTTCACCAGTCCTGACCAATGTTTCACACACTGAGCAAAGTCAAGGTGTGAACGGGGATTTTCCACAGAACGAAGCTGAAGCATCTATCGGCAAAGTTTGGCTTGAACGATGGCCTTACAGCATGAGTAGCATGGGATTTTATTCATCTTATAATGTTTATAAGTCGGTGTATTTACATATCATTAAAAACGGGCTAGACATATTATTATTTTGGGCATCTACTTGAAACTTGGCCAGCAAGCTTGGGAAAAGCACAAAAGTTGATATTTTGGGCTAAAACTTGGAGTACAAGCCAAGAAAAGCATAAAGTTGATATTTTTGGGCAAGTTCAACTATTTAGGGCCAAAAGGGAAAGCACATCTATTATTGAGCTAGTTGACTCAATTAAAGCAGGGCTTGGGACTGTTTTGATGATGCGCATTCCTCCTTAGCCTATTTGGAGTTCTCTCTCTCTCCGCGCTGGCCAACTGTAGTTTTTCTCTCTTCTCTCTTGCGCTGGCCATACAGCAACTTTTGGTATTGTTTTCATGCGCTAGCCGTACAATAGTCCTTGTGGTGGTATTTCATGCACTGGCCATACGGCAGTCCTTGTGGTGGTATTTCATTATGTTTGGCTTTTCCCTTGCCTTTGTCTTGGGCAACAAACGCCCCATCACTACCACACATGCTGGAAGATTTGTTCTTCCAATTATGCTCCCCCTCTAGTAACAAGCCAACCAACTGTTCAAACAAGATTGGTTCCGGGTTTCCCCGCATAGATAGAGTGAGCGATGTGTGGAAGTTCAAGTAGGTTTCTGGCAAAGATGATAGTGTCTTAGAAACCAGCTCCTTTTCAGAAATAATCTCATCAATATTGAGTAGCTGCTCCTGAAGATCCTAGATCTTCGTAAGATGATCAGCCATACTATTGGGTTTGATGTTTTGGACATGCAATGCAACTTCCGCTGTTGTGGGCAATCAGATGAATGTATCTGACGATGCTAGCCATGTCATAAAACACATGATTGATGGTTATGTCATGAGGAACATGTATACAGCTATATATGAATTGATGTTTGAGTCTAACTGAACGACGAGTTTGGCACCACGTTGGATGGAAAACAGGTTTTAAGGCTGCGTGGACAACATGTCGTTACTGTGAGGCTTGAGCATTGTTGAAATGGTCAAAAGCATGTGATGCCTAATGCATGAACATAGCATGTACAACATGCATGTTTGGACGCATGTACACTATGGTACATTGGTATCAAAAGTGAATAAGTGGACATATTAGTACACATGGAAGGAAACAAGGCCGTGATGCATTCACGAGTGCTTGTCTACTTCTTGAATATGGACAAACAGGCATCTCGGGATGGCGGACAGCAGCCATGTAAATATCCCAAGGTGAACATGTCATGTTGCATCTCCTCCGAGAGAGAGATTGATTGGATATGGAGGGGTTTGCCACGTGTTTCTTGTGAAACCTACAATGCAGAGTAAGCTTCGCAAAAGCAATCAAGGAGTTGGTTTATGACACTAGCTAGCCATGTACTACAAGGAAAATAGCCATTTAGAAAATTATGACATGACTTTATGGCTGGCAGTGATAGAGTAGTGGATGGCATCTGCCATTGGAAACTTTTGACCAAGGGTCATGATATATTAAGTGCTTAATCAAGTTTACTACGTAAGTGCTCCAAGCAACGCTTGTCCTGGTTACAGAATCTGATGCAGGGTCAGCCAAGGGCAGGGGCAACAAGGGGCTAGCTGGTGGGGGCAAGGTGGCAACAGAGAAGGGGGAGCACAAAGGGGGGTGTACCGTGTACTGAAGGATCTGGGAGGGGTTTGTGAGCAGGGGAGGTGCATGCAGAGAAGGAAGGTGGGGGGGGTTGTGCACAAAACAAGGAAGTAGAAGCTATTTAACCAAGACATGATTTTAAAAACTGTCTTTTGGGCATTCTTTGAAGCCATCTTATTCTTATGAGGACCAAAGATGCTGTAGCATAAGCCTAATGATCTACATATGTGCGCATTAATACTTTTGTAAGGAATCTTGTTTCATAAGGAAGCTATGTAGCTCTGAAATGTCTCTTCTGAACTGAAAAAAATGAAATTAAAAAATTGTACATACATACATACATATATACATATATATCTGTATGTATGAAGTGCCTGTGAAAAGCTGGTAAAGAACCTTCTCCTCCTATTATCATCAATTAACCCTGTTTTCTCTTTGGTTTGTTGAAGTATGTCATACGTTCTGGTTGTCAAAATTACTTTGGTATTGGTTTTCAGATCTTGCTTAAGGGATCGAACAGTGATGAATTGAAGAAGGTGAAGCGTGCAGTTCAGTTTGCAGTTTTTGCAGCTTATCACTTGGCATTAGAAACCTCGTTTCTTGCTGATGAGGGTGTTGATTTGCCTGAACTTCGTCTTAAATCCCCTTTGAGCATAGCTCTGCCAGACAAGAAATCAAAGTCAGACATGTCTATTTCCACAGTATCTGGTTTCTTAGCTCCTACATCATTGCAAGCTGGGAATCAAGCACAAGTTCGTGCTGGAAGTACATCGGCTTCAGCCTTTTCAACACCTGGAGCATCCGTTCCAATGTCTGTGAACTCTTCATTGGTGTCCTCAAGAGCTAGTTCTCCTCTAAGCAGTCCTTTCAGGGGACGTGAAGGTTCAAATGATGCAGATAGTGTGAAGCCTTCAACCAGGAGCACAAGTTCGGGGCTTCGAGAAGTGATTGGGGCAACCTTAGGGAAGCTCTCACCGGCCATGACGCTTGAGGATTTTGGACAAGGTGTACTGGGATTTACTGCTTCGGTGAGGAGAGGTTACCTGGAGGCTTCATCTGCAGCAAAGGCATCATCTGAGTCACCACCAGCAACCAAGTTGTCTGCTTACGATGAACCTGTCTTGCCGGGGGAAAGTACTGGTTTATCTCCATTTGAAGACGTGTCAAAGAGTCCTGCACAAGTGCCATCTAGCTCAGTAGAAAACCAGACAGTGGACTCACCATTGGAAAGGACGGACTCAAATTGTACTGCTCTAGAACTTCATCATATATCACAAACTAGCAACCAGGATGATAGCGGCCAAGATTTGAGCCAAGAAGATTTTCCACCCTCCCCTTCTAATCATCAAAGTATCCTGGTTTCATTTTCCAGCAGTTGTTTAAGGAAAGGGACCATTTGTGAGAGAGGCCATCTTTTCAGAATCAAATACTACGGCACTTTTGACAAACCTCTAGGAAGATTCTTACGAGAGACTATATTTGATACGGTATGCATGTCGTCCTCTTTTTATCTGCAAGCTTTTTATGAAGGTTGTATGGGGCTCAGATTTAGGAGATAGAACTTGTGATCTTGGTTCTATGTAGGCATTTTGATGTAATAAGGTAGATAACTTTATCAATTACCTTTTTAAATGGTATGACAGACTCACAAATGTCCAGCTTGTGGAGAGCTAAAGGATGCCCATGTTGATTGCTACACTCATCGGCAGGGCAGTCTGACTATTTCTATTCACAAGCAGAATGAGGCTTTACCTGGTGAGAGTGAAGGGAAAATTTGGATGTGGCACCGTTGCTTGAAATGTGCCCGAGTCAATGGTATCCCTCCAGCAACTCCTCGGCTAGTTATGTCAGATGCTGCTTGGGGCTTATCATTTGGGAAGTTCCTGGAGCTAAGCTTTTCAAATCATGCAGCTGCAAGTAGAGTAGCTTCTTGTGGGCATTCTTTGCACCGTGATTGTCTCCGATTTTATGGGTAAGTGTTTGTTTATGATATTCTTAGCCTTATGATAATCTTGGAAGCCAATTTGTTTATGCTGTTCCAAGATGGTGGAGATAAGACATCTGCAAATGTAGTGGTAATATAGAGATGGTGAGGGAACTTGAGTTTGTTGCAGGTTTGGAAATATGGTGGCTTGTCTGCGGTATTCTCCTGTCAATGTATATTCTGTCTATCTACCTCCATCCAAGTTGGAGTTTCATTACTCTGAGCATCAGGATTGGCTGCAGCAGGAAATCAAAGAGGTAGATATTCAACTTTGAGTCTGTTCGCTTCCATTCTTGGGGGTAGACCTGTTACCTAAGGAAGAGTAGCCTGTAATCATTAACTCGTGAGAACATTCTTGGGAAAATCATGAAAATTCGTGTCCTTTTAACTCCAAGAGTAGTCTCCTTTTATCCTTCTTAAATACGAAAGTAGTCTCCTTTTATCACTAACTAGTCTGATTCCTGTAATGAGAACGAGCTTGATACTGTATCCCCTTTTTTTAACACATTTTTAAAAAAATGGAGAGATGATACTAGAAAAAATACTTAACCAGTCAGCAGAAGTTGAGACTCAACATGGTACATACCTTTCGACGAAAAAGCCTTACGTGTTCATTTGATGTCTTGGGCGGTTGTAAACTTTCATTTTTCAAATGCATACCAATTTCTTATGCCATGTCTACTTGTTTCTGGTAATGTATCCCTTTCAGTATTGTTGATTTTCTTGCAGTCTTGTGGAAGCCTTTCTTTATTCATAAGATGCCTTTGCAGATTGCAGAAAAAGGAGACCTATTTTTCAAAGATGTCTTCATTCGTCTTCAGCAAGTTCAGGAGAAAATAAATTGCACCAGTGGGAAAATTCCAGAGGTTAAGAATCACATTTCTGAGTTGGAAGATATTTTATCGAAGCAGAAAGACGGTTTCCAAGTAAAGCCTTAGTCTCCATGAACATATGAAGAAGCCAATCACATCTTTGATCTTTGTGTTATTTTTCACCACGTTAATCTCAGCAGAAAGCAGGTCCTAAGGAGTACACTTGTACACTATTTGAGAAGTACCTTGTCTTAACACTTTGTTATTTGTGTTTTCAGACAGCTCTACATAATGCGGCATCATGTTGTGGAACTGATCAGCCACATGTTGATATTTTGCAACTCAACTACATTAGAAGAAGTCTTTCCAACTGCTCTTCCTTATGGGAGAATCGCATACAAAGCCTGTTATCCTCTTTAAAGTCACCAAAGTCTTCTACTGGATTTGATTCAGTATTGATTGGAGATTCTCTTCTGTCCTTTTTGAAGGATATCAGCTTTGGCAGTGGCAGAAATCGTAAAACTGATATTGGTAAAGATGCTTCTGTAGCAGTAAGTCCAAATTTGGATGGTTCAAAACTGGAGCTTATGGAAGGCACTGGCGCCCCTGCATGCATTGGTACCATAAGTCTAAGTAATAGTGCCCTGTCAGAAAACATTAAGCCTTTCACTGAAGGAACAATGTCAGTCATTGATGTGGAGGTTACACCCAAAGGCTGGGAGTCTGTCGCTGCCAATAGGTCGGCAGATTCATGTATTACAGGAGTGCACTCGATGAAAGGATCGATCAAAGCAAATTCCTCTGCAGAGGGACCCTTGGCACTGTCAGAAACAACAAGGATTGAAGCCTTTAGTGATCCTGAGAGGGTCTCCTTCTTAGATGCAGGATTGGAAGATAAGCCATATTCGAGCAGTAGTCCATCAGGAAATAGTTTTTGGCCAACAAAAGTGGCGAGTGTAGTCAATGGTGGTAAATTTTTGGAGGGAGATATCGGGGTGCACAGGTCATTATCAGAGGGCCATTTTTCTGCCTTTAGAGATGTTTCAGCTACGTTTGACGCTGCATGGACAGGTAAAGGCCAGAGCCTGGATGCTCTTGGGTTGGATTTACCTTTAAATGAACATGAAGTCACCACATTTAAAACTAATGCAGAATCAGGGGCTGTTATCAATGATGGAAGTAAACGGTCAGGTTCTGAGACCTCTGATGAATGTTCATTAGAACATTTTACACAGAAGCTTAGCCCTAGTGCGGATTCCCAATTGGCAAGCACTCTTACTTCACCTGCCAAAGCAGGAGAACCTTCTAATATTGAAGGTTGGGTAGGAGCGCCTTATTCAAGCTTCTCTAGGCCTTACAGTGGGAGTGCTAGTAGCACATTGTCAGGTTCGCCTCCAATTGCAGATGCACAAATTCTATCTACCTCGCCTTTTGTAGTTTCCCATGCAGAGCAAGCAGCAGTACATGAAGGGGTTCCTCCAGGGATCAATGTGACAATGGTTTCTGTGTATGATGATGAACCAACCAGCATTATTGCCTATGCAATCACTTCGCAAGAACATCAGGGTCATTTGTTTGATAAAACTGACAAGCAGAAAGACAAGGACAAGGAATACAGAGACAAAGACCAGGAGAGGACAGTGCCAGATTGTAATGGGGGTGGCACTTCTCACCCGCTTCAACTGGTGGAGGGTAGTTTAGAGCAAGGGAATGGTAAAGATGGCATTCTGTTAAGCTCTGATGAATTGTCACCTGATGATCCAATGCTATATTCCAAAGCCATGCATGTGAAGGTCAACTTTGTTGATGATACCCCACAAGGAAGGATAAAATACGCAGTCACATGCTACTATGCAAAACAGTTTGATGGTTTAAGAAAGAGATGCTGTCCAAAGGAAATGGACTTTATTAGATCTCTTTGCCGTTGCAAGAAATGGGGGGCACAAGGTGGAAAGAGTAACGTGTTTTTTGCTAAAACTGCGGACGACAGGTTTGTTGTCAAACAAGTTACTAAAACTGAGCTTGATTCGTTCATCACATTTGCTCCTGCATATTTCAAGTACATATCTGATGCGCTTATAACGGGAAGTCCAACTTGCCTTGCAAAAATCCTTGGCATTTACCAGGTTAGTGCTTATTCTGTATACAGGTTTCATCAATTCAAACATCATTAGTTCTGTGTCTGGGAAAATCACCTTCCTTTATGTGGTCTTTGCTTTGTACTTTTTCTCTGAGGCGCAAATGATTTCGAAATCTGTTTTTTGCTTGTCTCCTCTTTAGGCTTATCAAAGCATGCAACACCGGTTTGTAACTGGGATATGCTTGACAGGTAATGGTAAAACATGTTAAAGGTGGCAAGGAGTTACGCATGGACCTAATGATAATGGAGAATCTGCTGTATGGACGACAAGTTACTCGAGTCTATGACTTAAAAGGTTCTTTAAGGTCGCGCTACAATGCAGATGCAACTGGGAAAAATGCTGTTCTTCTGGATCAAAATCTGCTAGAGTCAATACAAACCAACCCTATTTTTATCAGCAATAAAGCCAAGCGACTGTTAGAGAGAGCTGTATGGAACGATACAGCTTTTCTAGCGGTCAGTTGTCAATAGCTATTTGTCTGCTGGTTTTACATCGTAAATTTTTAAGTTCATGCCTGTGACTTTGAATGCTTGTGGGCTTGCAGTCGGTTGATGTTATGGACTACTCCTTACTTGTTGGAGTAGATGAAGAAAGGCGAGATTTGGTTCTTGGCATTATTGACTTTATGAGGCAGTATACATGGGATAAGCACCTTGAAACATGGGTGAAGGCTTCTGGTATACTTGGTGGTCCAAAGAATGCCACACCGACTGTGATATCTCCAAAGCAGTACAAAAAGCGGTTTCGGAAGGCTATGAGCACATACTTTTTGATGGTTCCAGATCAATGGTCACCGCTTACTGTTGTTTCAGGTCCACCACATTTTGAGTTTGTTGATGAAAGCTCCTCAGTTGCTGTGAAAGATGGACCTCTAGATGATTCTGATGTATTAAATTGAACTGCCATTTTGGGGATGGGAGGTCTTGCAAGGCCAGTAAATGACCATCTCCCTTGTACACCAGCAATTTCCCCTCCAAGGATAGGAAGCTTATCACAAGGCCTTTCTTGTTTTAGAGGAAATTCCTTCTTGTGTATTCTTCAACACCATTTTG
Source organism: Cibotium barometz (assembly GCF_041138505.1). Classification (NCBI taxonomy): domain Eukaryota; kingdom Viridiplantae; phylum Streptophyta; class Polypodiopsida; order Cyatheales; family Cibotiaceae; genus Cibotium; species Cibotium barometz. Next base: position 28,649,086 of record NC_141106.1, read on the forward strand.
TAGTCTGCAATGTCATATGATCCTTTTGGTCACTGTACATGATAACTAGTTACTGGCAAATGTTTTGTGCTTACTCTCCAGCAGTCTCTGGTATGATGCCTTACCCTTCGTAGTCTTATTGTTGTGTAAGGATGATTTGAGAATGTTGCATCTTTCCAGTAACCCAACTTTCCTTTCTATAACTAGGGTAGTGTACTTATTTCTATGCTTCAAATAGGATGGTTTTGCCGCCTCAAATTTTTGGGCAGGTTTCTATGCTTCAAATAGGATGGTTTTGCCGCCTCAAATTTTTGGGCAGGTATGACCTTTTACATGTTCTCGTTGGTTCAAACTCTTTTTTCTGGTCCTTTTTTAGTGAGATCTCTAATTGGGTTTCTGATGACACAGAATTCTAGCAGCATTTGTACCGAAAGAGCAATAGACGAACTCTTGGACACATTACCCGTATCCTTCTGTAAGATGTTTTTTTAACCACCATTTTGAGTCTTTTGATCTTGGTGAGCTTTGCAGTGAGGGAGTTGTTTAGCTGAAAGGAAGCTTTACAGGTAAGTACACAGCCTATGCATTGGGAATGGCAAGTGCAAAGTGTCACTGATAGATTTGGCTGCAGTTGATTGTTTCAAGGCTGGGCAGGTTTGTTCACCTGAAAGCGCAAGGTCATGCAGTTGGAGCATGTCTTCTGTACTGTGGTACAATGTTTGCTGTGCTGCTGCACAATCAAGCTATATGTCATTTTGCAATGGCAGTGCTGATGCTGGATTTAGAAGTTTTGGTGAAAATCTTTGTAGGTAGTTTTCCGCTGACTTTTGCAATTGTCTTGTGCCTTACGGTTAAAAAAAGATATAAACGTACGCCAGTTTCACTTATGCTTGTAGTGTTTGAATTTACGTTTTATTTTTTGTAAAATTGGAATACTTCAGCATTACTGTGTATGTGGCCCTTTGTTAAGACTTGCTTAGTGCTGCATGTCTGTATCATGGTGTAGTCATGGTCACCATGAAACGCATTTCATCAGCCCTGAAACGTGAAATGTCTCAAAGTTTCACTGAAACGTGCAGTTGAAACAGCTAATTATTTTGGGTTTTTTTTTTTCCCTAGTACTTGATCATCTCTTGATTATATATATATAGGTGTTTCAGTCCGGCCTTTCGGTCCGTACTTGTCTCGGGGTGAAACGCTTCGAGTTGAAACTCTGCGGTTCAAGGTGAAACATTTGGGGGCTGAAACGTTTCGTGGCAATGCCGGTGCGAGTGCAACATCTTGTAGAGCGGTGTGTTTGTCACTAGATGGACAGCCACACCCCTCTCCTTGAAGGACAGGTTATGAACAGGGACTGATCTGTCAGATGTGGTTATGGCTATCGTAGTGAATTTTTTCTAGTCACCTATTGTTGCAAAGGAAGGCCTCATTAGCAAGCAGGGGATCAGCAAAGGTGCCATATTGCCAATTAGTGACTGAGGGTGTCCACGGGAGTTAAGTGTATGTACTAGCCTTTATATCTGGTGCATAGGGTGTGAGGATTTTTGTCTGAGTTGTGTTTAGATCCATAAATTCTGGTCATGATGATGTCGTCCATATTTGGGATCATTTCTTGATTTCATCCTAACTGTATGTATTCTGCAAACTGTAGACCAGGCACCACCACAGATGTAATTTGTGTGGCTTCCGTTACTAATAAATGCATGGAGCAAGTTTAGTCAGCTGCCATGTTCAGCTAGTTACAGATAGGTTTTTTGTTTTCAATGCTTTACAGGTTCCATGAGTACATATATAGAGGAGCCTCCATCATTCAATATTGACCATCATTCAACAACCTCCAAGGAATTTAATCATGCATGCTTTTTTTGGGGAAATTAGCCGGCATTCAACACCCATATTGACATATGGTCTCTTAACACTAATTTGGTCGCATAAGATGACCAAAAAATGTATCTTTAAGGGTTATGGAAAGATTTTTTGTAGTATCTTTCTACAATGTGAATTTCCTTCAAGCTGTGTAATATGCATAACTAAAAGGACAATCAAAAAAATGCATGCACTAAAGAAATAAAAATACATGCATCCTTTTTCCTCTTAACAAATGAAGGGGTACTTTGTTGCTCGCGTTCACTTTGATAATCCAATATCAAGCTTTCAAAAAAGTAGTCTGTCTTCCAAACCTATTTTTCAAGTTGGTGAGACTTGGAGGTACTAAAATAAGTAGTCTCAAGAAAAGTTAAAAACCGTGTACAGGATGTTGACATGTGTAATAAGTTTAGTGAAAGATATAGAACTTCTATGTCCACTTTTTTTAACAGGGGTTTTTAAAGTTGGTGATGTTTTTCATGAATACACATTCAAATTTCATGCTGAGAGTTTGAAAGATCTTATAACAAGGTAAAAATGTAACTAGTGACTAACAAAAAGACTCATAATGAATCCAGTGGATAATGGGTTTAAGCTCATATGACATTTGAATAGAAAATAGAGTCTCTACACATGAAAATAAGTATTATTAAAAGAAATAAGAGACATGAAAAAGGCATTATTGCCCTTGAGATTGTCAAGAGCCATTCATGTCTAGATAAAGGATAATGCAATAGAGGTAGAGCAAACAACCTTGTTCAGCTCGACAAACCCATACCTTGTCACACCAAGAAAGGCCATCTATACATTTCTCTTTCTATAAGCCAAACAGATTCACTAAAGTGGAATAGGGGTGCTTCTCAAGCTATGTAGGGCCTACAAAGAGCAAGATGTTGAGGCAACTATCCAATACTTAGGTGGAGGTTTGATGCTCACAAGGATCATCTATTCAAGATTGGAAGCATTCCAACAACTGCGTACACCAATGGGAAGACCCGTGGAAGTAAAACTTCTACACATACCCCACAAAACAAAAAAGAAATAGAATCCGTGACTCCCCCACCTACAAAGAAGCCTTAGTAGAAGAGGAGGCACAAACCACTACTGAGAAGTGTATAGAAGGCTAAAGGCCATAGCTAAAGATGAGAGGCAATGAATTAGTGAATGACCTCCAAGTTAGACACAGACATGGAAAGAACACCATCTCCACAACCACAACCACATGCAAAGGGGAAGAGCAAGGAGATTGAAAGCCAATTTGTCAGCATGAACCCACAAACCACCACCACATGCAAAGTAGATTATTGAGTGGAAGGCAAGGGAGGTAAGTGCTAGCAAGGCTACTTCAAAGAGCCAAAGCCTAAGTGCCATTGGACAATCGGATACATTCAAGCTGGATGTATCAAGTTGATCCAACACTTTGCCCTGCAAAACTCTCCCATTATAGCTCAGGCACAAGGAGCTACCAAGAATGCTCAACAAATCCCTATCTTGCAAGAACAAATCAAATTGAGAGAAGCACAAATACATGAAACTTTGAAGACCAAGGATGTATTGCTAAAAACCATTGGCCAACCAGTCTTTCCTTTTCGAAAAAGACAAGGCAGTTGGCTTTAGGCTTTATAAGAGCACCAAGCTATAGTCAGTCACCTTGTGGCCAATCGTTGGGACACCAATTCACTGCATGCAATAGAAATCAAAAAGAGGGATGCCATTATTAGAAACCTGCAGGAGCAACAGAGCAGGAACTTACCAAAGAGAGTTCCCAAGAGCCCGCAAGCTCAGACTCTACCGAGCTGGTCGAGACAAAGGACCCAACCAGTGGCAGTACACTGGTTGAATTTGGTGGCCCCGCCCAATACCTCCACTTAGCCCTCTTGGCATTATCTCTAATGTTTATCTATCAAGGATATGCCTTGGATCAGTCCCTTAACCTTCACATGTTCATAGATTTATGTTGAAAGGTGCCAGTATAATATATGAACTTGGTGAACATGCTTATTTTTAAAGGAGACATCTGCTTGGAGCAATCAGCAGATATATATCATCAAAGAGTACATCCAATTGTTTTTAACTACCATGCATGATGTTTCATATTGAAAAACCCATGTGTAGAGGCCGATGCCAAGCCTATCATACTGAATGCAGATCGATTTGCAAAACATGTTGCCATGGTAGATAAAATAATGGATCATGTAGAAACTTGGATACATGAGGAAGGTCTTGTTGACAAGAGAGCAACATACAAAGCACTTCAAGCGAGTCCATTGGCTACAACAGACAACCCAATCGACATGGTAATTCTTTACTACCGTATTGTGGCCCAAATCAAAGAGCAAAAAGCAACCAATGCTCTCTTTTTTACTACAATGCAAGTATCCAACTTTTGACGGAATGGAGGGGGATGAAGCCTTGGACTACATTGATAAGCTAGAAAGTCAAGACTAATTGGACAAGCACAGTAAGTCAAGAGAACCAAGCCCTGGAGGATCTACCAAGGATATGATGAAGCAATACATAAGTTAGCAAAGAATTTCCCTTGCAAAGAGCCTATTCATGGCATTCATAGACTTAAGGTCCTACTGATCTGGGTATACCTTGAGCAACCTTTCAATCAGTGCTGTGTAGAACACCTCTATCGAAGAGCAGAGTGGATATAGGAGGCCATCGATATTTAATTGTGTAGAGATGAAGAACCAACCCAAGTGGCAGCTCCGCTACCTTCACAATCCAAATTGATGGGCATCCACAATCCAGCAATGCATCAATCCAATGTATATGCCACAGCACAGGCGCATGAGATGGAAGGTATAAGAGCTCAAGAAGGAGATGAACCCTCCCCTCCTCAACTTTCCAGAGTTTCAATCTCTACCATTCGGCATTCCAACAGAAGAATGGATGTGCGGTCTGATTGGACAGTTTTTTATTACTTTATACCAAGAAGCCCCAGCCCCCAACAAGTTCTTGGATACCATTTGGATCTACTTACACGACTTCAAGGAATAGAAGGGCCCCATGCAGTGGCACAAATATGCTGGATCACATGTACAAGACCTTGCGCCCACACTTTAATAAATTTATGGGCTATCCGTGAGCATGTAGTTTTTGGAAGCTTTTCGGATGCAAGCCTTTGAAGAGATGTCCTCATTCTTTTTTGCAAGTTATAACTTTGTGTTCACCCACAATAATGGCAAGCCACTCCAATGCTTAAAGGTGGTGCAACACTTTCACATAATAAGATCGTCTCATGGAGATAAATTAAAGATCCTCTCATTGACAAAGCCCATCGCTCACACTTCCAAGGATAGAAGCCGGTCTAGACAAAGGGGATTGTTAACTATTTTTGTACATGTTAACTCTTTTTGTATATCTGAAATCCCCGATTCTAGCCTAGGATTAGTTCACATTGTGTATGGCCATTGGCCCAATGATGTATCAAAAGCAAGCCATAAGCCTTGCATATATAGGTAGAGATAGAAAATGGGTACCCACTTAAGTTGAGTGGCCGAGCAAAGCCCATTTGTATGTATATATGTCATGAGAATATATTTTAAGTCCTCTAGAAAAATATTATTTATCCCCTCTTGAGTAATTAACGCCTAGATTACTCTTGCGTCATGCCGGCTAGGTTAATATCGTGGGTGATACCACTATAAATATTAATACGTGCGGTATATGATGTATGTTTGAGGCCACCTATGATTATTGTTAACCCATGACGGACATTGAGATGTACTATGTTTTACGTCATTAATTTAAATATTCTGAGTCATGGGCCGGGCTTGTCGGCACCATATGTTAAGGATAAAGGGATTGGGTGATCGCCGATGAGAGGCGCACCTTGAATGTCAGTAGGATAAGGGTTAGGATCGGCCGGCCATGTATGGGCGCCCAAGTGTGAACGGCCAAGTCACCTATAAGAGTCAAATGTAACCCTAAAATCCTCATTCTCATGTGTTGTGAATACAAGAGTGCTCTTGCCTTATCTCTTTGGTTTCCTTCTCCTGCGTGTGTGAGAGAGAGAGAGAGAGTGAGAGAGCGATCGAGCACTGTGTAGCGGCACGGCGGCGGAGAGGCGGTAGAGCGACGACGGCGGCTCCTCCTTCACGGCTGCGACGCGGGAATCCTTCAAGGCGGCGGTTGAGCGGTGAGTGACACACCCTTTGACATTCTGTTTGAGCTTCCTTCCCTGGTTGTATGCTTGCAGCCATTCGTGGCTCGCATACGGTGTCCGGCAAGTCCCCAGCTACGACCTGTGCGGCAAAAGCGCACATTTTTGGCGCCGCTGCTGGGGAGTTGCCCTGCACCAAGCTCCAGTTTGCAGCTCGGCTGCTGCGTGAAGTTTAATCAACACTGTAGGAAAGCGACTGTGTGTTTGTTGTTAAGGTGTTTCTGTGTTGCATTTCTGTTTCTTTTGTTATATTTTCGCTCCGCGTGTGGGCGTGCGTTCTGTTATCTGGTTTCTGCGTGTGAGAGGGATTTCTGAATCCCCAGATCTGTGCTGTGTGTACGAACTGCGCCGCGGCCAAGGCTGAACCCTAAGGAAACCCTAGAAAACTTATCTCACAAAAAAAAACAGAAAATAAAAAATATAAAAATAAAAAAAAATAAAAAAGAAAAAATTAAATTTTATTTTCAAAGAAAGAACCAAACGTGTGGAGAGGAAAGATTTTCTAATTGGAGAAAAAAAATTTGAAAAGAAAGATCCCCAAACGACCTCGGCCCCGGCCTCGGTCTCGGTCTTTTGATATATATATATAGGAGAGTGAGCCTCCATAGCTTTCTTTCAAGTGAGAGCTTATGGGAAGTTGTGCCCTATATGTAGCCCACTCCCCAAGGAGTAAAGTGAGTATGTGGGATAAAGCCCTCACCCTTTCCTCCACAAGCAAATAGGCTTTTGCCCCTTCCCCCCAAGGAAAACGGACTGTTTTGAGGACTACAGGAGCTCTAGATAGGCGAACACGGTGCTGTAAAGCACACTAGGATCCTTTGAACGATACGCTCGTTTCGAGCTATCACACGTCCTAGTCCAAGTTCGACCGTAAGTAAGGGGGTCAAAAACGGGTTAAAAACAACACAAAAACAAGTAAAAACGGGGTGCAAAACACCTAAGAAACCACTTGTGTGAGTTTCAAGGATAGTTACCAACGCACGTAGGGTACCCACATCACATGCATCTACGCTCTGGTCGGGTGCTGGAGTCTGAGCCACTAGAAAGCGTTTCAGTCTACACAGGCTCACACCGTCCCTCCACATTAACATCTTGGCCTTCGGCTGGAACCCAAGGGAGTGCGACCCAAGATCCACGAATAGTGGATAGTGACTCATCTTCTGACTCAGAAGCCATGGAAGGACACCCTACCAAGAACCCTGAGGAGACAAGCCAAAACATGCCAGTGTGGGCCCCACAACCTGGATCTAGCATGTTTAGCTGTCTAATAGAGACTTTTAGTAGAGCTACACGCTCTGAACATGCGACAAGCGAAGTAAATGAAGAAGGAGGGGTAGTGGATTCGCCATTCACATCTTATGTAGACCCTACCCTCCCAAAGAGTGTCCATGTGGATATTCTACCCACTTCGTTCAATGAGGACCCTACTGAGCTACCACATTCCGATGCTCTTCCTAAAGTAGAGGTCCCTAGAAGCCAATCCATAAGAAGTGACATTGCGTCCACTTCAAGAGAACCGTTTGGCACACCAAGTCTAGATGGGATATTTCTCAATGAAAATTGGGAATATGATCTACACACAGAGACTCTAACGGACCTATACACGGGTTACACATACCATGTGGGTTGGTTAGAAGTCCTACGATCTACATCTAGCGCCACTAATCTAGAGGAGCAACAACACATGATATGTGAGGTGATTCATAGAATTATCCAATTTGAGAGGCAAAATAGTGGAGTGGACCTAGTTTCCACTAGCCCTATGAGGTTTTTGGATACGGGCAAGGCCAAACAACCAACCCTATCACAATTGGAGACTCCCTCGGTGAGTCCCATAGACCCTTCATATGTTGTTTCGCCTGGAGTCTCAATGCAGGTTGAGCCCACGAGTAGTAACTTTAGCTTTCCAACCTTGGCTCAACTTTCCATTAGGGAATCCGCAATGCCTAGCCCAATGATGAGCATAGCTGAAAATGCACCTGTTACCGCTGTAGTTAGTACGACACCGCTACCTAGTGGAACAGTACCTACAACAGTGCGTGGCAGTGCCTATCGGCCTTATGTACCTATTGCTACTCATGCTCATGTAGCTCCTACGCCTCCTAGTATGCCAATGGCGTATGCTCCAAGACCGCCTTATCACAACCCTTATCCAAGAGGAGCTAGGCCTAGCTACATATCATATCCTACATCATTTGCCAACCTACTTAGACCAACGCCAACTCCTATCAACCAGGCTATCCCGGAAGTGCCTCCACCAGCTATGCCTGCTCACCTAGGTGATCTCGCAGCGTTTGCTCAGACGATCGGACGATCTATTGCGGAAAACATGCGGGGTATGCCTGAGAGAGAACCTAGAAGCAAGGCAGTACAAGTGGCTAAGCTCACTCAAAACTTCAGTGGTAACGAGGATGTTAGGAAGCACATTGAAGTCTTTGAACACGTGTGTGATTCCTTGGAAGAGCACAATGAGCTGCATAAGTGTAAAGCCTTAGGCTTAACCTTGAGTGGGAAGACCGGAGATTGGTATCGAACCTTAAGGGTTGAAGAGCGCACTCACTACCCCACTCTCAAGAGATTGTTCTTGAAAGAATACATACGTGAGGGTGTGCTTTGGGGAGTAGCATCTCAACTCCAAAAAGCTGAACGCGAGGAAGGGGAGTCAGTGAGAGACTTTATAAGTCGATTGAAGCATCTAAATTCTCGTTGCACTCCCGATGAACGCTTCAATAATAACCAACTCCTCGATAGATTCATCCGAGGATTGCGCCACGAGGACATTTACAATGGCTTAGTCATTAGAGGTCTTACAACGTGGGAAGCAGTCACTGCCAATGCAATCCAGTTAGAAGACAACTTGATCATTGCAGGTAAAAAGGTGTCTTCAGAAACAAAATCCGTTAGTTCGCAAGTATCTGGGCACGAGCCAATGATGGTAAAACCTATTGCCAAGGAGCCCAAGATATCTAAAATGTCTGTGACCGGCCTTACTAAGGCTCTCCAAGAATACTTTAGGGGTAATCGAGCTCCTCAGAATAGCCATATGTACCCAAGGAGAGAGCAACAATGGTGTTCGGTGTGCTTAGGACCACATAGCACGAGTGAATGTCCCACATTCAGAGTCAAATTCAATGGGAATTGCAATGCATGTGGTAAGTACGGCCATTAATCTAAGGATTGCCTAGTACTTAAGCGAATGTTGGCAAACCAGGCACCACTAGCTTGGTCAAACACACCTCAAGTACCCGCGCTAATGCCTGCACAACCTATCGAGCAACCGTCACAGCACATAGTTCCAAGGAATCCGAATGTAGTCCAGTCTGTGCCGTTACCACCGCAAGTGCTAGGACCACAACCTCCACATCCAAGGATTACCCCAATAAACCAGATGGGTTGTGAGTCACATAGTGCATGTGGGGATTATGAAGAGGAGATAGACCCTACTGCTCCATACGGGATTGATACGTTTGAAATGATTCCCCAGTACTACATGGAGGATCATTTCGGGCAAGTCAAGCCTGTATATCAAGCGGCTGCTCTTGCCACAAGAGGGCAAAACCTTAATACCATGGCAAGGAGACCACCTCTTCAATGCTATGATTGTGGTGGACCACATCGTGTAGCGGAGTGCCCTAATAGGCTACAGAAGATCGCTACTCATATGCAACCAAATCAAGGGAGCACATCGGGAATGCCGGTACTTACATGTAATCGTTGTGGCATAGATCATTTGATTGCTCAATGTCCACATAATCCTAATGCACCCAAGATTACGCCATTGAATTTGGTTGAGGTCACCAACCAAGCATGAGGAACCACACCTGTTGTACCCGCAAATGTAGTTACACGGTCAATGCTTCAAAATCAAAACTACATTCTTGAAGAGAGGGATACTGCATCAATCGCTCAGGCAAAGAAAAAGAAAACACGGCGAAAGAGATCGCTTAATGCCACGAGCTCCAAGCCCAGTTCAAAGACTAACATAGGGACAGGAGACGACCTCGTGTATATGAATAATCCTGAAGACGATTCTGATTCAATAGAAACCATGGGGACCAAAGCCACTACCTTAAAGGAGGAACCCACTCGGGAGCTCAATGAAGGAGAATCAAGCGAGTACATAAATAAGGGAAAACAGAAGGAAACTTCCTCGGTCCCACAACCAAGTCAGTTAATGCCCTCTCGACCACCCAAACTGACTGAGACTCCCCAAGACAAGCCACGTGGGCCAAAAACCCTCAAGAAAAAGATTGGTACTTACCCAAACCCAGTTGAGGAGATTGAACAAGTGCAACACTTAAGGGGTTTGGTGGAAGAAACACAAGGAGAACTGGAGCCAAACCCGAGAAAAATCAAAATTCCAGACACAGTGTTTCCTACGCAAGTTCAGCCTCACCGGAACCATAAACCTTTAGCTATACCTAGTATCATTCGGGAAGAAAGTGAGGATAGGACATCCGGAAGTGGGCAAACACCCTTCTTGCTGGAAAGAATGTTTAGTGAGGGAATGCCTGACCCCATCGAAGAGGAAGTGATTCCATCTTCACCAGTCCCTAGTCAAGGGGCGATGTCTCGAAAAGTACCGTTGAATGTGTCCAAGCTAATGGATTTCATGTCCTCCGAGATCAGAACCACGATCATATCCAAATTATACGGAGATCCTGAGCTATTCTTAGCTCTTCGGGCATTTCTCAATGGAGAACTAAAGGCGGGGCTACCACAATTTGCAAATATGGATAGACCTGACACGCTTCAAGATGAAGGGGAACATTGGGATCTACAACCCAACTTTGATGAAGATTCGGTCGTGGAAATACCTGTGAACAAGTTGGGACAGTACTTTGAAGGTGACGAATCTAATGCCACCCTCCCCATTACTACCAAGGGATTAACTCTAAAGGGAATCCTTGATGGTGGTGCTGGCGTGAGCATTGTGACTAAAAACTGTTGGGAATCTATGGGAAGACCTCACCTTGAAGTCACAAACATAGTGGTTAAGATGGCATACGGAACCATAGCTAAACCTATTGGAATGTTAAGGGACCTTAAGATCAAGGTCCTGGGATACAAGGTAAAACATACCTTCATTGTTATGGATTTCTCCAAGCATCCTATGTCATATCAAATGATCTTAGGACGTCCTTTCATGAGGGAAGCACAAATGGTGCATGACTGGTCGAAAAACCATGTCTATCTACAATTCCAAGACTCTGTCATTCGAGTTGATCTTGATAATGGTCATGCACATCCTTTAGGAAGCAAGGTTATCATTGATAATCGATCGGATACCACTGTTCACTCCGCCCCATTAAGGTATTGCTATACATGCAAAAAAGAGACTGATGATGGGAAAGATTCTCCTTACATGGATGTCCTACCGGGTATGACTGAGTCGGATAACGTGGATTGGGTACACCTAGCGGCAACCATAGACACATGGGGAAATAGAGGTACAAGTTGGGTAACACCTGAGAGGGGCAAGATATGCCACCGTTAGTGCCAATAAACATGATAGGTGTTATGCACTTGACTCCTGATGGCAAGGAAATGGCAAACTCCCTTGACAATGACAGTAGCGAAGACTCTAACAAATGTAACTCTGAGTCATCTGAATCTCAAGAAGAAACTGACCCTGAGCCTGATGGGAGGGATGAATCAAATATTCACCCAAATGTGGAAGCAAGATGCTCAAGGCCTAGGACAGTGACCTCCTGCAGCATCCGAAAGTGAGGGGGACACAAGTGAAAATCGACCAAGTGAGTTCGAATCTGATAGAAAAAAAATCAAAAACTTGGTAAGAAGAAAACGAAACATAAGCGCCAACGCTATCGAGCTAATGTACGCACTGCAATAAACAAGGAAAGATCCACTGCAGAATGGCTTAGTTATGTAGGAGCCATTGATGCTCATCGGAAGATAGCGGATAATTGGGGACAATACCTCCAAAGTGTCATGTGGTGTATTCCGCAACCTCATGACGTCGCCCAATTAGAAATCGAAGAGAAGCCGAAACTAAGTCGTACTGCAAGAAGGCGGCAAAACCAAGAGTTGGCTCAACAACAAAAGGAAGCGGAATTGAAAGAAAAAAGCCTGGCACAACAAGAACCAGTAGACTTACACCCCGCACTCGAGCATTTCAAATCATTCACCACAGGGGAACGTAAAGTAGTCTACACAAAAGCCCAACGAACGCCTACCAATGGGAGTAGCGGTGTCTACGATGGCCCTGCGGTAGTTAAGGAGATAGACTTAGCAGATCCGGGTGAGGAGTCTAAACCAGTTTTTATTGCTCAAGACCTCACCAAGGCGGAAGAAGCTGCACTTACGAAGCTTCTTAAAGAATTCAAGGACATATTTGCTTGGACATATCATGATATGAAGGGTGTTCCACCCTCGGTGGTGCAACACACGATTCCAATGATTAGCACTGCTAAACCAGTCCAGCAACGTCCCTACCCAATGAATCCTAAGTATGCAAAGATTGTACAAGAGGAAATTGAAAAGCTGGTAAAATGTGGATTCATATACCCAATTGAGCACTCAGAATGGGTTTCTCCGATAGTCATCGTGCCAAAGAAGAATGGGAAACTCAGAGTGTGCGTTGATCTCAAAAAGGTTAATGCAGCCACCAGAAGGGATCATTACCCCTTGCCATATTCTGAACACGTGCTTGAAAGAGTGGCAGGCAAGGAGGCATATAGCTTTTTAGATGGGTACTCGGGTTACAATCAGATCACAATTGCAGTCGAGGACCAAGCTAAAACAGCATTTATCACGGAGTTTGGAGTGTTTGCCTTTCGCGTCATGGCCTTTGGCTTGACCAATGCACCTGCAACATTCCAACAATTGATAAACACGGCCTTTAAGGAATATCTAAGGGACTTTTGTGAAGCTTTCTTAGATGATCTTTGTGTTCATTCCTCCTGGGACGAGCACCTAATGTGTTTACGAAAAATATTTGAAAGGTGTAGATTATATCGCATCTCCTTGAATCCTTTCAAATGCCAATTCTGGGTTAAACACGGAGTTATCTTAGGGCATATAGTGTCCAAAAATGGGATTTCCACTGACGAGAGTAAAATCAAGGTCATTCTGGAATTACCCCCACCCACCAACTACAAGGGAGTCCAACGCTTTATGGGCCACGTTGGTTATTATCGAAGGTTTATTCTATTCTTCGCCGAGATAGATCGAGCATTGTATAAGCTTCTTATCGAGTTTATTTGGACCGAAGAATGTGATCGTGCCTATGAGCTATTAAAGAGGGCCTTGGTGAGTGCTCCAATACTGAGAATGCCTAACTGGGATTTACTCTTCCATGTGCATATTGATGCATCAAACTTTGCTATTGGGTGTGTGTTGACTCAACCTGGAGAACACAAGCTAGACTACCCCATTAGCTTTGCCAGTCGCCAGTTGAACGATGCTGAGATGAACTACACCACTACGGAGCGAGAAGGGTTGGCAATGATATATGCAGTAAGGAAATTTCGTTATTACCTCCTTGCCACCAAGTTTGTTTTCTATGTAGATCATCAAGCATTGTTGTATCTGGTAAACAAACCATGCTCCACAGGAAGAATCACACGATGGCTATTGATTCTTCTTGAGTTTGATTTCACTGTTGTTGTGAGACCTGGCAAAAAACATGTCATGGCTGATCATTTGTCTCGCATACCTAATGGTGAAGCTCCTACGGGGGTTGATGATGACTTACCGGACACTTCCCTGTTCATGGTGGAGACAATGCCTGAATGGAGTGAGAAGATTGTTAACTTTTTGGTTAATGGCTTTCCACCCAAGGAGCTTCGTAAAGATCTAGCTCGAAAGCTAATCAAAGAATGCGAACCCTATTGCCTGATAGCTGGAACTCTTTATAAAAGAGGAAAGGATGACGTTCTTAGGCGTTGTGTCCGAGAGGATGAGTATCTATACATTTTGCAAGAGGCACATATGGGCGTAGCCGGTGGTCACTTCTCAGGAGACTTAACTGCGCGAAAGATCTTACAATCAGGGTATTGGTGGCCCACTATGTTCCAAGATGCATCACTCTTTGTGAAGGGTTGCGATGAATGCCAACGATATAAGAAACCCCAGAGGAAAGATCAGATGCCCCTACATCCGATCAAAGTAAACCAACCATTTGAAAAGTGGGGTTTAGACTTTGTAGGTCCAATTAGTCCAGCGACCCGAAACACACAATCTCGCTATATTATTGTGGCCACTGACTATATGACCAAATGGGCTGAAGCGAAAGCGACACGTAAGGCAGATGCGAGGACAACAGCCAAGTTCCTCTTTGAAAATATAATCACACGATTCGGTTGTCCTTTTGAACTTGTGAGCGACAATGGTACGCATTTTATAAATGAAGTGATTAAGGAGCTCACAACAAATTTCATGATATCTCATCATAAATCTACTCCTTACTATCCGCAAGCGAATGGCCAAGCTGAGAGTACCAACAAGACTTTAATCTCTATTTTGACAAAGACAGTTGAAGCTCATCGCACGGATTGGGATCTAAAGCTTACGACAGCTTTATGGGCCTATCGTACTGCGTACAAAGTGGCTATTAATTGCACACCATTCAAAATGGTATATGGCCAAGAAGCAGTCATGCCGTGGGAATTTGTCATTTCTAGTCTTCGTGTTGCTACTCAAGAGGGTTGGGATGGTAATCCCTTAGTAGAGCGTCTATATATCCTTGAGCGGCTAAACGAAGAAAGACAATTGGCTGTATACAATGCCCTTGTGGAGAAGGATAGAAGGAAAAAATGGTTTGATCGCCATCTAAAGGACAAGGACATCAAGGTTGGGGATAAAGTCCTGATGTATGGAGTACGAAACGAAAAGAAGAAGCTCAAATATGCTGGTAAGGGACCGTATAGAGTATGTGAAATTACACCGCAAGGTACCATCAGAGTGGAGACTCTCGACGGAGTTGAAACCATTGGATTCCTTAATGGGAGTAAATTCAAAAGATACTATGACCCCCTGAGCCAGGAGGAGTTACACGCAATCCATCAAAAAAAGGCAGCTAAAGAACAGGCTGAGCTTAAAAAGATACAAGCAAGAGTCGAAGCCAAAGAACGTCAACAGCGTGCTAGGAGACAACGAGAAGCCAACTTGGGAATTACGCAAGTATTTTTCGAGGAAGCAGAGGAAGATGCACTGGAATCTGACCCACCTCTAAGATACCCAATTGAGTTACAGAGTCCTTACGGGGAGGTGCTGTATAATGCATTATTGGATACAGGAGCTCAACACAATTTGCTATCATATGGCGTGTGGTGTCAACTGGGAAAACCACCTTTATCCAAGAGCTCTATCCAAGTTCAAGGAATCAACAAGAAGAAAACCCCTGTCTCAAGAATTCTGCACACTCCGGTTGCTTATGACAAGGGAACCATAATTCAAAGCTTTTTGGTTATGCCTGCTGGTACCATGGAAGGGACTATAAACTTAGGACGCAAATGGATGATGGCCACCAAATGCAATATCGATTGGGCAACCAGACGAGTCACGACACAAGAACCAACACTAGGTCTGACCGCTCAAAATCTCGCTCCTAAGCCATCGACTCTGGACAAAATGATGGATAACAAAAAATCACCAAGTCCAGTGGCAAAACCATCTTTGATTGTTTGCCACCCCTCTAACGCTTCAACGCCAAGACTGGAAACATGCAAGGTGGTCCCTAAAGCTTCGCTTACTATGCCAAAGAGTACATACAAATGGGTCCCCAAAGCTTCGTTAACAGCTACTTCCCCTGCTCAATCTCGTTCAGCCACCAAGAAGCCTCGTAAAAGGAAAGCAGCTACCCACCCGAGAAAGGGGAATGTAACATCGCGATGGATCCCTAAAAAATTATTAGTAGCCCAAGGGTACTACGAGGGAAATGACCAGATTTGGGTCCCCAAACATAAGCTGAATCCCTCTACATCACCTGTAAAACCTTGCAAACCAATTGTTGCCACCCCAACGATAATTCAAGATCGTGGTAAGGGAAAGGTAACAGAGTGCTCCACACCACTTCTTCCAGAGTTAGTTTGGATTCCCAAACGATATCGATCATTACCACCTAGCTCAGGAAGGGAGGAGCCACATGAAGCTTCTAGCTCCTCATGCCAAGCACACGCTGATATAGAAGTTTCTACATGCTCTACACCTACTCTTGCCAACACCTAACAAAAAACCGATGAGTCTACGTCTCCCCTTGTAATAGTATCATCGGAAACCATTTCCTCCATTCGTTAATGGGAGCGTACACTACCATCTCTGCAATTGGAATATTCCTAGGCAGCATGACGTCTTTAGTTAACCTTGGAATACGATTGTCTTAGGTCTAGGGTCAAACCATCTTAATGTTTGACACCTGGCCATGTGTGTGTTGACCTCTAGGACATAGCTATTACCCCTTTGTCGAAAGGATGCAAGACAAATTATAGTTCAGGAGCGAAGATCAAAAGAAATAGATTTTTAAAAAAAAGCCTACAATAAATGGCAATACAAGTCTATGATGTGCTTTAATGTTGGCCTATCGCCTTATTGATACTTGGTAGGCGAGGAGTATTCTACTCCAAACTGATACCTTGGTTGGTAGGGGGTAGCCTTGCCTAAAGTGAGCTAATAGATTCCTGGATAATGCCTTGTGTTAAACATGGTACCAGGATCGATGTTAGTTTTGCCTTAGGAAGGTCACCATTGTGTGTAAAAATTGTCACGTGCATTTAATTTTAAAAAAAAGGCAAAAAGCTCCTGTAACTCTGATGTTTCTTGTGTCCCTAGGCTTGTGGTATTAACTTATTCTTAGAGTAGACACAGTGTGGTCATCTGTTTATTTATTAAGCTTGGTTATTTTCCTTGACTTAGGCCAGTTATAAACCTTGATTAACCTTTGACACCTTGCTTACTCTTGATTTACTTTCAATAATTTTAAACTCCTGTTAATTTGCTACACTAGCTCATTCATGTAACCCTTAAACTAAGTTCTCATAATAACATTCATTGTGGTCTAACATGCTTGAATTTATACACTTTATATCTTTTGAATTCCAGCATACTTTCACTCTACTTCCCTATTTTGCAGACGGTCAACAACAACAACCCTCTCGAGCTTACCATACCATAGCTTCCGAGGACGGAATCTACATCAGGAAGGGGGGCATGTTAACCCATGACGGACATTGAGATGTATTATGTTTTACGTCATTAATTTAAATATTCTGAGTCATGGGCCGGGCTTGTCGGCACCATATGTTAAGGATAAAGGGATTGGGTGATCGCCGATGAGAGGCGCACCTTGAATGTCAGTAGGATAAGGGTTAGGATCGGTCGGCCATGTATGGGCGCCCAAGTGTGAACGGCCAAGTCACCTATAAGAGTCAAATGTAACCCTAAAATCCTCATTCTCATGTGTTGTGAATACAAGAGTGCTCTTGCCTTATCTCTTTGGTTTCCTTCTCCTGCGTGTGTGAGAGAGAGAGAGAGAGTGAGAGAGCGATCGAGCACTGTGTAGCGGCACGGCGGCGGAGAGGCGGTAGAGCGGCGACGGCGGCTCCTCCTTCACGGCTGCGACACGGGAATCCTTCAAGGCGGCGGTTGAGCGGTGAGTGACACACCCTTTGGCATTCTGTTTGAGCTTCCTTCCCTGGTTATATGCTTGCAGCCATTCGTGGCTCGCATACGGTGTCCGGCAAGTCCCCAGCTACGACCTGTGCGGTAAAAGCGCACAATTATTTCAGTTAGGTTTGTATGGCAGGGTGATTCCTGGGGTACTTACGCCTGGTAGTCATGAGTTGGTGATGATTTGTGCCTGTTTAATATTTGTGGGATTAATTTAATAATTAATTGGGCTTATATTTTCAGGTGATGAAGACTATGGGAATTGAAGAGTTTACTTTGGAAGAAATGTCTTGGATCATCACATTTCATTTTTGGCAAGCATAGTAGCTTGTAACTTTATCAAATGATTTTTCCATTTTGAACTTTAGGAAGGATACATTTATTTTTGTGGAATTTATTAAAGCCTATGGCTTTACCCTAGTCCCAATTTGACACTCTATTTTTGTTAAAGAAGAGTGCCGTGCTCTCTAAAAAGCACATCTTGTATTTTGGGAGCTATGGCCTAATTTTGGTGAAAAAGAAAGCTAATAAAGAAATACTCTTGTGTGGGGAGTCTTGTGTGGGGAAATACTCTTGTGTGGGGAGAGGCCACGCACAAGAGGGGGGAAGATTGCACCCAATATGGTCTTTTTGGAGCTAAGTATTTTTGTTTAAGTGTTTAATTTTTTAATTGATTTGATTTAGTTGAAGCTTACAAGCAATGGTTTTTATGATTGAATTAATTCTCTACTTTTCCACAATCAATTCCTAGAATAAGATTCCGGTTGTAGTGGTATCAGAGCTTGGGCTAGGAGATTTGTGGAGAAGGTAGGAAAGGGCTTCAACTTCTCAAAAATCAAGAAAGTGCAGGAATTTATCCAGTGGACAGAAGCAGGTCTTTACCCAAAGGTCAAAGATTCAAAACTAGATCTACTCTCAAACCCACTCACCACCCTGCAAAACCATCCCTCTCTATCAAAAAGCGGTTTTTTCAAATACTCAGTGAAATCAAAATTTGACCGTATGGATGAAATCCTCATAGCCAAAAACCTCACGGGTAACTCTCAGAAATCAGAAAGCTTCAAGGATGAGTGAATCTATAATGGACGAAGCAAATTAATCAGTGTAAAAGCTAGCAAATAAATCTCAAGAAACTTTTGGACAAGGAGGCGCACGGCGGCAGCCTGCCGGCGCAAAAACGCGTGGGGAGGAGAATTTAAAAAAAAGAGCTTAAGCCCATAAGCTCTAATCTCCATAAGCTTAATCTCTCTCTTAATCCTAATTTCACTTTTCCCAATCCCCATGCAAGTCACATCACTTTTTGAACCTCTACTTTTCCCTATTTTCAAATTTGAAGAGAAATTCAAAGGTTTCCAATTCTGAAAATTTCTGGGTGCAGAAAAGTGATTTACAGGTTTTAAAAAGCTTGAAAATTGCCTAGAAAAGACCAGAAAATTCTGAAATCGCTTCTAAAAAATTCTAAAAATTTCAAAAAAATATTACAAAGATTGGGCAAGGTTTACAGGACTGTTTCAGCAGGTTTCAAAGTGCAGAAAAATTATTTCATCAACAATTCGACTAGCCCAAGACTCTTGAATCACGCGGAATCATTCGCGATTTGTTTGAGGCGATGAGAATTCAATTCAGCCATTGAACAATGTCTTGTTCAGCTTCAACCAAGATCAAATTGCGGGAGAAAAACAAGATAAGTACTCATTTTTGCTTTATTTATTTACATCAAATAAAGTAAAATTTTATTTATCTACATCATTTGCACAAGCACTATGGCAGATTTGCCTATCTCGCCATCAATTCAAGAGCAACTCCTTTCTTTACAACATCAAATTGTAGAAGAAAGAGAGAAGCGTATTGAATTGGAGAGACAGCTCTCGAATTGTAGACGCAAGCGTGACTCTTCGCTATCTTTTGATGACGAAGATGACACTATTCAAAGGGCTGTAAATGCTACATTGCAAGCACAAAGGTCACAAAAAGAATCCAAGATTAGTCGAAAAGCTTTCACATTTCAAAATTATGATGGAAAGAAGGATGCTAGGGTCATTTTAGCTTGGCTTAGTCAACTAGATGACTATTTTTCTGGAGAAAAATTTTCAGAGAATGATAAGATTAAATGTGCAGTCAATCATATGGTAGACAGTGCAGCTTTATGGTGGAGTGTAATAAAGCAAGGTCGTGACAAGCCAAATTCTTGGAAAAGATTTCAACGGTTGGTTAAAAAGCACTTTTTACCCTCACAATTCAAGTCCAAAGTTAGGCACCAATGGGACACTTTGCATCAATTGGAAAAGGAAACTATGTCACAGTATGTAGAAAAGTTCTAGAATACTTTATTATAGGTGCAGGTTGTGGATAGAGTTAGTGAGAAGGATCAAAAAAGGAAGTTCATATCGGGCCTTAGATCTACCATTAGGGCCGATGTGAATATGTTTCGACCTCATTCACTATCTTCTGCAATATCTTTGGCAACTAATTCAGAACGTAAAAATGGTTTTCCTAAAGAGATTAAAGCACATGAGGGTACTTCTTCTAAAGCATTTACTAAATCTTTTTATGCTTCAAAGAAGATGTATAAACCAGGTTATGACAAAGGCAAGGACGAGGCTAAAGGCAACATGAGTACCAATAAGAAAGTCAATGGTGGCAAACTGAAGACATCTCCTATCAAATGTTTCAAGTGCCACAAAGAAGGTCACATAGCACCGAATTGTCCGGAGCGTACCAAGAATTCAACACCAGCAGCAGCAGCTCGAGTCAACATGATTGAAGAAGACGACAATGAAGAAGAATCATTCAAGCAAGAGGGTAATTCCGATCCAGATTACTCAGAACAAGAAGGTAAACCTCATGTTCATTCTTTGCTTAAAATAAAAGGAACGATAAATGGACATGAAGTTCTTATTTTGCATGATGATGGTAGTACACATGATTTCATTTCTGAAAAGGTACTAAGAGCATTAAATCTTCATTCTTCACCTACGCACTTTAAAGTCAAAGCAGCATTTACTGGAACAAAGTATAATTGCATGCAAGAGGTGAAAGATTTGGATTTATGCATCAAACCTTTAACAGAAAAGAGGGATTTCTTAGTTGCACCTTTACAAGGGGTAGATATAATTTTGGGTATGCCTTGGAGACACAAATACAATCCTATTATAGACTATGACACTCATAGTATTTCTCTAAGGAAGGACAATGAAAATATTATCCTCCAGTGTCAAGTCAAAGGAGAAATGAGTCCTTTGTTGAGTCACACTCAAGCAAAGAGAGCTCTAAGAAAAAGAGACAAGACTTATATGGTATGGGTTAACCAGCTTGATGCTGAGTTTGACACATCCAAAAGACCAAAGTTTGATTCTTTTATCTCCAAATTTAGTGACTGTTTCATGGAAGATCTGCCTCCAGGATTACCTAAGCCTAGGCCTGAGGATCATAGTATTGACTTATTGCCTGGAAATTCCCCGCCTTGTAAAGCTCCCTATAGAGTCAACAATTTAGAGCAAAGAGAAATCCAAAGCCAAATAGAAGACTTGCTAGAGAGAGGCCTTATTCGACCTAGTAGTTCACCTTTTTGAGCTCCAGTACTTCTTGTTAAGAAGAAGAACGGAACTTACCGAATGTGTGTAGACTATCGTGCATTGAATAAGATTACTGTCAAGAACAGATATCCTATTCCTAGGGTAGATGATCTTCTTGATAAGCTTAGAGGATCAAAGGTCTTTAGCAATATTGACCTAAAGTCTGGGTATCATCAAGTCCGTATGACTCAATCTGACATTTTCAAGACAGCTTTTAGAACCCAAACTGGTCACTATGAGTTTTTGGTTATGCCATTTGGTTTGACCAATGCTCCAGCTACTTTCAGCCGTATGATGAATCGTATATTCCTTAAGTTTCAAAGTTTTGTTATAGTGTTCTTTGATGACATTCTTGTTTTCAGCAAGGATCGACAAGAGCATGAACAACACTTGGAACAAGTGTTCAATCTTTTGAGAGAAAATGAATTGTATGTCAATCCTGAAAAGAGTTCTTTCTTTCAAGAGGAGATTGAATACTTAGGTCATATAGTGTCGGCTGAAGGGATTCGTGTAGATCCTAAGAAAATTGAATGTATTGCTTCTTGGCCTACGCCTAGAAACATACATGATCTTAGATCTTTTCTTGGCTTATGTAGTTATTATAGGAAGTTCGTCAAGAATTTTGCTTGTATTGCTCATCCTTTGACTGAACTCCTTAAGAAAGCTACAAATTTCAATTGGACTGAAAAGCAAGATAAATCTTTTGCAACACTCAAGAATGCTTTAACATAAGCACCAGTTCTTACACTACCTGATTTTCAAAGACCATTCTTTATAGTAGTGACTGATGCTAGTGGCAAAGGATTTGGAGCTGTTCTTATGCAAGACAACCATCCTATTGCATATCAAAGTAGAAAGCTTAAGCCTGCAGAGCAAAATTATAGCACTTATGATAAGGAATTAGCAGCAGTAGTGCATGCTTTGAAAATCTGGAAGCATTACCTAATGGGCTCTGAATTTCTTATCAAGACAGACCAACAAAGCATTAGGCATTTGCTTACGCAACCTCTTATTTCAGATAGGCATATCAAATGGGCAGCTTTCATTCAAAGTTTCCAACCTATGATTCAATATCAACCTGGAAAAGAAAATGTTGTTGCCGATGCTTTGAGTCGAAGACCAAATATCAACAACATTTCTATAATTGAAAGTGAACCATTTGTCCTCATGAAAGAAACTTATGAAGTTGATCCAGATTTTTCTCAAATATGGATCAAATTGCGTGAAAACAATTGGACACCTCACGGAAGTTATTCTCATAATGATGGCTATCTTTTCTTTGAGAAAAGATTGTGTGTTACTCAACCTTATAGACCACTTGTCTTGGAAGAGATGCACCAACCACCATTTGTGGGACATAGAGGAGTTTCCGCAACACTTCAAGTAGTTTCTCGAGAATTCTATTGGCCCCATTTGAAGAATGATGTAGCTAAATTTGTAGCTGAATGTAACATTTGCCAAACAATTAAAAGCTACAAAGGCAAAGCTTTAGGATTGCTTATGCCTCTACCTATTCCTGATAGACCATGGGAACAAGTGTCTATGGACTTCATTACTGGCTTTCCTACTACTTCCAGTCACAATGACATGATTTGGACAATAGTGGACAGATTTAGTAAGCAAGCCTATTTCATTCCATGTAAAAAGACACTAACTTCTCAGCAAGCCGCGAACATATTTGTTAAGCAAATTTTTGTTCATCATGGTCTACCCAAAGTGATAGTTTCTGATAGAGATTCTAAATTTTGTAGTCACTTTTGGGTTGCTCTTTTCTCAAACTTGGGCACTAAGTTAGATTTTTCCACGGCTTTCCATCCGGAATCGAATGGACAAACCAAAGTTACAAATAGCACTATCTTAGATATGCTTAGAGCCTATGTTTCCCAGCAACCTAGTGCATGGGATAAGTACATACACCTACTCCAATTTGCTTATAATAATACTCCTCATACTGCTACTGGTCGAGCACCATTTGAGATTATCTATGGAAGAGCATTGCCTATTCCGGCTACTAGACTCTCTCATAAGATTGAAGCAGCCGACCAATATGTTAGAGACTTTGATCGCATTCTATCTGAAGTGCGTGATTGTATTGTAAGAGCTCAAGAGAAATATACATCTCAAGCAAATAGGAAGCGCAAAGATTTTTCATTTCAAGAAGGTGATTATGTACTTTTGAGAATTGAAAAACGTCGATTAAAGAGTGTGGAAAAATTCCCTGCAGTGAAGCTAGCGCCTAGATATTATGGGCCATTTAAAATCCTTCAAAAGATTAATGATGTGGCCTATAGACTAGAGCTTCCATCTAATTGGAATATCCACAATTCTTTTCATATCCATCTCTTGAAACCTTTTCGAGGAACACTTCCTACTCACCCAACATATGAGGAACCACCTCTTATTGAAGGAGAGGAAAAAGTCTTAGTTCCTGATGCTATCATTGACCAAGAGATAACAACAACAAGAACAGGTAATCAATACTTCAAGTATCTTTTGACTTTTAAGAATCATCCACAAGAAGATGCTAAATGGATGCCTGAGAAATTTTTTCGAGTTTACCCTGAAATTCTTCATTCTTTTCAAACCCAGCAAATCCGCAATTGAGGACAATTGCAAACTCAAGCAAGAGGGATGTCATGAGAATATATTTTAAGTCCTCTAGAAAAATATTATTTATCCCCTCTTGAGTAATTTGGGGACGCCTAGATTACTCTTGCGTCATGCCGGCTAGGTTAATATCGTGGGTGATACCACTATAAATATTAATACGTGCGGTATATGACGTATGTTTGAGACCACCTATGATTATTTCAGTTAGGTTTGTATGGCAGGGTGATTCCTGAGGTACTTACGCCTGGTAGTCATGAGTTGGTGATGATTTGTGCCTGTTTAATATTTGTGAAATTAATTTAATAATTAATTGAACTTATATTTTCAGGTGATGAAGACTATGGGAATTGAAGAGTTTACTTTGGAAGAAATGTCTTGGATCATCACATTTCATTTTTGGCAAGCATAGTAGCTTGTAACTTTATCAAATGATTTTTCCATTTTGAACTTTAGGAAAGATACATTTATTTTTGTGGAATTTATTAAAGCCTATGGCTTTACCCTAGTCCCAATTTGACACTCTATTTTTGTTAAAGAAGAGTGCCGTGCTCTCTAAAAAGCACATCTTGTATTTTGGGAGCTATGGCCTAATTTTGGTGAAAAAGAAAGCTAATAAAGAAATACTCTTGTGTGGGAAGAGGCCACGCACAAGAGGGGGGAAGATTGCACCCAATATGGTCTTTTTGGAGCTAAGTATTTTTGTTTAAGTGTTTAATTTTTCAATTGATTTGATTTAGTTGAAGCTTACAAGCAATGGTTTTTATGATTGAATTAATTCTCTACTTTTCCACAATCAATTCCTAGAATAAGATTCCGGTTGCAGTATAACTTTTGATAATGTGTATAAAGAATTCAATCATTTCTCAAAAACAAAGCTTTCTTCTTGCCTTGAGCTCTTATCTTCTTGCTTGCTTAGTTGTAGGATGCATGCTTGTGTGTGTGATTGGAATGTGTTAAGTGTGTATGTTTTTTAGCTTGAGTGAGAGGGTAATTGAGCAAGAGTGGAAAAGAGAGTGGTTCAAGCTTTCTAACTTACATTTATTTTTGGAAGGATTACTTAGGAGATTGAGAGTGGAGAAAAGACTCAAACAAGAGGGATTGTTGATCTTTTGGACTCTCCAATAGGGACTTCCATGATCCAAGAGAAGAGGTGTAAACGCAATACAATCTTAGTAGGACTCTTAAGCGGCATAAAAAGGGTAGAGCTCGTAAGTACAAGATTTACTACAAGGCTCTGAGCATCAGCATTCTATGCAGTGAAAGTCGTGACTCAAAGGCTTGCAGGCAAGAAAAGTGGCTTTTTACGAACGGTCATCACAGAGGCGGCTATCAAAGTTGATCATCAAAGCTTCCCTGAGACTGCTCAGAGAATACCAGAAAGTAGCGCTCACATAGGGAGGGAAGCCCATGACCAACCAACGAGATCTTCCTATGCATCACTTGGAAAAATAGCGTTTTCCCCACCACCTTTCGTCCTCTCTGTGGACTTTGAAAGCCCTAGTGGATGGCCGCTTGCAGTGTGCTCCAGCTTTGGAGGAGCGAGCTTTCAACGCTCGATCATGCTGAAACCAATCTATATGGTGTGTCTTGGAAGAAGATACATGTTGTTGGATGCCTTGGTGCCTTATATTGGGAAGGCAGGAATTGGTTTTTTATGCCCAAGGGAAGGACACATCCTGTAGGAAGAAAATTTTGAAGGAAAGTTATGTGTGCGTAATGGTAGAGGCAAACGTGTTATGCTAAAGAGAGTGGCAAGAGCTTATACAAAAGCTCGTTCCTGTTCTTGAAATGAGAAAGAAAACCATCAGTTAAAGGAAAGAGGAGGTGTAGATTTGTGCTTGTAAGAAACGCCTTGGTAAAAGATATAAGGAGACACAAAGTAAACATTGGTACTTCCTAAACCAATGAGAATAAGCTACAAGTCACAAACCCTATGAAGTAGAACCACAGCCCTTAGAGCAGCAACCACCTCACTAAGACACAAGAAGACTAGCAGACCCGGGAAGCTTAAGAGCAACTGTTGATGACAGTGGAAATTACATGAATATGTGGCATGGGATCAAGCACCCACATTGACCAAGGAACAGATTCGCCTCTTCAACCTCTCAACGCATTAAAGGAAAGTGGGCATGAAGATTGATTGGGTGATCAATGAGGATGGTGAGATAAAGAATCACTCAAGGGTTTGACATTATCTATGATGAGAATGATAAATGTGATGGTAGTAATGTAGCTACATCATTTGTTGATGGTCTAGATAATGACCATATCATTGGCACTAATTTGATGTAGGATGATGTATATGATAATGGTTTGCATGGTCAAATGCAAATACGATTAGAGCATAAGCTAGTGTTAAAGCTCATTGATTAGATTCCATACAAGTAAGTATACTCACACATGGACACCCCAATAGTAGTTCATGGTGTAGAGATATATATCAAGTATGGATAAAGACCCATGAGAGAGGCAGTACCCTCAAGATTTGATTCTTCACCAACACATGGATCGACTTCGACATTGGCTACATTGACATCGCCATCTACATCAACATTGGCTACATCCTACCCCCACATGATTCATGTATCTTTGTAATTTCGCTTGATTCTCTATAAAGAGTAATGGTTCATATGTACCGCAGCATTTCCACATTGTGTGAGTTTGAGAGATCAAGAATAGGTTAAAGGAGTGTGGTAAATAGAAAAACCAGGAGGGTGGGTGAAACTAGTGATGATATTGTGCATCCTATCATGCATGTTGGTAAGGTTAAAAATATGCTGCATGCCCAAGTTGTTGATACAAGTCTATCAAAGTTTAAAGTAGATGGAATGCACAAAGTATGTGAAGCATACTAATTGGAAAACTAGTCTAACATTTCCACATGATAGGAATATGAGTTAAAGACCATTGGATGTGGTGAATTCTAATGGGGATTTAAAAAAAATGTTATCAATCAAAGGATGTCACTATTATACATCTTTCATTGATGATGCTACACTAGGAAGGTGTGGGTATACTTCATAAAAGAGAAAAGTAAAATATTTATACACTTTCAAAGCTTCAAGGCTACGGTGTGGATATACTTCATGAAAGAGAAAAGTAAAGTGTTTATGCACTTTCAAAGCTTCAAGGATATGATTGAGAAAGATCAAGGCATGCACATAAAATGCCTAAGATCAAATGGTGAGGGATAATATTTTTCCAGTGAATTCAGTGATTATTTAAGAGAGTATAGGATAAAGAGGCAATTTACATGCAAGTACACCCCACAACAAAATGGACTTGCAAAAAGGAACAACATGCACATTACAAAAGTTTCATGTGTGTTGATGTGAATGAGAAAGGAATGCCTCATTATTTTTGGGCTAAAGATAGTAGTTGTAGTTTACATTATACTTTACATTATGAGAAGTAGTAGAGCAACTTTAGTTTTGTGTGTTGATGAACAAGAAAGAAATGCCTAATTATTTTTGGGTTGAAGCACTAGCCAACTATAGTTTACATTATGAATCAGTAGCAACTGTAGTTTACATTATAATTTACATTATGAAGCAGTAGCAATTGCAATTTTGTGCATTAATGAACAAGAAAGAAATGCCTCATTATTTTTAGGCTAAAGCACTAGCAACTGCAATTTACATCATGAATAGAACCCCCAACATATCAATTCATGGCATGATGCTTGAATAGAAACTTACTGATAGAAAACTACATTTGGCACACTTCAAAGTGTATAGGTACATTGCATATGTACATGTACTAGATGAGGTGAGAAGCAAATTGGATCCCAAGGCAGAAAAATATATCTTTATGTTTCCTTAATAAGAAAGTTTATAGATGTTATAAACCTACTACGCATTAGTAGATGCGAATGAGTAGGGATGTTTTTTTTAATGAGATGAGTAGTTGGTAGACACCAGTGAAGGATTCCATAGAGGCTAATGTAAATAACAATGCTGCTAACAAACAGAGAGCAACAATCACATGTGCTTAGTGGACCAAAAGAGTCCTCCAAGTCCACTACTCTAGAGAGTCCTCCGGAAAGCATTGGGTCTATTGTTACACCTTGGCCAAGAAGGTTGAGGCAGAATGCCATGAATTTTGACACATCATTTGGTGGTACTGCAGATGCTGAAAATTTAGCAAATTCACACGTATCACATAAGGTTATAATGATCATGTTGATAGAATGATGTAGTTAAGAATAAATGCAAAGTTTGAGATTTTAAGGTTGTGAAAAACCAAGCTCATTTTTTACGTGTGAATTTCAGGAGAAATTAATGGCCTAGAAATGTCAGTTTCATGATAAGCAATGGTGCTACGAAGAGTGTTAAAGGTGTTAGAAGTTTGTCTAGTTAGTTTTTGGATGGGGTCAATTGGCATGAAAAATCAGTCTAGTTTTTCACGGGTGTGAAAATCATCTTTGATATTCACATCAAAAATTGGGGAATGAAAACACCATATTTATGCTCTAGGGGGTGCTAATGGGTTGATTTGGGTCACTTGTTGTCTTTCTTGGGATGGTCATTTTGGCATGAAAATCCAATATGGTTTTTCAATGGGCATGAAAATCGAGACTAGTTCTTCATGATCAAGATGTTTTTTCATAGAGATGCTCTTGGGTAGTTTTAGGATGCACAGAGTATACATCTAGAGTGCTAGAATGACAAATATAGTTTTTTTGGGAGGTACAACAGAGCAGGGGCGACTATTTTCTAGGGTTTTCTTCCTTTGAGTTAGTAAAACAAAATATGGTGCCACACTATTTGGGCAAGATGATGGAAGCAAGATGTAAGGGAGCATAGATAAATTTAGAGTAAAACGCAAGGGCGCATGGCTAAAGGAGATTATAGAGCCTAGTTGTGTGTGTGAAAGGCAGGGGAACACTGAACACATGGCAGAAAACATGGCAATCATTGCAAATATAATATCAAGTGAACCCTACCTTAGTGTGGACAAGGAGCTTTGGTGTAGGTGTCAGGCGATAAAGATGCAATGCAAAGCAATCAATGATGAAGAAGGGCAAGGAGAGAAAAAGAAAATATGGAAAAGGATTGGTAAAAAGGGAGGACAAGTAGGTTTAAATACAAGCCATGAGCACTAAGTATGGGCACCTAAAGAAGATTTGAAAAAGGATAGCTAAAAAGGGGGAAAAATTAGGCTTAAATATAAGCAATGAGCACCAAGTATGGGCACCTAAGTCAAAAATAGGGGTGGGCAACACATGTCATCTTATTGTGGTCATAATTTTTCACGCATGACAAACATTTTTCCCTAGATAAAACTAGTTGTTGGATCTATGATGGAGACAATGGCAATTCCCTCCTCAACTTTGCACTTGCCCCCTTGTCTCACTAATGTTACTCCCCTTTGGTAGTTCTAGTTCAACCAATTTCTTTTGGTTCTCCTTTGACATTTTCATCAATGAGATAAGGTTGTTCTTGTAGTTTTTATTTCCAAACTATTACTTGTTTGCTTTTAGTGGTGGCCTCTCTTCCTTTATTGGTATTGACCTGTATTCCGTTTTTATTGCTTGATCTTTGATGTTTTAGTAATTGGCATCTAAAACCTTTGTACCCTTTTTGGTATCCAATGTTTGGCACCTTGGTAGTATCCTTGTACTGTTAACATTGCACTTAGTACCCAATAGCTTCGGCTTAGTTTAGCTTACCTATGTTCTCTCTGTAGCCATCAGTGGCATTGCTCTTTTTAGTTCTACATGGTAAAGGCTTCTCTACCTTCTGCTTTGGCATCCAAACCTCTTTATTTCCTTCATAGTAACCTTGTGCCTTCAGAACGTTAATTGGTACCCATAGCATCCATGGTTACTGATGTGAAAATTTGTTGCTTTTGGACACCTTTGGGCTACCACCTTAACTATCCTACTAATCTCTTGGTTTATTAGATCATCCTTTACGCTTGGACTCCCTTGAATCATTGTTGAAGATAAGCCTTTATCTAGACTCAAGGGCCAAAAGGGTATCTTTGTTCAGTCGTCTTTAGTTTGCACTTGGAGAGTGTGTTCCCTCCATTGTATGGAATAATCTAACGCAATAATCGACAGTCTTCCTAGCAATATCTATTATTTCATCACACCTACAGGCATGACATATATCTTTTTGGCCATAGGGTTATTGCTAACAAGAATTTGCACATTTAGACATCCTTCAACCTTAGATATGCTACCATGGAAACTTCGGGTCTTAGAATTGGTTTGTATTAATCTAGTTTTCCTAAGGATTCCCATGTTTCATATGAATCAGGTTGTGATTGGATCCTATGTCAAGTTTACCCAAGGATTACCATGTTTGTTTACCATCAGGTTGTGATTGGATCCTATGTCAAGTAGAGCTATGCTTGTGTTAGTTTTTCTAACCATAGACACTTGAATACTAACCCTTACAGGCTCAATCTCTAAGTTACCATCTTCCACGGATGATAGTGTAGCCATGTTTATTGATAATGTTTTACCCATTCTTTGTTTTTCTTTATTGATCCTAGCTACGGCCTCCTCTTGGGTGTCTTTTCACATTGTCATGTTCTTTCTTTTCCTCTCTCTTTTTATGGATTTGGGTTAGCATGTCCTATGTTATAGGGATCATGTTATGTCTCTGCAGACACTGCCATAGCCGAGGAGAGCTCCGAGCTCGTGGTCAATCACCCAACCATAGAGGAATGTGGATAAGTGTCCACACTGCCGAGCTTATATAGTGACGTGTCGGCCCACACTAGCCTAGCTACCCATGGTCCTCCAACCTGGGCACCTCATCCCTGAACCCCAGACACTCGCCACACGCGCTTTGGCATGTGGACTTCATGTCTGATCAAGCTCTACCATTGCTACATGTGACTCATGGATGCCATTACAAGCTACGTGACATTACCCCCCCTTCTAAAGAGTTTTTGTCCATGAAAAAAAATTGGGAAAAGTTGCGGTAAGCATGTTTAGTTGTTCTCACTTGAGACCTTTTCTAGTTTTTCCTTTCACTTAACAAGTGTTTATCAATACACAGTAAACCTTGTGTCCAATCTCTCAACCAGAACTTCAAGGAAAACTACGTGCCCCGGTTTTTGCATGCCACTATCTTAAAAGTTAGATGTACTTGAGATCTCTCCGAGAAGTCAAGTTTGTAGACTATGCTACCAACCATTTGTAGACTATGCTACTAAATATTTGTAGACTATGCTACCACATTATGCTACCAACTTGTTGACTCTTCTCCTTGCATAGCTCTACTCTAGAGACTAGAATCTATAAAACAATGCAAATGGAGTAATTCTAGTCATGAACAAAAAAAAATAGATTCCAAAGGTGAGAGGTACTCCTCCTCTCAACTAGATTATTCATCATGGGGATTGTGTGCTACACAACCACAACCAAGTACTCCCTTCATATCATGGTTATTCCATGCAAATCAATCCTTATATTCCTTAAGGAGGTCAATGAGTTTAGCTTCCTTCACTAAGAGTGAGATCTTTTGCAATAAAGACTAACTTAGGGTCTACTTTCTTTACTTTAGTTGGACCATCATAGAGTCCTTCTACCTCACTTGTTGTTGGTTTTATGTGGCATTATTAAAAACTAACTTGCGGTCCCCAATTGTAAAAGATTTACGGTGCTCTAGAGAGCAGGGCATAAATTAGGTGTTGACTCTTGATTGTTTTCGGTTGCTTTAACTGTTGTAACTTCCACTTCTTTCTCTTTTTGAGTGTAGATTCAAGTTCACTATAACCAATCCCTTCAACATCGAAATGAAAAGAACAAATCATTCATAATGGCACAATCATTCGTAATGGCACAATCTTGGGGATCTCTTCACCATCGTGTGTAACATATGTAAATCCTCTAGTTTCCCAACTATCAATTGTAGCTATCATATGTATCCAGTTTAGATCATCTTTAGGCTCAATAGCTTATTTTTAGCATCCTTGTAGGGTGGGTTCTTCCCTACATTGGTCTATTCTCTGTATAGCAGCATTATAAAATGGGTCTGAATGAGTGTTGGTGTCCTAACAATAAATTCCTCCACTACCCACCATAGGATGTATACAGCTAGTCTTACAAGATTAATCCTGATGTGATGGAATCATCCAATTGGAGATAGACATGGTTTTTAGACCAATCATGTACGATATTTGCCTCTCTCATGAAGGGGAATCCTAAAATCATCTCATATGATTCGGGTTGTTTGGAAAAGTCTATAATAATGAAATTATATTTAACCCGATGTTTAAGAACCTTGATCTTTAAATCTCGTAACATACCGATAAGTTTGGCGACATTCCCCATCAGCCATCTTGAAGACAATGATATCTGAGATTTCTAGATGTGGCGTGGCCATCTTTTCCTAGCATTTCTTAGTGATTATGCTCACTCTTGTACCACCAGCTAGGACTCCCATTACTATGATGCCCTTGGCAATTGACTGGTCATATTGCATTAAACTCATCACCTTCAAAGTATTATCCCATTTTAGTAAGTGGAATTTTAACCATAGATTTGGCATTTTCTTCTTCCACTAGGATTGTTGATTCGGGCATGACTCAAGGTATCTCCATTGTATAGTGGAAACGTGCCTTATGTATGTTAGTAAATGGTGGTAATCCTACATTGAGTTCTCCATTAAGGAGATCTCTCATTGCTTCAAACAATTCAGGATCTCCACTCAATCAGGTGGTTATCGTTGTACTTGTTTGTGTGAGGCCATAAAATCCAATAATTTGGAGATGTTCATGGCAAACTCATGACCTCCTTTCCATAGAAAGCTATCGGTTAGGCTAAAAAATCACAACAACACTTTGAGAATGATCTCTGCTACGTTTATATGGTTTAGTACCAAGTTTGGCAAAAACATATTAGGGCAAGTTTTGCTTGTAAATTGGACCAAGAAATCCAAATTCAATAAAGTGGATACTCTCAAGCCATGTAATTCAAATGCACTTGCAAATCCTATTTCGATACAATGGACTCTCTCAAGTTATGTGATTCAAATTCACTTATAATAAAAGTATTACCACTTGCAGTGCTTCCACATTTTCATCATAGGAACAAAGTACACCATTTTTTTTAAATAGCTTATTGTTAGCAAGATAGCATTATGACCTCTCTAGTCCTTAACAATCCCTGAAGCCACCAATGGCCCCATGGTTATCAAAATTCTAATATCCTCTTGGCAACACCACTACATACATCCTTTTGGCCATACCACCACTGTTGTTGGTATCCACCCCAAGGACACCACCCTTATAGGCACATGCATATAAACAATGACTATAGATACTCTTGACCAGTCGTACCAACTAGAGCTATTGAGAATGGCCTCAAAAAGTTTACCACACAGAATGGTGGTACTCTTATTATATAAGATACCCATCACTCAGATGATTCAAAAGTTTATAACCCCTTATGTATAAATGGGTCAAACCTAGAACTTCATATGGATTGTTACCATTGTTCATTCTCTTGAACTTGTTGATAGTTAGTCACTATTAGAGCTTTTGTCGTTATCCTCAATGGTACTTATAATGTTGTGAGCTAGTTGTAATAGTCTTCATTAAGGAATGATTTTAGATGATCCCAATGTATTCATGTGTAGTTACAAGAGTTTTTTACATGTACAATGTCCTCATTATTGTGTGTAGAGACTAGTCAAGAGGGAGAGATAGAGTAGTCATCTCCTTAGTCCATGTGTGACAACTCCCAAAAGTATACTACTCAAGAGATAACCCTTCTCTTGTAATCAGTGTGTGATGACTCCCAAAAGTATACTACTCAAGAGATAACCCTTCTCTTGTAATCAGTGTGTGATGACTCGCAAAGGTATACTACTCAAGAGATAACCCTTCTCTTGTAATCAGTGTGTGATGACTCGCAAAGGTATACTACCTAAGAGAACCCTTCTCTTGTAATCAGTGTGTGATGACTCGCAAATGTATACTACCTAAGAGAACCCTTTTCTTGTAAATCAGTGTGTGTGACGACTCCTAAAGGTATACTACCCAAGAGACAAGATAACTGTAATCAATTGTAATCAGTGTGTGTGACGACTCCTAAGGTATACTACCCAAGAGACAAGATAACTGTAATCAATTGTAATCAGTGTGTGTGACGACTCCTAAAGGTATACTACCCGAGACAACTCTTCTCTTGTAACCATTTGTAATCAGTGTGTGTGACGACTCCTAAAGGTATACTACCCAAGAGACGATATTACCCTTCTCTTGTAATGACTCCTAAAGGTATGCTGCCCAAGAGACATCCCTTCTCTTGTAATCAGGTTGTGATGACTTCTAAAGGCATACTGCCCAAGAGACAACCCTTCCCTTGTAGTCAGATTGTGATGACTCCTAAAGGCAAGAGACAACCCTTCCCTTGCAATCAACTCTCCTAAAGTTATAATGCCCAAGAAACAACCCTTCTCTTGTAACCATTTTTAATATGCGTGTGACGACTCCTAAAGTATAATGCCTAAGAGGCAACTCTTATGTGTGTGATGACTCCTAAAGTATAGTTCCCAAGAGACAACCCTTTCATGTGTGATGATTCCTAAAGTATACTACCCAAGAGACAACCCTTCTGTGTGATGACTCCTAAAGTACACTTCCCCAGAGACAACCCTTATTTTGTAATTAGTGTGTGTGACAACTCCTAAAAGTATACTGCCCAAGATACAATCCTTCTCTTGTAATTAGTATTGTAATAAGTGTGTGTGACAAGTCCTAAAGGTATACTGTCCAAGAGACAATCCTTCTCTCATAATTAGTATTGTAATCAGTGTGTGTGTGACAACTCCTAAAGGTATAATGCCCAAGAGACAATCCTTCTCTTTGTAATCAGTATTGTACTCAATGTGTGACAACTCCTAAAGTTATACCACCCAAGAGACAATCCTTATCTTGTAGTCAATTATAATGAGTGTGTTACGACTGTTAAAAGTATATTGACCAAGAGACAACCCTTTTCTTCTAATCAGCGTGCGATGACTCCTAAAGGTATAGTGCCCAAGAAAAATCCTTTATTTTGTGTAATTAGAGTGACCATTTAGTACGCTTGGGCTATCAGTTTGGTGATCATGATGAGACACTCGCGTGAGTATTAAGAGCCTTGAGTACTATATATGTCAATCCATTGAGCTAATCTAGAAGGTTGAAGATGCTTGGAAGACCCTTGAGTACTTATCAGTCAAGATAGTAGTTCTTGTATTTCTCACTTGTTCTCGTGGTACTCCACCTAATTGTACATATGTAATGCAGCACTTCCTATTAATTGTACATACACATATACTAAGGAAAAATAAAGAAATACCAAACCCCAAAAAAAACTTAAAAAAAAAACACACATGGACCTACAAGCATATAGCACACACACACACACACCCACCCACACATACATGCATGTACACTCAAACTCCCTCCCCATCCCCCCTCTTAAAAACTACACCTCCTTAGGCCTTTTTAATTTTTATCCCCCTTAGACCCTAATTTTTTAAAATACCCCCTAAAATTTCCCCACACACACACTTGAGATCACATACACATATATATATATATATATATATATTGTAAGATCCCTCTCTTTCCTTATCCTAATGCATATGTGATATTAATTTGTGGGTATATATTTATAGTGAGAGATTGTGCAATTCTAAATATATGAGCATTTTAATGAGAAAATAAGAAAATTAGAGAATAAAATTATTAGTCAAGTTGCCATGTGTACATGTGCATATGCATGTGCACCCCCTACACATTGGGGTTGATAAAATTTAATAGCCAAGTTGCAATGTGCATATGTGTATAGAGAAAGAATTAGAGTTAAGTTTGGGTGCTCAAGTATGAATAAGGGCTAATTGTATATAAGCAAATTTAATGGAAAAACATAATCCCCCTCCTTGGTACCAATTGAGTTGTGCTTGTCTACTTATTTGTATCTTGTTGAGAGAGAGAGAGAGAGAGAGAGAGAGAGAGAGAGAGAGAGAGAGAGTCGAGAGTAGAGTGTATGACTCTTGGTACGTGTGCCTCTTGCTCATTGCGTCAGAGAGTGAGATAGAGAGGTGAGTCCTTACAGGGAAGTGGAGTATCTTCTTGGTGGTTGACAACAAGAAGAAAAGCATAGGAGCTTGGAGCTAGCAACGATCACCGATGGAGCTTAGAGGTTATGCATCCCGAGCCGGAATAAAGGTAAGTCCGTTTATGATGGTTATTGTTCATTCCACATTTGCTAGAATGGTAGAGTTACGATGAGGCTTGGAAAGAGACATAACATGTTTAGCATTATTGCTGCCATGGAGAGTTATCTACTTGCTACATTGAGAAGTTTACTGAAGGAGAAGTTGCTTGAAGCATTTATCACACGCAGATCAAAAATCTATGAAATTGAGGTGGAATCAAATGTCTATTATGGAGATTATAAAGGCCGGTGAGGAACTAGCCCAGAGGTGTATCTAAATTCTTCCATAAAAGTATAATGGCTTGGTTATGGCACTAAACA
The DNA here is from genome assembly GCF_041138505.1 of Cibotium barometz. NCBI lineage: Eukaryota > Viridiplantae > Streptophyta > Polypodiopsida > Cyatheales > Cibotiaceae > Cibotium > Cibotium barometz. Next base: position 28,685,405 of record NC_141106.1, read on the forward strand.
CTCAGGTTTAGAGTACCACCTCTATCATTTGAAGAATTTAGTACTATGTTGCTTAAGAAAGAGATGCAGCTGAAGACCCGTGATGGTGGTGATGCTGCATTTTTGGCCAATGCTAAAGGTAAAAGTGCAGCATCTTCTGATGATAAGAAGAAGAAGCCTAACAAGAAGAAGTTTCAAGGGAGCTACTACTGTGACAAGAAGGGTTACGCTGTCAAAGATTGCAGAAACAAGCAGGGTGAGAAGAGAAGAATGGCACCTTGAAGTCTTCATTGGAAGGGAAAGGAGTCAGTTACAATGGCGAGACTAAGCTTGAAATTTGGACCACCATTAAAGAGGTATGGTCATTTGCTCAGGCTCCAGTTGTTGATGATTCATGGATTTTGGATAGTGGAGCATCTTGCGTGACAAATGACCAGTAAAGGGCTAGTATAGTTCTTGTAAGCCTCTACAAGAACACATTGGTGTTATTGTTGGGAATAACGCTAAATGTCTAATTGAAGGGTCTATAACCATCTCTTTTGTGGCAGCTATGGTGAAGAGAAGAAGTTGTCAGACATGCTCTATGTACATCAAATTAGGAGGAATCTACTACCAATTGCTTTGTAAATGATAAATCATGGGCTTGAAGTATGCTAACTAAAGCAGAAATTCTAGATGCTGCTAGTAAGTTAATCGGCAAAGGAGTAAGGTGTAATAATTTATATGAGCCGAGTGCCCTTAGTAAGACTGCAAACAAGAGCATGAGTAGGCTTTGGCACGAGTGATTTGGTCACATTAAAATTTACATTACTCAAGAAGATTCACAAAAAGGGAAGCTAATTTGCTTGCATTTTTAGAATTACATGAACCATGTGAGGCTTGTATGATGGGCAAGAAATAGTGCAAGGCTTTTCCACACAGGAGAGCAACAATAGGGCAAAGACTCCTCTAGAGCTAATACATGCTAATCTCTATGGTAAGATATCTACTACTACTACTACTACTACATTAGGGGGATCTTCTTACTTTATGCTATTAGTCAATGATTATAGTAAGAAGATGTGGTTTATTTCCTTCAAGACAAGACGGAAGCTTTTGGCAAGTTTAAATAGTGGCACAAGCTTTAGGAGAAAGAGATAGGAAAGAAGGTGAAAATTTTTCATACAGAATCGAGGAGAAGAATTCCTTTTAACGGAATTGGCTACTGCAACAAGGAGAATGGCATCAACCAAGCACCACTGCTCACATCACTGTTGCCATCTTGGCAACTGGGCTGAAAGTTTCCTCATAATCAATGCCATATGTCTGCGCATATCCTTTGGCTACCAATCTAGCCTTGTATCTGCTTATGCTTCCATCACTGTTATGTTTTACTTTGTGCACCCACTTGCATCCAATGGCTTTCTTGCCTTCAGGCATTCAGGCAATTGCACTAAATCCCAAGTCTCATTTCCATATAGTGCATCCATCTCCTCATCCATAGCTTTCTCCCAACACACATTTCTAACAGCCTCATCAATGCATGTGGGCTCTAAAACCTTTACAACTTTTGCCATGTATGCATAGTGATGTGCCACATAACCATCATAGGTAAACCTCTGCACAGGATTCTTCACTCTCCCAGATCTTCGTAGCTTTGCATTCATGGCTTCCATAGCCTTCTTTACAACTGGTGTTCTTATAGCTGGTATCCCAAGATCCTCATCAAGGCTCATCTCTAAGCCACTAGACTCTCCATCAACATGAGAATGCCCTACAGAAATGTCAGGCATACTAAGGGGCTCAACCACTTTCTCTTTGCCTTTATGTGATGTACTAATCACATTTGCACGACTGGTATTATGATGCAGCCTGCCACTCCATGGTCTATCAACTGAACCACTAAACTCTCTTGGTCCACTGAAAGACTGTGATTGCTGACTTGCATTCTGTGCAACCACATTTCCACTCACATCAGCCCCAACAGCTTCTTTTTTCAGCAGCATACCAGCTGATCATCTCATCAAAAACAACATCCCTGCTTACCCTCAACTCACGTGTAGCAGGGTTATAACACCTGTATCCCTTTTGCTCAAGGGAATACCCAATAAACACACATTTTTCAGCTTTTGGATCTAGCTTAGTTCTCAGCTCATCTGGCACATGCATGTATACAATGCATCCAAAGACTTTCAGATGAGACAAATCAGGTTTTCTGCCCCAATAAACCTCTCCTCTAGAGTTACATCATGTATGGCTGCAGTTGGAGTCTTGTTCATGATGTAAACTGCTGTAGAAACAGCCTCAGCCTAATAGCTATGCAGCATATTCTTCTCTCCCATCAATGCTCGCGCAATCTCAGCAATAGGCCTATTTTTCTGCTCAGCACCCAAGCTCTTCTCTTCTATAATCAACATAGATACCAAATCTGTGAAATTGGGAATGTTTTCCAGAGTCTGAATAGACGTCTTGAATGTACCATGTAGACAGACTTCCACCTTATCATCATCATCTACTGAAACGCCAATAGATGCAAGGGATTCCACAGTACCCTTGATCTTCAATGCATAGTCATTCACATACATACTCTTTTTCTCCATAGTATGAAGTTCATTCTTCAACTGTATCTTTCATGCCTTGGTATTCATTTCATAGAGTTTTACCAAGGTGTCCCACGCCTCCTTGGGGGACTTGGCATCCTGTATGTGCCCAATCATGGTGTCATGTATACTGATAGAGAGAGCCAATACATTACTTTTTTGGCTCCTTGGTTCCAATCCTTGAACTCTTTCACATCTGCAGCAGCAGTCGGATTGATCTCCGGTATCTCCGGTGCCTCTTCATGCTCACCTTCTATGTAGTCCCAATAACCCTTTCCAATCAGGAAATTTGTCAACCTGAACCTCCAAGCATGAAAGTTGTTTTTGTCAAGATTCTTAGCAACATTCTGGTTTATGCCATCATTTGACATCTTGCCAGACACACAAATTTACCCAGAAACAGCACTCTGGTTTGTCCTGCACAAATTGTTGTATTTTCTGTAGCGGTACTGTACTACACTCAAATGTCACAACTAGTGGTCTCAATGTGCATACATACACCTAATGGCAAGTGTTTGACCTCCTTGCAACACACACAATGTCTGCACAACCAATCTGTCTTCTTGCAGTTCTTAAAACAGAGGTCTTCTGCATAGAATCGATGACTTACCCGCAATGCTCGAAATTGCCTGCTTTTCGAAAAACGGAGATCCTAACGCACCCGAAACGCGTTTTCGGTCCGAAAAATTTTATCCGATAGGACTTTGTAGTTGCCCTATAGCTTTATTTCCACGAAGAAAGCTCCTCAATCAGAGATCGTTTGTTGCCGGTGCCTCCCGTAGAGCTCCCGACAAGGGTGTAGTCGCCAACACAAATAGGAAAGAGTAGATAAAGCTCTAACCCTCGTACCGCTTCCTGTGCTTCTCTTGCTTGCAGCTCAGCCCTTAGCATGAACCAGGCTCTGATACCATGAAAAGATACAGGGGAGAAGAGAGCTTGAGCTCTTGCAAGCACACACACACTCGCAAAATCCTAAAAGAGAACACACAAGGTGAGAGGCTGAAAATCTTCTTCTTCTTCTTCACACAAGGTGAGAGGCTGAAAATCTTCTTCTTCTTCTTCTTCACACAACACTCAACACACCATATACAAAGATAAGAGTACACACAATATGAAAAGGTACTCAACCAAATACATACTAGGGTTCTCTATAGTGTGAACCCAACTAAATGAGCTGGCGCTATAACTATGCCAGTCTCTAGAATGATTGTCACATAGCCTGTCATCCCACTGGCCACATATCACCCATGATCTCACCAACCATGCCAGTGGTGTAAGTGTGGGGCCTATCCCCCAGGCAGGTCATCAGTGTCCACCGCCTCACTAGATGAGCTCGATATCTCAACAGGGTCCAGTTTCCTTGGTGTGCAATGGTGGTGGAGTGGAGCTCTTACTTTAACATGGTGACAACGCTACTTATGAGTGGAGCTCTTGAGTAAGAGGAGGATCAAGTTTCCTAAGTGTGCGGTGGCCATGGAGTGGAGCATGCAGTTGGGCAAAGCCTCACAATATTATGTTGTTCCCTGCATCCTTTCCATGGCGCCAAGGCCTTCCACTGATTCTATTTCTCTCCCTTATCTTAGCATAAGTCTTTCTCTCCGTCATTCTCCCTCTTTCCTTATCTCTCTCTCTCACTGTCATTCTCTACCTTACCCAACCTCATTCTGTATCTTTCTCTGACTCTCATTATCCTTATCCTCACTCATCATGTCTTTATCAAATGCCCCAAACTCTATCTCAAGGATACCCTTGAAGCTGTGTGTAAGGACTTATGCAAGAAGACAAGTAGAGATGTGAAAGAGCATCTTAAAATTACAATGGAGGCCCATAATCTTTAGAACAAGCTACTAGCGAGACGGTGGATAAGCCCATCGACTCAAGAGATCTAGATATATGTGTAGAACGTGAAGATTGGAGTTGCCATCGGCCCCTTGGTGGAGTTATAGATACATTGGTTAAGAAAAGGAGGAGCCCCTCTAAGAGGAAATAAAGAATATAGTGGCCCTTAAAAGCACTTAGGTGTAGGGACCCTTCGAACTATCTCCTGTAAGCTTGCATGTAGTTATGTCATGTTGTTTTTAGGAAATAACCTGCAAGGCCGGATGTAATCACTTTTTAGAATAAAATTATCTTTTAATTATAATTGTGAATGTTATTCACCTTATCAATTTTACATTGCTTATTGTTTTTAGGAAACAGTATGTAAGGCTGATGTAATATATTTTTTTGGAATAAAATTATCTTTTACCTATAATTGACATCTATATTATTAACCTTGTCAATTTTACACTGTTCATTGTTTTTATGAAACAATATGTAAGGCTGATGTAATATCTTTCCTAGTATGAAATTATCTTAACAGACACACGAGAAGAAAACATAAAGGGATCAGAATTGGGAGACATCAAGATCCTAGTTCCAAGGGCACTAATCAACTCTACTCTTGTCCTCAGCCCTTCAGCTGCCATCGTCAGACACTTATACACAGCTCAACACTCTCCAATCTGACCCAGTTGACTCCTCCAGTTGTCCTCTCAAGTCAGCATTGACCTCCAACCCAGACAAACCAATCCAAGCCTTTTACACCTTCAACTCACACTATCTGATGCTTAGCTGACACACATCTGACTTTGTATCCCTTCTCATCTCATTCAACACTAACTCAGAATCAGTTCCTCGGTCATCAAACTAGCACACACAACTGATTATGAGTCAGCACTGACTCATAATCAGTTCCCTAGTCATCAGGTTGGCACACACAGATTATATATCCCCACAAACTCAACCAAAACCACATACATCATCACAAAAACATAAAGACAAAAGATAAAATCCAAACTCTCTATCTGCTTTCAGATAAATAAGAAACACAATAGTATCTCAACAGCCCTGAGACCTGGGCATAAAAAATTTGGAAGAAAGCATCACAAAGCTCAGAGAGATGAAAAAAACTCCCCCACAGAGGTAGACCCCGGCGATAGCACTTCAAAGCTTTGACTTCAGCAACTACAGTTGAGGAGGTATTGAGTTGAGCCAAGTCTCTAACAGAGATGCTACACAGAGAACCTAAGGGACACACCTCCCAGCCAACTCTTCGATCTTCAGCACCCCCTCTTCTTTGACACAATCAATTCCTCTCACACTATATTGGACTTCTCTTCTGCAAACTTGAAAATCTGTAGGAGCTAGAGCCTGCGAACTTCAATTAAAAAAACAAACCTGCAAATCACCTTTCCACTGCTCTCTCTCTCTCTCTCTCTCTCTCTCTCTCTCTCTCTCTCTCTCTCTCTCTCTCTCTCTCTCTCTCTCTCTCTCTCTCTCTCTCTCTCTCTCTCTCTCTAGCCACACCTCTTACACTACTTCAATAACTTCCCCCCAATCCTCCTTCTTCAACTCGTTGCCGCCTTTGTCCTTCCAGAACGTAGCGCCGCCCGGCTCCTATGTTCGCCCATGCTGTTTCTTTTTTCATCCACGCACTTGCGCCTTTACACTTTGGTCGCCATCATGTCGTTTTTGCCACTTGAGATCCTCTACACACCATCATGTATAGATTACATCTATTTACACATCATGTTTAGGATGGGCTCAGGATTCGCCTCACAACGTATAATTGTGTATATTATTCACCTTGTCGATTGTACATAGTTCATTGTTATTGGAAAGCGAAAATTTTAAATTTTAAGTTTCATGAATCTTTAATGACATGTAAGCGCATGCAACGACATGCAAAGAGTAAGAAGGGCATACAATCACATGAAAAGGTATGTAATCATGTGTGCAAGGGCATGTAATCATGTAAAAAGGCATGGAATCGATCTGGAATCACTTGCACGGGCATGTAATCACATACAATCACATGCAAGTACATGCAAATAGTATTAAAGGACATGCAACATTAAATGACATGTAAGGCTATGTAAGCAATGCAAAGATAAATAAAGGACATGTAAGGCTATGCAAGCGCATGCAAAGATAAATAAAGGACATAAATTGTCATGCAAGGACATAAAAGTATGGATAATAAAGGGCAAACAATACTATACAATGACATGGACATGTAATAACATGTAAATACAATGCCATGCCATGCATTAACATACAAAGGATAATAAAGGGCGAGCAATGTTATGCAAATGCAAAAAAATGCAAGCGTGCAAACAGTATCCACATGCAACGATACTAATATGCAGAGGTATGCAATGTTATGTAATTACGTGTATAGATGAGGTAAGAGAGAGAGAGAGAGAGAGAGA